>NC_090654.1:246280098-246580098 GCF_040937935.1 Hyperolius riggenbachi
AGGCTTCGTAAGTACTACTTTTGAAGATGGGCAAGTCCATGCTGTGCACACACAAGTCAATGCTCACGTATATAGTGTTCTCCCCAGGCTCTTTTAGCCGGGTGCTTCACCCGGCTAGTTTTGGTGAGCACCCGGCTGTCATCTGCTCGCTTCCTCCCCTGTTGTAAGCAGAGTTGTGCAGAAAAGTGCCGGCCTTCCATTCTCTCATCTCACCCCATCTGGCTATTTTTTTATGCCACCCGGCTACTTTTTCATGCCACATGGCCGGGAAAAATTTTCTGGGGAGAACACTGTGTATAAGCCCATCTCGGAAGCATTTAGGGATGAGACGGGAGTGCTTCCACAGCGTACCGAGGAATCTCAAAGGTGCATCATTTCAGTGGGGGATAGCGGTGGAACAAGGTAACATAGAGAGGACTGGGAAGGCTCTTATGGATTTAGAGCCTATCCTATGAATAGATGATTATCTAACTTTTGTGTAGGTAGCTTC
The DNA here is from genome assembly GCF_040937935.1 of Hyperolius riggenbachi. NCBI lineage: Eukaryota > Metazoa > Chordata > Amphibia > Anura > Hyperoliidae > Hyperolius > Hyperolius riggenbachi. The sequence goes on from NC_090654.1 coordinate 246,280,589, forward strand.
ACTGTAAGGCTAGGTCCACACTAGGCACGGTTGCAGGACGGACGCTGCAGTCCGGGATCAGGGGAAGTACCACCAGGCCGCAAACTGATCAAAGTGCATCAGTTTTGCATCAGTTTCCGTTCAGTTTTTTACCCCAAAAAACGGACAGAAAACGTCTCTATCATTAGGAAGGTAGTGGGAGAATTTTTTGGGCCAATAATAAAGTTCAAGCTATCCGTTTTCTCATCAGTTTTTGTTGCTATTTTGCCTGTGGAGAATGAGATGCGTTTTCTCATTGCTTTTCACTACCCATCTGTGTATCCGTGGTCCGTGAAAATGCAGCAGATACCTTCCGTTCAGGTTTTGAGAACGGGTCCCTGCAAACGCAGACGGATCCGTTTTTTTTCTTGGGTGAGGACGTCTGCTATTTTTAACATTAGTATCCGGGATTCAGTTTTTCATCGGGGCTGAAAAACGCAGCCACGGATACGTTTCCGGACCTAGTGTGGACTAGCTCTAAAGCCCAAGTTTAAGCAAAAATTGTTATATGCACGTGGAGATGCATTATTTCAAGCTAATTATGCATAAAAAGTTTGCAAAAAAAAAAAGTGCTCTCTATACACAGATCTTGCTTTCCTACCCAGCAATCTCTAGCTGTCTACAGACTCCACCCATCCCACTGTAGTCATTCAGGGTAAGTAGAGACCCACCAGACCCAAAGCGTTTGCTTGGTTTGCCTTCTGCTTCAAGGTATACCTGCATGGTAATATAAACTGGGTGTGATCCTAGGTCAGTGATGGCTAACCTTGGCACTCCAGCTGTGACAAAACTACAAATCCCATCATGCCTCTGCCTCCCCGAGTTATGCTTAGAGCTGTCAGAGTATTGCAGTGACTCATGGGACTTGTAGTTCCACCACAGCTGGAGCGCCAAGGTTAGCCATCACTGTCCTAGTTCTTCCCTGTTTTCTCCAAAATCTTGTCGCAAAACTCAGCTGAACAGAATAGCAAGCATAGGGGACTAAAAGAGACTGAAAAGCCCACCTACATCTAAAAATCGATGCTCAATATAGTTTGCCTTCTTAAAACAAGATATTTGCGATAATTCAGCTTTAGGTGAATGACTCTGGTCTCCCACAATGCTTCACTACTGAACATAATTTGCATATTCAGCAGTGATGCATTGTATTGTAGGAGATCATAGTTATGCACACCTCAGCTGAGTTGTACAGTCTTTTTTATTTATTTATTTTTTTTTTTTTACCAGTCTGGGTTTATTGATCTGTTCAGTCCGTTTCTTGGATTGACCCTGCACTTGGCCTGGAACCCACTAGCAGGCTGTTTCTAAGGCCACATACACACATCAGACCATAGTCTTTTGAAAATGAAAGATCGCAGACCAATTTTACCCCCTTCCATGTAGTATGAGAGCCACACCTACACAGTCTATTCTATGGAGCTGAACTCCACATCAGATACAAATCTTTGCAAGATGCTGCACACACAGATGCTGTACAGACACAAAAGATCAGTATATACAAAAGATCTGTTCCGGTCAAAGATCCGTTCTTGCAAATTGCATTCATAATCTAGGAGATCTGCAGATCATCATACACACCTTGTTTAACTGACATTCATCTGCAGATCAGACAATCATCTACAGATCTGAAAATCAATCCTGGTGTATCTGATCTGCAGATGAATGTCAGTTAAACAAGGTGTGTATGATGATCTGCAGATATCATAGACTATGAATGCATTTTGCAGGAACAGATCTTTTGCAGGAACGGTACTGATCTTTTGCATGTGTACAGCATCTTTGTGTGCAGCATCTTGCAAATATTTCTGTCTGATGGGGAGCTCAGCTCCATAGAAAAGACTGTGTAGGTATGGCTCTCATACTTCATGGAAGGGGGTAAAATTGGTCTGTGATCTTTCATTTTCAAAAGACTATGGTCTGATGTGTGTATGAGCCTTAAGTGAGTGAAAAGCTGTTGCTAATGCAATGCTTTGGGTGTAATCCCACTTGAGCGAAGCGATTTTCTAAAAATCCCCCTTAGCATTGCATTAGCAAGAGCTTTTTTAAAGTTTAAAAGTGAACGCTTCTGTACAAGATCTGAATGTAATGGTATGAAAACCACACCATCGTTTTTTAGTCTTATTTCAGAAATACCAGACTTGACAACCGTATCTGTGTAATAGAAACGTATGCAATAATTTTAGTTCCTTGAGTCATCTTTACAAAGACCCGACTTGACAACCATATCAGCAAAATATATAAAACAGTCGGCGGAGAGGATGGCCATGGGGTTGACGGGCTGATTTTATCTCGGATTAATGCAGACCATTCTCATACTAATAGGGTTGGCATTTCCAGACTTCTCAGTGAAACCGCTAGAATTGCCACACCGCTTACTCACGTCTACATGCAGGTTTTACGCATTACAGTGCAGAGTTATTTATACATGTTTCAAATATACAGCGTCCTGAGGTATATGTTATGTATGAGGTGCAGCATATATCTTATATGTGAAGATAGCAGAAACGCATTATGTTTTAGGAGTAATGCGTTTATTTTCTTCACATAGTTATTGATCGGCAACGGATTTTAATACAGGTAGTCCCCGACTTGGGAACGCTCGACTTACAAATGGCCCAAATTCTGTGGGAATACCAATAATTAAAATTTTTTGTTTCCAAATGGACCCTGTCGTTTTTGAGAAAATTGATTTAAAAAAAATCAAAGTAAAATGTTTTTTAAAATTGGTAAAATGATAAATTGCTACGGTACTCTTTACTATATAGCGAGTTCTGAGTTCCGTACATTACACACATTTTTATACATTTCAAAGCAAACCTGTGATCCTGTGCTGGGACCCTCTGAAGGTTTGTAAGAATTTTATATTACATTTTCTGTAAGGCAAATGAGCACATTATGTCCAATCATGGCTGGGACAGAAGGAGGCACACAGTGGGGGCATGGGGGTAAAGGTGGTCCAGAGGGACACAGTGGAGGCAAAGACGGTACAGAGGGACACAGCGGAGGCAAAGGTGGTACAGAGGGACACAGCGGAGGCAAAGACGGTACAGAGGGACACAGCGGAGACAAAGACGGTACAGAGGGACACAGCGGAGACAAAGACGGTACAGAGGGACACAGCGGAGACAAAGACGGTACAGAGGGACACAGCGGAGGCAAAGACGGTACAGAGGGACACAGCGGAGGCAAAGACGGTACAGAGGGACACAGCGGAGGCAGAGGCGGGACAGAGTGGAGGCAGAGGTGGTACAGAGGGGCACAGTGGGGGCATGGGGGTAAAGGTGGTACAGAGGGACACAGTGGAGGCAAAGACGGTACAGAGGGACACAGTGGATGCAAACACGGTACAGAGGGACACAGTGGAGGCAAAGACTGTACAGAGGGACACAGTGGAGGCAAAAACGGTACAGAGGGACACAGCGGAGGCAGAGGCGGTACAGAGGGACAGAGTGGAGGCAGAGGTGGTACAGAGGGGCACAGTGGAGGCAGAAGTGGTACAGATGGACACAGTGGAGGCAAAGGGGGTACAGAGGGACCAAAGGGGATACAGACGGACACAGTGGAAGCAAACACGGTACAGAGGGACACAGTGGAGGCAAAGGGGGTACAGTGGGACACAGTGGAGGCAAAGTGGGTACAGAGGGACACAGCGGAGGCAAAGGCGGTACAGAGGGATACAGTGGAGGCAAAGTGGGTACAGAGGGACACAGCGGAAGCAAAGGCGGTACAGAGGGACACAGCGGAGGCAAAGGCGTTACAGAGGGACACAGCTGAGGCAAAGGCGTTACAGAGGGACACAGCTGAGGCAAAGGCGTTACAGAGGGACACAGCAGAGGCAAAGGCGGTACAGAGGGACACAGCGGATGCAAAGGCGGTACAGAGGGACACAGCGGAGGCAAAGGCGGTACAGAGGGACACAGCGGAGGCAAAGGCGGTACAGAGGGACACAGCGGAGGCAAAGGCGGTACAGAGGGACAGGGCGGAGGCAAAGGCGGTACAGAGGGACAGGGCGGAGGCAAAGGCGGTACAGAGGGACACAGTGGAGGCAAAGGCGGTACAGAGGGACACAGTGGAGGCAAAGGCGGTACAGAGGGACACAGTGGAGGCAAAGGTGGTACAGAGGGACACAGTGGAGGCAAAGGTAGTATAGAGGGACACAGTGGAGGCACAGAGGGACACAGTGGAGGCAAAGGTGGTACAGAGGGACACAGTGGAGGCAGAGGTGGTACAGAGCGACAGAGTGGAGGCAGAGGTGGTACAGAGGGACACAGTGGAGGCAGAGGTGGTACAGAGGGACACAGTGGAGGCAGAGGTGGTACAGAGGGACACAGTGGAGGCAGAGGTGGTACAGAGGGACACAGTGGAGGCAAAGGTGGTACAGAGGGACAGAGTGGAGGCAAAGGTGGTACAGATGGACAGAGTGGAGGCAAAGGCGGTACAGAGGGACAGAGTGGAGGCAAAGGCGGTACAGAGGGACAGAGTGGAGGCAAAGGCGGTACAGAGGGACAGAGTGGAGGCAAAGGTGGTACAGAGGGACAGAGTGGAGGCAAAGGTGGTACAGAGGGACAGAGTGGAGGCAAAGGCGGTACAGAGGGACAGCGTGGAGGCAAAGGCGGTACAGAGGGACAGGGTGGAGGCAAAGGCGGTACAGAGGGACAGGGTGGAGGCAAAGGCGGTACAGAGGGACAGGGTGGAGGCAAAGGCGGTACAGAGGGACAGGGTGGAGGCAAAGGCGGTACAGAGGGACAGGGTGGAGGCAAAGGCGGTACAGAGGGACAGGGTGGAGGCAAAGGCGGTACAGAGGGACAGAGTGGAGGCAAAGGCGGTACAGAGGGACAGGGTGGAGGCAAAGGCGGTACAGAGGGACAGGGTGGAGGCAAAGGCGGTACAGAGGGACAGGGTGGAGGCAAAGGCGGTACAGAGGGACACAGTCGAGGCAGAGGCGGTACAGAAGGAGACAGTGGAGGCAGAGGTGGTACAGAGGGAAACAGCGGAGGCAAAGGTGGTACAGAGGGAGACAGTGGAGGCAGAGGTGGTACAGAGGGACAAAGTGAAGGCAGAGGTGGCACAGAGGGACAAAGTGAAGGCAGAGGTGGCACAGAGGGGACACTGAGGGTACGTGGGTGACTGTGTGTGTGTATGTGTGTGTGTGTGTGTGTGTGTATGTGTGTGTGTGTGGCACAGAAAGGCACATTTGAGGCATGGGGGAACAGGTGACACAGGGGGGCCCTGGAGGCACCTAGATGGCACAGTGTTTTGACTTTAACTGATTAAGTGTAAAAGGGCCCTAAGGGCTGAATCGAAAAGTCGCAAACCGCTAGCGATTTCACAATCGCTACGGTTTGCTTTTTAACATAGGAGTCGCGGTAGGTCATTTCCACTACCGCGATTCGTTTTTTTCCGGGAACGCGAACGCGCGGTGGAGCGATATTTGCCGCGATTTTGCTATGCAGTGCATAGCATAGCAAAATCGCGGCCGCAAACGTCAGGAAATCGCCGGTAATTACGATTCAGCAATCGCTAGCGTTCAGCGTGAACGCTAGCGACTGCTAGTGGAAAAGGGCCCTTAGCGTGAGAGTTTTTACATGCAGATGGATGGATGGGATCTTACAGTAGTTATGTTGTGTTTATTTCTCTGTACACACATTTTTATGTCACAAATTCTGTTCAAATTATCAGTATTATAACTAAACATGCTATAACAGTCTGGATTGCAGCAATTATGTTTCCATTATCCTTCCCAATACAAATACATCATTTCCTATGAATAGAGGCATTCTTACATTATCTGCATTCTCTGCAGCGTATAATTACACAGCTTTGTAGAATGAAAACTCACATTTAAATCTTTTTCCCGAGCCTTCCTCTTCTCCCGCCTGAGGTGGCCGACACGAGTGGGTTTCTTCATCCTCCTTCCCACATTTCAAAATTTACATCACAACCACATCTTTCATTTAAAGAGAAACCGTAACCAAGAATTGAACTTCATCCCAATCTGGCTGGTTTAGACGGACGACAGGGGGCGTTTAGGCGACTGGGAAGCCGCGGCGTCATGTGACGTCTAGTTCGGGGGCGGCGGTACGGCGATTGTCAGCTTCGCGTCGCGATCGGCGTTTCTCCTCCCCGCAGGGGGACATGAAGCCGTGGCGGCTAGCCGGCCCTGGACGCCGCATGCTGCTTCTAGGACCGGCCGAAACGATGCATTAAATCTGGATCGGAACGCCGCGTTTGCGCAATCGCTGGTAAACGCGCGATTCTAATCGCTCCCATTCACTTGAATGGGAGCGTTTAGCCAATGAGTCCCGAACGCTTGGCGGTAAACACTGCCAAGCGTCCGTGTGAACCAGCCCTAAAAATTTCATCATGTGATAAATGTCAGAATGTAAATAGGGGATTTAAAAGATTTTACAATAGGCAAACACTGATTAAATCATTTATATATAATTATTGTATAAACGAAACACTTTTTTATTACATTATTTTCACTTAAGTTCCTCTTTAAATCCGTGTAAACAATTATTTTTAATCATCTGCTACACCCTGCATAACATAGAGGGAGCCCTCCCCTCACATCTACCTTAAGACACTGAACATTTATTATTTCGATTTTCTATTGGCGGACTCAAAGCGCCAGAGCTGCAGTGTTGGGGAGTCTTGCCCAAAGTCTCCTTACTGATTATGAGGTTGGCTTACTGAGCAGGAAGAGCTGAGATTTGAACCCAGGTCTCCTGTGTCAGAGGCAGAGCTCTTACCCAGTACACTATCCAACCACTGAGGGTCCTGTATATGCTAATGTAGGGGGGCATTCTGAGGAACCCACAGGCCCTTACAGAAAAACACAGAGACCCCCTAGAGCCCCATATAGTGTAGTACTGAAATACACCAGGACTAAGGCCACATACACACATCAGACCATAGTTTTTTGAAAATGAAAGATCACAGACCAATTTTACCCCTTCCATGTAGTATGAGAGCCATACCCTACACAGTCTATTCTATGGAGCTGAACTCCCCATCAGATAAAAATCTTTGCAAGATGCTGCACACAAAGATGCTGTACACATTTAACAGATCAGTATCTGCAAAGATCTGTTCCTGACAAAGATCCGTTCCTGCAAAATGCATTCATAGTCTGATATCTGCAGATCATCATACACACCTTGTTTAACAGACATTCATCTGCAGATCAGACAATCATCTGCAGATCTGAAAATCCATCCTGGTGGATCTTATCTGCAGATGAATGTCTGTTAAACAAGGTGTGCTTGCTGTCCCAGCTGTGACTTGTCCCTTACTTTCCTTGCCTGTCATAGGTAGCCACAGGTGCCCCTTAGTATTGGGTAGCCAGAGCTATCCTCGTTATTAAGTAGCTTGAGGTGTCCCCATGTATTAGGTAGCTAGAGAAACCTCAGTAATAAGTAGCTAGTGGGGCCCCCGACAACATAGATCTCCTCAGTGGAATGGCAAGAGGTGGGTGAGTAACCTGTCATAATACACGCTCATTAAGACTCTGCATAGGGAAGGAGGAAGAAAGGCGCTTGGGGAGGGGAGTGAGCCGCCTTTCCATTATCAGGCGCCTGCAAGCATGTGCCTACCGCTCCTTATAGAAAATCCGGCCCTGATATGAGAGGAAGCAGTGAACCCAGAGGACACCTATGCAAGAGCATTGAACACTTATCAATTCCAAGACTCAAACCAGGGACCCAGCCCTGCAAGGTGAGAGTGCTATCCATGACTACACCACCAACTAAACTGTAATGGTTTTCCTTCTATCCAGCCTTGATATATGATTTATTATGCTCTTGACGGGTGACTAATGGCCAGATGGCATGTGAGATGTCAGTGATCGGTGTTTGTATTTGTGTGTATAGGTTACGCTTCTGCGGCACGGTATATATGTGTCCATGATGAGGCCCATGTTCATTATTTTGCTATGTGGCTATTGTTATGTATACAATGGTGTTTCTATGGTTACGTTGAGTGCGTATGACGTGTACATATGTGGCGGTCACGTTTTTTTTACGCATGCGCTCGATTTTGTGGCGTACGCAATGACTGTTCTTGCCTTTGCCATCTGATAGGAGGAGACTAAAGGGACTTGTTTTTTTCCCATAGTTGCTATGAGCTGTACGTGGGCGGCCTCACTGGACGCATCTGCTCTGCTGCTGTGATTCTATTGGTCCTCTGTAGTTCCCCATCAGGTCCTCCTTGCATGCTGGTTCCTGTGATTGGCCATCTGTCACTTTGAATTGATTGGTTGATTGCAGTCTATAAGGCAGGATTCTTTGTGTGTTCATCATATATGGCTTGAGAAAGAGCATGGAAGCTTGAAACAGCAGGCTGTCGCTGTGGCCATTTTTATTGGATGTATTTCTTAAGATTTTATGAATAAAGAGCTATATTTTACTATTGGTGGTGCCTGGCTCTGTGAACTTTGTTACACCACCAACTACACCTCTCCCCCCCCCCCCCCCCCCCAACTACATCACTGTGCCGCTTGCTACTGTACGCTACTAATAGCTGAAAGAAAATAAAAGTTCCGGTATGTTCTCCTTATGCACACTATGGGCCTGATTCACAAAGCATTTTTTTTTTGTTAAATTATCTCACCTTATTTATTATCTCACAATTTAGCTCTCCTTAAATGACTTAACACATGGTTCAGTAGAGGTGCATTGTGGGTAACCACATTTGTTCACTTAAAGCTGGATTATTGCAAATACATTTTTTTTTAGAAGGCAGACCACTCTTAAGGGCCCGTTTCCACTTGTGTGGTGGGAATCGCTGCGGTAAATTTCGTATGCGGTTACATGCGAATTTTCATGCAAATTCTTATATGATTTCGCATGGATGACTAAGTATGCGAATTTAACCATGGCAGTGCCTGTGTGCTTTTTCATTGATTCCATGCGAATTCGCATGCAAATTCACATACCAATACCGCATGCGAATTCCCTATTAAATACATTGTATGCGATTAGCATAGCGGTATGCGAATTCTGATGGCTCTGCCGTGCAGATTTTTTCTGCACAGAAAAACGCAAAGGAATCCTGACAAGTGGAAACAGTCCCATCCACTTGTATTGGCTATGCGAATTTGCATGCGGCAAACGCATGCAAATTTGCGATAGTGGAAACGGGCCCTGAGCCTCAAACCCACTAGCAGCCTTTTCTAAGTGCTAGTGATTTGAAAAAGCTCTTGCTAATACAATGCTATGGGGGATTTTTATAAAATCACATCGCTCAAGTGGGATCACACCTATAGCATTACATTAGCAAGAGCTTTTCAAATCACAAAGCGCTCAGAAATGCGCTGTTAGTGGGTTCCAGGCCTATTGGATTATATTGTTGTCCCCTACCACAACACCTTTGCTTGTACCTTTCTTTTTCGTCAGTGATAGCAGCTGAATGGTTAATGATGGAGACTGTATGGAGATGACTGCTTGGTGGTGGAGGTTGCAGTGGGCATGCTGGGAGGGCAGCGCTGATTAATGATTCCCTCATCTTCTGCAGCATGTGAAAGTTTCCTTTTGCCAGTGCGCTGATTGATATCACCTGTTTGCAGTCTCCCCAGCCTGGTAGGAGTGTACTGTCTAGCTGCGTGTCTCTCTGCTCAGTGTCTGTCTGCAGCCTGGGGAGTCAGTGTGATTCATAACTGTGTGTTGCTCAAGCCTATCTGAATCAGCTCGCCTGCCTGCTCATCCTCAGCGGCATGCCTTTACTTTCTGTGCATCTGTGTGTAACTGTCTCAGTTGCTTCCTTTTCGCAGAGGTGAGGTTTGTTAGCTGTTAAGCTATGTACAGATGCTGAGGCCACCATGCTGGATTCCTTAAAGTGAACCGAGCATCATTTTTAACACCCAGGGCAGCTCTATAGCAAATTAAAAATGCATTCTAAAAATGTGGTTTATTATTAAAAAAACTTTCATTTTACCTCATATTTTTTTTACACCTAAGGGTTAAAATAGCCACTTTGTCCAACCGTAAAGGACCTGACGACGCTGAGCAGGAGATGGTGGAAAACAGATAAGACATCACCTCATTAGACTTATTTGACCACAAACAAACCCCCATTGTACTTCAAACAGAAAACATCAGTTACAGTTGAACAATTTCACACCTAGCCTGGATAATAGCAGTAGTAAAATAGCAGGGGAATGAGCATCTGAACAATGGCAGCCCTTTCAGTTATTTGAAGCCAGGAGCTGCTTAAATCCCTTTAAAGAGAAACTCCAACCTAGAATTGAACTTTATCCCAATCAGTAGCTGATACCCCCTTTTACATGAGAAATATACTGTATATTCCTGCGTATAAGACTACTTTTTAACTATTGAAAATCTTCTGAAAAGTTGATGGTCGTCTTATACGCCAGGTATCATTGATGCTGGGTGATACCCCCTATCCTGTTACCGTCTCTCAGATCTTGCTGCTGAGGACTGTAGTGAAGCGGCGCAGGTGCACATGTGCGAGATCTAAGGGGCAGAGAGGGAGGTAAATAGGATACAAGGGAGGGCCAGAGGGGTGAAAGAGGCATATTTTATGGGCACAGCACGATCTATTCTTCCATACTGCTCTGATAAACAGGTAGACCAGGAGAGCTGACCAATCCACTTAGGGAGAACGAGAGCTGACCAATCCAACCAGTCAATTGACTATATACTGTTATATACTGGGTACCACATACAGTACAGCACCGGTATATGATTTTTTTTTTAATTTGGTGTACGTTGGAAGAGGGGTAGTCTTATACGGTGGGTATATCACAAACTCTATATTTTAACTGAAAAAGTTGGGGGTCGTCTTATACGCCGGAATATACGGTAATGATTTTCACAAACAGACCATCAGGGGGCGCTGTATGACTGATTTTGTGCTGAAACCCCTCCCACAAGAAGCTCTGGGCCCGCGGTATTCTGGGCAAACTGCCACAATGTAACAATGTTCTTAGACAGGAATTGGCTGTTTACAGCTGTCTCTAACAGCCAAAACAGCTAGGAGCAGCTACATAACCTGCCCACAGTAACAATGTCACCATGTAATACATGTCAGAATGTGAATCTGGGAGAGGAAAGATTTTACAATGAGCAAACACTGACTAAATCATTTATACATAATTATGGTAAAAACTGAAGCACTTTTTTTACTACATTATTTTCACTGGAGTTCCTCTTTAACACACTGAAGCGAAAAAAAATTATGATATAATGAATTGGTTGTGTAGTATGGATAATTACTAGAACCTTAGTAGCAAAGAAAATATTCTCATATTTTTATTTTCAGTTATATAGTTTTTTCTTTATAACATTGTATCATTCTCTAATATTTGCAGTTTACACACTACTTAGCATTCTAAATGATTTTACAGAGCAGGCTAGTGAGCTTTTGAACTGTCCTCTGAAGGGAAAAAAACAATACAGTGACAGACACTTCGGATAACAAGCTTCAGAAGACAGAGCTCTCTGTGACTTTGAAAGTCGTGGAGCTCAATGACTCTTTTGCATAGATAGCAATTGGAGTTTCTTAACTCTACCTGTACTGGAAACAATATCAGACTTATGTGTCTGCTCCTAAAGTTTTATTTCTTAGCTGTCCTACACAACCAATTTATTAAATTATGTTTTGTTTTGTTTTTTGCTTCAGTGTCTCTTTAAAGGGTACCCGAGTCATAAATTAGAGCAGGCATGGGCAAACTCGGCCCTCCAGCTGTTAAAGCCAATGGGTACCGCTAGAAAAATAAAAAAGTCAGATACTCACCTAAGGAGAGGGAAGGCTCGGTCCTAATGAGCCTTCCCTCTCCTCTCCCGGTGCCCTCGGTGCTGCGCTGGCTACCCCGTTCGCGTCCGCCGCCACAGGGACTTCGGAGGTCTTCGGGGGCACTCGGGCTTCCGAAGACGGGCCGCTCCATACTACGTACACGCGAGTGCGTCATAGAGGGTGCTCACGCATGCGTAGTATGGAGCGGCCCGTCCTCGGGAGCCCGAGTGCTCCCGAAGGCTTCCGAAACATCCCTTCGGCTGCGGAAGTGGCAGTGTTTGACCGAACTGGTCGAATACTGCCACAGGGGATCCTGCGCGGGACCGGGCACCGGGAGAGGAGAGGGAAGGCTCATAAGGACCGAGCCTTCCCTCTCCTTAGGTGAGTATCTGACTTTTTTTTTCAAACGGTAAACATTCACTTTAAGGAACTACAAGTCCCACAATGCATTGCAGGAGTCTAACAGCCACAGTCATGACTCCTAAAGGCAAATGCGTTGTGGGACTTGTAGTTCCGTAACAGCTGGAGGGCCGAGTTTGCCCATGCCTGAATTAGAGTGTGCTTGTTCTTACCTGGGGCTTTTTCCAGGCCCCGTAGTCTAGCCAGTCTGTCGCTGTCCTCACGGCCCCCTTCCTTGATCCGCTGTGCGGCTCGGTAAAGTCTATGACTCGGCCATATTGCGCACTACTGCGCATGTACTGGACCAGCGGCATGCCTCCTTGATAACATTCCCCTTGCTGGGAGCATTCTGCACATGCGCGGTTTATTGAGACTCGTAACTGCGCATGCACAGAATGCCCCGGCCACAGGAGTGTGATGAAGGAGGCGTGACCCTGGCGCATGCGCAGTTGTGCGCAACTTGGCAGACCTTATTGGAAAAATGAAGGTGACTGGGACAGCGAGGGTCTACAAGACTACAGGGGCTGGACAAAGTCCTAGGTAAGTAATGGCACGACTTGGCTCCATTAAAGAGGAATTCTAGGGACATGTAATAGAATGTAGTAAATTATTCAAGATACCAACTGTTATATTAACTGTCCTGGTTTTAGCATCCAAAACACTTCCTATATCTGTGTATTGCTGTAAATTGGTATGTAGACCTGTCCTCCCAGTCATTTGTTAGCTCTGGCTGTTTACGCAGAATTCTCCCAGAGCATTCTGGGAGACCAGGGCCCATATGCAATTAGCTTTTTCTCCTGAGTCTTCTCCTAGGAGATAATTTTTCAACTTTTTAAAATAACTTTTCAGCACTTTGCAATTGAAAACGTACCAAAAAGTAGGCGAAGCGGTGCTGTATTGATGGTTTTAAAAGCATTTTATTGACAAGTTATAAAAATATCACATAGGGGAAATCAGGAGAAAAAGTGAATTGCATATGGGCCCAGGTGCCATTTCTACCGACTTCGGAACACAGTAAAAAAAATTCCGCAACGATGTGTATGCCAGCAGTAAAGGTGTCGCTACTTGTGATAAATGTCAGAATGTAAATCTGGATAAGTCCCACTGGCAGCCTCTGAAGGATCGGCAACTCCCGATGGGTCGGCGTCTTCTGCGCATGCTTAAGCAGGCAGGCACAGTTTGCTCCCAACGACGTGGGTGCGCAGAAGACACTGACCCGTAAAGGGTCAGCGATTCTTCAGAGGCTGCCAGCAGGACCCAGAAAACTGGAGCTGTGCCGAGGGACACAAATGACTTCTAGGGGCTGGAAGAAGCCCCGACAAGTAAAGCTAGATTTTATTTATCACCTCAGATAGATATACCTGAAATGACCAGTAGGTGGATTCTTGCTCCACCCTTTTTTTTCCCCCTAATTGCTGGCTGAGGATAGTGTATGATGCCAATCTGGAACAGAGCGATTTGTTGTAGTCTAGCATGTTCATCCCCTTTGTGGAGAAAAGGTCTGAATCTTGTGTGAACAAGCTGCAAAGCTCCAGTCGTAGAGTTCAGTCTCTCCTTGAAATTCAGCCAAGCTTTGGTTCCTTGGAAAGAATCCAGCTGTCAAGTCGGAGCATAGTTCATGCCCATTTTTAAACCCCTTTGCTTAGAAGGAACTCTTCAGGGCTTTCTATGGAAGAACGTGTATTACAGTGACGTTCTGGGGAAATTTCTCACAAACCGCGGGGTATGGCAGAACCAGGAAATATAAATAGTTGTGTTTGTGATGTTGTCTTTCCTGGAAGGAACTTTGTGCATTAGATCTCCCCATGATCTTTATTTAAATTGTAACTTGAAGCCATTTTCTGAAACTTGTCTACAAATAGAAAGGATCTGTTATGTTCGTAGCCTACATCTGTCTTACCTGCTGACAGCTACAGCATTCGGCACGGTGTGTCCCATCCTAGAGCTGTGCCTTAATCTGGCCAAGGCTTTGTTCGATTTGTATGACCGAACACCCAAGCAGCTCGGGGTGACCCAAAACCACTGGGAGAGTATAGGGGACCAAAAGAGACCGAAAAGCCCTCCTACTAAAATCGCAATGCTTAGTGTGGTTTGCATTCTTTAAACAGAAGGTGTTCGCGATAATTCAGATATAAGTGTGTAACTGTGGTTACCCATAATGCATCAATACTGAATATGCTAGTTCTCTTTATGCCCCTGAAGCCAGGCTTACATTCAGAACCGCTGGTGTATAGCAAACCTATAGCTTATAACTTTACACAGCCACGTCAACCCAACATGCAGACAGCCTGTTTCAAACTCTTGGTCCTCACTTTGTATGGTGATGGTGGCCAGAAGCAGTGATTGAAGAGCTGACCTTTGAAAACGAGCACAAAGGCAGGCCCATTTTGCTGTTGGCAGAGAAGGGCATTATGAGATGCAGGTAACTGTACCGGTCAGGCTCCGGTGTGGTGTGGACCAGGTGTTCATTGGTGAAGGGTAGAATATGCCAGATGATGTGTCCCATGCAGACTCTGTAGAGGTTAATGAAGTGATGGATAAGCTTAGACCCGTGCTGCGCCTTCTCTGAAATTGACTGGACATTAGTTAAAGGACACCCGAGGTGAAAATAAACTGATGAGACAAACAATTGTATTTATCATCCTCCTCCTAAAAATGACTTTTTTTTTTTTAAGATATCCCCCACTTTATTTTAGATTTAAATCTACTTTTACGTTTTTACAGTTTTATTGTCTCTGCTCAATGACACATTCATTGGATGTAATTCCTTATCAGGGAGGGTTACACTGCAGTCTGACCCAGACAGGATGGCCTAGTGCACACCAGAGCGGTTCTGCTGCGGTTTGCGATCCGCTTGTGGGTGCGGATCCGCTAGGGTAATGTATTTCAATATGCTGGTGCACACCAGAGCGGGAGGCGTTTTGCAGAAAGTGAAACGCATACTCCCGGGCTGCTGCAGATTTTGGATTGCGGATGCGTTTCTGCCTCAATGTTAAGTATAGGAAAAACGCAAACCGCTCTGAAAAACGGCACTTCAGAGCGGTTTGCCAGGCGTTTTTTGTTACAGTAGCTGTTCAGAAACAGCTTTACTGTAACAATACATGAAATCTACTACAACAAAAACGCTTCACAAAACCGCAAAATGCTAGCTGAAACGCTACAGAAAAAGAAGAAAAAGCGTTTCAAAATCTGCTAGCATTTTGCGGATCTGCTAGCAGATTTTGGTGTGCACCAGGCCAAACTGTCACTTAGATACCTGATGTTTAACTCTTTCAGGCAGAGAAAGAAACAAAAGGAACACAGCATAGTTATTAGAGCCCTTTTCCACTAGAGGCGATTGCGATTTCTGAATCGCAAAATCGCGAATTGCTAGCGATTTTAAAATTGCTAGGGTTTGCTAAATAACATAGGTATCATGATAGGTTATTGCCACTACCGCGATTCGATTTTTACAAAAGCGCGATCGTGCCGCAGTGCATAGCAAAATCGCAATTGCCGGTAAAAATTTGGACTTTGTGCTAAACGCTAGCGATTGCGATTCAGCAAATGCTAGCGATTGCTAGTGGGCCCTTGTGCTTGGTACTGTACATACACATGTCTAGCTCATCATGTCACATGTCATCTCTGGTATCCTTTAAGGCATAAAACTTGCCGTACTTGGGACATCGCTGATCCAAATAACTAAATTATAAACTCAGCCCAATCGAAAAAGCGATTGGTTGTGATCGATCAATTTACCAAATTGCAGCACACAATCTGTCATATTTCTGCTAAAATCTGATTGAATATAGATTGGATAGAATATATAGCGAAGATCAAGTAGCACAGTGGTGTAATGGATAGCACTCGCCTTGCAACACTGGTTTGAATCCCAGTCAGGGCGCCATCTGCTTGGAGTTTGTATGTATTACTCCTGTTTGGGTTTTTTTGGGGTGGTCCCTCTTGTTCTTGGTCCTCTTTCCTCTGCAGCCTCACGGAAGTTCCCCTATGCAGCGACAAGTGATTCTGAACTGCACATGTGGAAGTTCCAAAGCGCACATGTGCTGTGAAAGAAAACACTCGTGGACAGAGGAAGCCCTGAAGTCCACCATAGGCTTAATTTAGTTTTTTCCCCCCTAATTCAGGGGTACTTTAAAGAGAACCCGAGGTGGGTTTGAAGAATATTATCTGCATACAGAGGCTGGATCTGCCTATACAGCCCAGCCTCTGTTGCTATCCCAAACCCCCCTAAGGTCCCCCTGCACTCTGCAATCCCTCATAAATCACAGCCACGCTGCTGACAAACAGCTTGTCAGAGCTGGCTGTGTTTATCTCTATAGTGTCAGTCTGCTGCTCTCCCCGCCTCCTGCAGAACCCCAGTCCCCGCCTGCATCCCTTCACTCCCTGCTGATTGGAGGGAAGGGACAGGGGCAGGGACCGGAGCTATGCAGGAGGCGGGGGAGCAGCTGAGACTGACACTACAGATGTAAACACAGCCTCACAGCACGGCTGTGATTTATGAGGGATTGCAGAGTGCAGAGGGACCTTAGTGGGGTTTTGGATAGCAACAGAGGCTGGGCTGTATAGGCAGATCCAGCCTCTGTATGCAGATAACATTCTTTAAACACACCTCGGGTTCTCTTTAAGTAGGCTGTGAGCTTCTCATTCAGCCACTAGATGGTGCTGTGCATTGAAGTATGTTATCTACAGCAGCAGGAGTAGACCATGTCACAGGGATGCTGGGGTTGCAGTTTACCTACCTTTGCTTGTTTATATAACATTTACCATTGTCTGTGGGACTTTACAGAGAACATAGAACCACTCTCCCTACACCAGTCCCTGCTCCTGAGAAGCTTTTGTTTACAGCTCTGACACAGTCCTCTACACACAATGGGGACATTTTATCTAGTTAGCTGTTACTACCAGCTTGGTGCTGGAATGTGGGAGCAAAAGGGAAGAAACCAGATAATGTAGGAGGAACCAATGTTCAAATCCCGTTGATAATGCTCTTTGTACGAATTTCTTTTGGGGGCCCAATGCTGCAAGGGAAAAATACCTCGATATAGGAAGTGTTTTGGATGCTGAAACCATGAAAATTACCGTAAATGGGGGTATCCTAGAATAATTACCTGCATTCTACTATGTATCCCTACAGTGAGTGCCAATTTCAATGCCATCACAGTGCATGCGTTGGCATTTTACGACTATGGTAACACAGGAAAATTGCATTGTAATTGTGGTGCTATGCGATTTTTCATTGCTCTTTTCACCCACATCCACCCCCCACATTGGAAATCGCAAACACAATTGCACTATAATTCTGCTCTGAGCACTGAGTAGATAATATCACAATTGCATCGCAGTGCATTATTAAGTGGAGAAGAGCGCTTAAGGTAGCCATACATCTAGAGATGATGGACAGATTCGACCAAGAGACAAATCTTTCTGTAATTGAATCTGATTAGAGAGAGATCTGTCAGCTGCCCATACACTGCAGACAGATACCCGATCGATTTCATGCTTAAATCAGCCTTTTGATGCCGCATCCGCCACCTCGCTGACCCAACGCTGTGTCCCTAATGTTTAATGTCCCCCCCCCCCCCCAGGGCTGTGGAGTCAGGACAAAAATCCTCCGACGCCTCAGTTTAGGATTCCTCAGACTCCTCGACTCCTCTAATTTGCATATTACAATCTTGTTGATTAAAAGTATGTCACATAAAATGCATCTCTTAACTGCCAACGCTTAGGAATTTTAAAAGACAACTGGAGGGATATGGAGGCTGCCATTATTAATTCCCTTTTAAACAATACCTGTTACCTGGCTCATTTGGCTGATCTTCAGCCTTTAAAGGGAACCTAACTGAGAGGGATATGGGTGTTTCTTTTTAAACAATATCAGTTGCCTGGCATTCCTGCTGATCTCTTTGGCTGCAGTAGTGTCTGATTCACATGCCTGAAACAAGCATGAAGCTAATCCAGTCTGACTTCAGTCACAGCACCTGATTTGCATGCTTGTTGAGGGGCTGTGGCTGAAAGTATTAGAGACAGAGGATCAGCATAATGCTACGTACACACATGCGACAACGATCGTTCGTTAAGAACGACGAACGAACTTTTAATTGATGAAAGAACGACCTAAGTAAAGGTAGTTTTAAAATGTGTGTAACGATCTGATCGTTAGAACGAACGTTACATCACAGAAAGCAACTATTGCGCCTGCGCATAAAAATGAGAAGTTCCATGGAGAAATAGTGAAATGCGCATGTCAAGTCTAGTACGAACGATCGTTTCCAACGATGTACTACTTTTGCAAACGATCGTCGTTGGTTTAAATCCGCCGAGACAGAACTTTCTTTTGTAGCGATTTGGCTCGTTCGTCGTTTGCCTTAATAGTCGGTGGTTCGTTTTTTGTAACGATCGTCGTTGGTAAAGATCGGGGAACGATCGTTACAAACGACTATAGTCGCATGTGTGTACGCACCTTAAGACTCAGGCAACTGGTATTATTTTAAAAGGAAAAATCCATATCCTTCCCAGTTTAGGTTCCCTTTAAGGGCCTATTTCCACTACACGCAAATTGGATGCAGAAAAACTGACTCCAATGAATACCTATGGGCTTGTTTCCACTAAACGCAATTTTTCTGATGCAGATTTTCCCATAGGCATTCATTGGAGTCAGTTTTTCTGCATCCAGTCTGCGTGTAGTGGAAATAGGCCCTAAAGGAATACTGTAGGGGGGTCAGGGGAAAATGAGTTGCACTTACCCGGGGCTTCTAATGGTCCCCCGCAGACATCCTGTGCCCGTGCAGCCACTCCCCGCTGTTCTGGCCCGCCTCCGGTTCACTTCTGGAATTTCAGACTTTAAAGTCTGAAAACCACTGCGCTTGCGTTGCCGTGTCCTCGCTCCCGCGGAGTTGGTGCATTTTTTCCTGACTCCGACTCCAGGTACCCAAAATTACTCTGACTCCTCGACTCCCACTCCACAGCCCTGGTTTCCCCAGATGCCCAGTGCACTGTATACATTACCTGTCCGCAGCCGCCACTTGTCTTCTGCTGCCACCAAGCTTCCTCTGCTGTCCACACACGTGCCCACGTGGTTGCCTTATCAGTGTGTGTATGACATCACACGCACCACATTACTAGGTAACCGCGTGGGGCACGTATATGGACAGCGGAGGGAGCCCAGAGGCAGCGGACAGGTGATCTATATACAGTGTACTGGGCATCGGGGGGGCGCATTAAACATTAGGGACACAGCGTCAGGGTTTTGTTGCGTTCGCTAGTTGTCCCGACATCGCTCACCATTACTTTTGCGCACCATTTCATGCAAGTCAGCCTAACATCTTGCAACATGTCTGACCGATTAACGCGACCAATTTCGGCCTGAAATTGATTGCATAGTTGGTCAGGCATGCACTTGGTACAGATTTTCATACGATTCTGATTATGATAATCGGATCAGTTGCTTGATCGGCCGCCAAGTCGCCTGATGTATGGCTACCTTTAGGCCCCATTCACACCTAAAAACAAAGATGCAAACGCAAGTGTTTTGCGTTTTTGCATGCTGTTTTTTTCCCCTTCCAGAGCAGTTTTGTCATTCACTCCCTGATACAAGTCAGTAAGTGAACTCTTTCACCTGGAAAATAATAAATGCATTGTATTTATTCTAAAAAACACAAACGCAATCGTCGCATAGAGCGGTTTTCTGAGCATTTAGCGCTCTTCCTATACCTTCTATTATAGCAAAAACGCCCCAAAAATGGTACAGGCACCGCTTTGCTAAACGCACAGCGCATGAACCACACTATGAACCTTCTCATAGAGATTCATTGCACAAGCGTTTGTGGGCGATTTTGAAATAGAGTGAACGATCCCTTAATGTGTGGCCAGTGTACGTCTCCTAAACTCATTTCCTGTTTCTCCTTTTCCCCGTTACAAAAACTCAGCGTTATTTTGATAAAGCGTTTAATTGTCTAATCTGTAGTTAAGTTCACCAGGGCATCCAGCGAAGAATAATGTTGCCGATTAAACGGTTATTTGCTGTTTGTGCATGATATGTGTCTGGGAGATATTGAGCTAAATCCTATTAAGTGGACAGCGGTTGAGGTGTTTTATGTCCCAGATCCTCCGTACGCCCCGTAGAGGCTGCCATACATCCTGTTACGCCGTGCTTCCTGTGGCGTTGTTTGGGATGAGCTCATTACTGCTTTGAGTCATCCCTTTTGACGCCCGTGAAAGATGGGGGTGATTTTTTTTATTTAGTTGTCGAATGGGTAAAACTATTCTGTGCTTTAATTTGGTCCGTAGGATTAATTGCAGAAGAATGCATCTGTAGCGCTGTCTGGTTTCAGCTCTTATTTTGCTGTTAATATTGTTTTTTTTTTCCTCCCACGTTTTCTTCAAGGCTTGTGTCTTTTTTTTTTTTTTTTTTTTCCTCTTTTAATTTAAGAGACTCGGGCAGCCCTACATCTCAGCGCCCACAATATGTAACAAGTGTTTTTAATTAAAGATCTGCTTGTTCACCAGCCAGTTTATTTACGGTTACCCCCTCCTGCTTGGTAAAAGTGAAAGCAGGCTCTGCTGTTTGCTCAGGGCCTTTCCTTTGAATTACCTCACCCCCACATTGACTGGTGGGTTATTGGCAAGCCCTTTGCAATAGTAATGAGTCAGCTCCTCTCCCTGTTCACTTCCTGTGTGTGTCATCTTTGTGCTTTCCTTACTAGAGACATAGACTATATTAGATTAAATCCGACATGTCCGATCCTGATTCGATTCGTTTCAATTCGATTTGCCATTGCAAAACAATGGGAAATCGAATTGAATCGAATCAGGATCGGACATGTTGGAGTTAATAGAATCGTAATCGAATCGTAAATAGAATCGTATCGTGTAGATTGGGCTTAATAAAACTTGAAGAAAATCCTTGCAATTTGTATAGTTGAACTGTTGAATTTATTTCCAGGGAACATAGAGCAACACTAATGCTGGGTACACACGTTGCGATTTCCCGCTCTATCGATTATTTCCGACATGGTCGATCGGGTTTTGATCGTTGCAGCCGTCGATTGTGCATACTTAACATGCAAAATCGACTGCTGTATTGATCGAAACACAATCGTACATGGCGGAAATAATCGATCCCGCGGATCGAGCAGAAAATCGCAACGTGTGTACCCAGCATTAGTGTTGCTTTATCTTCCCTGGAAATAAATTCAACAGTTCAGCTATACAAATTGCAAGGATTTTCTTCGTTTTATTATAGATATGCCTGTTCTGTACTTATGAGGCGCCCAGGGTATCAATAAAACTAGTTTAAAAACACAACAAAAATGAAAAATGTGAGGTAGTTTACCTTAAAGGAATCCTCAAGCAAATTGTGCTGCCCCACGATATACTTACCCAGGGTGCCCTCCAGCCTCTTGCAGCCGACATGTCCCTTGCAGCATCTCTGCTCGCAGCTGCCGGCCCGGGGTCCCTGCCAGTGCAGAGGTCGACCTCGAGGTCGTCCTTACTGCACTTGCTTGAAGCGCCGCTGTCAATCTAGTCCACGTGGTCCGCAGTGTACTGTGCAGATGCAGAACTACTGCCCTGCACAGTATGCTGCAGACAACATGGACTTGATTGACAGCGGCACAGACGCATTAGAGGAGGTCAGCCTCCGCATCGGTGGGGGCCACTGGGCCGACGGCTGTGAGCGGAGATGCTGCGTTTGACATGTCTGCTTCAAGGTGCTGGAGGAAGCCCCCGGTAAGTATATCGTGGGGCAGCCAAAATTTGCTTGATGCTTCCTTTTTAAGACAATTTCATGTAGAAAATAAATGTAAATATGCGCTGGCAAAGCGTTTCATGGGTCTATGCCCACTTCCTCAGGCTGGATAAAGTACCAAAGGGTGTTCTGAGCTGAGAGGTGCCTTAGTCTCATCTTAGAGCACCTTTTGGCACTCTATTCGGCCTGAGGAAGTGGGCATAGACCCACGAAACGTGCTGCCAGTGCATGTTAAAATTCATTATCTACATGAATTGGTCTCCATTGAGATCAGCTACTTTTTTTTTCCTATTTTTTTGTGTTTTGAACCTAGTTTTATTGATTCCCTGGGCGCCTCTTTCCCGTTTCGTGCTTCTCACCATCCTTTGGAGAGGTGTTCTATTTAAACAGTTTAGCCATTTTGTATCGAGCGCAACCGCATCTATCTGGGCTGGACACCCGAGTGGAGTCTGTTTGTTCATCTCCACCTGCTGGCCCGCCTGCAACCTCCCTTGATGGGTCTGAAATTTTCACTTCTTATATTCTCTGTGATGCACTGCACCATCGGGGTTCCCATTGTCTCTGTACTTTTTTCCCTCAGGGTGCCTTTAGATCACCCCCCATACCCGCAGCTTAAAGGAAATGTCAGGCAAAATAACCTCCCGCTGGTGTGGGGTCCTCGACGGTGCAGAGCCCAATCTCGAGGCCGTCCTCTAATGCGCCTGTGTGAGCACCGCAGTCAATCAAGTCCACGTCCGGCGTGTACTGCGCAGACTCAGTAGTTCTGCGCCTGCTCAGTAGAAGATTACCTCGAGGTTGGCTTCTGCTTCGGCGGGGACCCCACACCAGCGGCGGCTGAGAGCAAAGCTGCGGCCTGGGAAAGGTCGGCTGCAAGGGGCTGGAGGAAGCCCCGGGTAAGTAGAGCAGGGGGGAGGTTATTTTGCCTGACATTTCCTTCAGGGCATATCAAACTTGATGGTGCACATGCAGGGCTGTGGAGTTGAGAAATCTGAGCAATTTTTGGGTACTTTGAATCGGAGTTGGTGGTTTCATAAACTGAGCAGTTGGAGTCTATGATTCTTGTACCCACTTCATAGCCCTGCAAGGGCTTTGGAGTGTGAGTCAAAAGGTCAGCAATTTTGGGTACCTGCAGTCAGTGGCTTCATAAAATGAGGAGTTGGAGTCGGATGATTTTTGTACTGACTCCACAGCACTGTGCAGATGAAGTCAAAATATCCCATGTGTTCTGATTGGTGAGATTTGCTCATGGAGTGGGGGGGCTTATTGGCCTAGGCTAAACATCACTGGAAGGGCGGGACTACATACCAATGCTGCAGTATTTAGAAAATAGGAACCGGTTCTGATGCTGAAACCCGGAACATTACCATAAAAGTGGGTATCCTGAATAATTTATTGCATTCTACTATGTCACTACAGTGCTTTTGTAAAGTGATACTGAAGCCGAGAAGAAAGAAAAAAAGTAATTTACTCTCCTATGGAGGAGCAGAGGAGGGAAGTCTGGATCCCATAGAGCCTTCTCTCTCCTCACTTGGTCCCCTAATTTCAGCGCTGTCACCCCTGTTGTACGTAGTCGGCCAGCTGGTTGAATATGCCTTCGGGCATGGGGGGCAAGTGCTTCCGAGGGCTCCCGGAGTCGGCAGATGCGAATGGGGGACGGCACTGGAACCAGGACACCGTGAGGACCCGGGATGGCTCTTTAAGGGCTCGTTTCCATATAGCACGCTTTCAGGAGCACTTATGGAAACGTGATCGCAGGGACGGCAGACTCTGCATAGGCTGCACTGTCTGCTGTTTCCATACATGCGCTGCAATTCACCACTGAATCGCAGTGCATGGTTGCCTGCATTTTGGGGTGATTCAGCCCTCGATCCCATTCAGTATAATGAATGGGATCGCAAGCCCCGCCCCCGGCGTATGACGCACAATGCAGAGCTGTGCGGCTCTGTGTAGCAGCTGAAAGAGCCCTAAGATCGGAAAGCGGACGTGGCACCGCAGTGAAAAAGGGCCTTTATAGGCTGTGTGTTACTTTACTCAGGAGTCTATCAGTTACTTCTATTGTCGTCTGAGAACTAGTTGCACATAATGGTGAGTAAATATGTTTCCTCACCAGAAAGCTCCGTCCACACATATGAAGACTGTCACCCACATGGGTCATGCTTCGGGCATCAGTGCTGGCCAACTTCCGTACATACACGTTGCTAGTGGCAGTGACAACACAGTGTATGATGGAGGTGCTTTCAGAATTTGGGGTGAGTAGGAGAACAGTGCGCTCAGGGGTCATTCGGCATTGGATGCTGCTAAAGAGCTGGCATGCTGGATCTTAAGCAACGTTTGAGGGCTTCCATACACACCCTAGATTCTCGCCCGAGGAAGTATTTATCGCCTCTCCCATCCAAGTTTCATCCAGTGTGTGTACGTAGCTTAGGAATTTTCTAAACACATTTGACATAATACATCTATTTCAGTGGCAGCTTCCAGCCCTGCTGTATTTTATGCTGGGGGGACTTGTGATTGTCAAACAAATGACATTACTTTTGGACAAAAGCAAGTAGGATAACTGAATGGCCTTTGAAGAGTGAGAAAGATACCAGGCTGTAATTCTTCTTATGTGCACAGTTTAGTGTATCAGCTTGATCTACTGGTTCCACAAGCCCAACTTATAAAGAAGCTACATTCAAGATTCAAGCACTTTGTCATTGTGTGACCCAATGAAATTGCTTTTCGTGAAAACCCCAAGGTGCATATAAGGAACACAGGGACAGTAACAACGGTAGAAATGGAGGAGTTATACAAGTATGCCAAATATTTAAAAATGTTGTACACGGTGGTTTGTATCATATAGCACTTATTATGATTGCACTCATTAATGATTAGTGTATTGCACATTACCAGTATGACTTATTGCACATGAATTAAATAATTAAGTAATGGCTCTACACCCAGTTCTTAAAATAACACTTCACCCTTAAGTGCATCATTTCAAACTTCATTGGCCTTAATTCACTTCACTAAGGTCATTTTGGTTAAGTAAATTAGGTAGATAAAGTACAGAATTCTGTATTTTATACTTTTTTCTCCAAATTCATTAAGATTTCCTGCATGTGGTAGAAGTTTGGTAATTTACTGAACAAACAAGCTTCAATTACTAATCCCTGCTCGGTAAGTCTCTCATTTACCTGCTGTGGATTAGGTTGGGCAAGAAGGTGTTGGGCTGTGTGTATGAGACTGCTTTTTCTTTCTAGTGCATCCCCAGCATTTCTTTATATGTGCTGCAGCTACCAGAGGGAGCTCTTCTGTATACCAGTATACAGATATTCACATCTAAAGGGAAACAGAAAAGCCTTATAAATGTCCCCTCATGCTCTACAGCCCTGACGTCCCACCCTCTAGAGTAGAGGCCTGCGCAGGTCCAATTTTTCATACCCGCACCCGACCAGACCCGCTACCTGCACCCAACCCGCACCCCGCTTTCAGGTGAATTTGATACCCTTAGCAACGCTACCCACACCCGACCCGCAACCCGCTTTTTTCCATTTTCTTCAAGTGCACATTTAAAGCAACATTGAGGAGCTTTAAAGTAAATAAAACCTTTTTTATACACAAACCAAAGCCAAAGAAGTGTTTTAAAGATTTTTTTTCTTACTCTTCTTAAAATTAATAAAAACTGAGAAGTAACAGCCCTGCTCAAACAACAAATAGCAGAGCAGAGCGTCCACATTTCTGTCCCTGTATGCTGTAGGCTGCTTCCCATCTACACTACATCTAGTAGAAGTGTCCCGCCCCCCTGGCCACTGCAATGCATACTGAGAGATGTAGTACATTAATTTAATCACAGGAGATGTAGGCACATTAATGTACTACATCTCCCAGCATGCATTGCGGTAACCACGGTGACACTTCCACCGCTGCAGCTATGAGTTGCAAGGAATAGACACTGCGTCAAGCAGCACACACAAGGCAAAAGATACAGAATTATCTTATGCTTGTTTTGACTACCCGCGGCCCGACCCACACCAGCAGGCACCCGACCCGCACCCGGAACTCGCTACCCGCGACCTGACCCACACCCGCAGCTTTATTCAATGCGGGTAACCCGCGGGTACCCGACCCGCTGCAGGCCTCTACTCCAGAGTATCGGACCAAATGAGGTGAAAATCAGGGCTTGTGCGGCTTTCCCTATTGGCTGCCTGGCTCTCCATATTGGCTGTCTGCTATATCTGTCAATGTTACCGCATGGAGAGAGTGAGTTATTGGATGGGCAGAGCTGGAGGTAGATACCGAACACTTTTGCTTGATTTACCGAATGCTTTAATCTTTGTGAATTGCAATTTCTTGAGGTTTTTACTGCACAAGTCGGTAATTTATCCCACCAGTCGGTAATATTAATGTTCTGTGTGGTAATAACTTTAGTGAATTGGCATTTGGCAAGGCGATCGGTAAAATCAGCTGTTTTCTGCGTTATCGAATGTGGTAATGCTTAGTGAATTAAAGGGGTTCTGTGGAGGGGTTAAAAAAACAAAAACCGACACTTACCTGGGGCTTCTATCGGCTTCCTGCAGCTGTCACGTCCCACGCGTCCTCCAAGCCTCGGTTCCCTGCTGCCAGTCCCGGTCTAATATATGTCTAGCTAGACGAATACTGCTCGCTCCGGCACGCGTCATCAGGAGCTTACTGCGCAGGTGCAGTACAAAGTTTTCTTGTACTGCACCTGCGCAGTAAGCTTCCAATGACACTCGTGGGACAGAGCAGCCGCAGTCTAGTTATGCGCATAATTGGACCGTAACCAGCAGCGGGGAAAGGAGGATCGTAGAGGACGGCGTGGGACATGACAGCTGCGGGGGGCCGATAGAAGCCCCAGGTGTCAGTTTTTGTTTTTTTAACCCCTCCACAGAACCCCTTTAAGGCCAATATGTCCAAAACGTGGCTTGGCTATAAAATGTAATCATAGACAGAAACACATGCTAAATGTTTATACATGGGAACAATTACTGTCGCCGTGGGGTTGGGGACTCGATCCGTCTGCCTCTTCTCCCATTGTCCGCCGCCGTCTGTTGTCCCGTCTGCCATCGTCCCCGTCAGTCCATCGCCATCTCTGTTTGTCGTCCAGAGACCAGAAAGCATGGGACTTCCTTGTTGAATCGTAAAAAATCAGTCTGAATCCTGCTGAAAAGCAGGGAGGATTTTCATTGGTCCACCATGAACCAATGAGAATTTCCCTGTTGCAGCATGATTCTCATTCCCCCCCCCCCCCCCCCCTGCAAACCAATGCTTCTGCTGGGATTGGATCGCCTGCAGTGGACCAAACGGCAGCAGCGAAACCAAATCCATGGGACAGGTGAGCATTTTCCATGCAGTGACCAGCCTAGTGGGAACGGACATAGTCTTATTCCCATAGGCTGCCATTGCGTCAGATTTGCGGCATGATTACGTTACCTTTGCAGACAAATGCAGCAGGTCGGGGCTATGCATTTGTGGTTCAGTCTGTGCATGTTGCGTTCGCGTTCCGACTAACAGTGTGAACGCTTCTTATTAATAACATAGGATGCATTTTCCTACTTCTTTATCTATAAATGTGAACGGGCCTGAAGGATCCAGTGTGTCACATCTTTTGGGGACATCAAGGGACAATTGTACACACGCTAGATCCTCAGCTGTGACAATCCTGAACAGCCGCCTCTGCTGAGAGTCCTCTACCACTTGTAACTCGCTATACAGCCCAGGAGGATGAGGATATTCAGTGTTGATGTTTTGTGTCCTAATTGGCACTTTCTCAGGGTCTGCTGCAATTAAAGTTGAAGTTTTATTGTTTAGGCTCTGTAGTTAGTAGTGCAGGCCTGTGCTGTGCGTTTTATAACAAGTGGGAGTGATCAGTACCGGGACTGTGTTAAAGTGAAATTAAAAATGCATGTCTTACAATGCACGTATAATTCCAGAATAGATATGCAGATAACAGATCATAAATATGTAAGTAATCATTTCATAGCCAGGTGCATGGCTAGGGGAGGGAGAGGGATTGTTTGTGCACAGTAGGCAGTCAGGAGGGATCTGGCAATCTCATTGTGGGAGTTAAGTGACTCACTAATGGGTGCATTTGTATTCTTGATCAGGACAGGAAATGAGGATCAGTTGTAAACACCAGGTGAAGATTTTGATCTTCACTACTCTATACTGCTGTTGGCCTTTGTTCTTGTTGCAGTGATTGTTTTTTCATTTCCTGCCAAAGCAGGAAGTAAGGGTCCATTCACACTTGTAAACGCAAAAACGCTTAGGGCCCTTTTCCACTAGCAGTCGCTAGCGTTCACGCTGAATGCTAGCGATTGCTGAATCGAAAAGCTAAAAATTTACCAGCGATTTCCCGACGTTTGCGGCCGCGATTTTGCTATGCTATGCACTGCATAGCAAAATCGCGGCAATAATCGTTCCGCCGCGCGTTCGCATTCCTGTAAAAAATGAATCGCGGTAGTGGAAATTACCTACCGCGATTCCTATGTTAAAAAGCAAACCGTAGCGATTGTAAAATCGCTAGCGGTTTGCGACTTTCCGATTCAGCCAGCGCAAACGCGCTAGTGGAAAAGGGCCCTTAGCGCTAGCATTTTGCGCGGGTGATTTTACTGCGATTATCGCGGTAAAATCACTGTACAAATCCACTTTTTTTGCAATCGCGATTAGCGTTCTAATAACATGCTAATTGCGATCGCTCTTCAATTGTGGCATAATGCTGCATGCACCGTGTTTGCGATTGCTGCTAATTGAGATCACTGCCATATAGTTACAATTGCGCTATCGCTTTAGCGATTAGAGGTAAACGGCCACTGATCACCCTAATGGGAATGGGCCCTAAGAAAAATTCTCTCAGGTAGTTGCAGCAAGCAATGAAAACCCTGAAATTCAAACCCATTGTTTGCATTAACCAAAATGTGAAAATATTTTTCCCCCTTCGATATGGGATTTCAGGCTGTGCTGTCAGGTAAATAATAAGGCCTCTTTTCCACAGACGTCTGAACTGCTCTTATGTCGAGCCGGGCAGCGTCCCATCTGCTGCCCACGACTGCCATTTGGTTCATTGTAATTTTAAGTAGACCTGAACTCAGCACAGGGCAGAAGGACAACATAGAGAAATGCACCCTGTATGTATTTAAAGAGTTTAGCCTGTCTAATTCCCCCTTATCTGTGACTAATCACCACTGTAATTTTATCTCTCAGCTGTGTCAGCTCAGGAATCTCCTCTGCTATAGCAGAGCAGCTAATTTGTAAACACAGGATGTTAACAATATGTCTGCTTTCATGAAAGCAGGAAGTAGACAAAATGCAGATTTATTGCAGGATTTGTATCAGCTGTAGCAAAGAAATATTTTCCTTTTTTAATTTATTATGCTTTTGCTTATCTTTTAGAGTAGAAAGGAAGTTCTGAGTTCAGGTCCGCTTTAAATGCATTCGAATGACAGCGATTGTAAAAAGCGTTGACACGCGGCATTACTACACAGCGAAAAAACATCTCATGTCACGTCCTGATGCAACTCCATATAGCGCCGCCTGTCTGCCGCCTGCTCTGAGCGCTAGCAAGTGCCTGGCCTGTGGAGGGGAGCAGCTGACAGGCGGTGAGAGGTCTAATATCTCTCTATGTAGACTATATACAACTGTAACGTCTTGTCAATTCCCTGTTACTCTCTGCCTCACAAAACCTTGGAGACCTCTCAAGAAATCATCATTTAATACACTCTCTGGCGTTTTCCTCTGTCCGAAAATATGCAAATCCTGTTTCCAATATGTGAATTTTCTGTGCGTTTCTGTAGTAAAATAAATAATATAACAATGTGAAGGAAAGACAATTGTCGGGCAGCGTGCCCATTTCAGCATTGTTATTTACCGTGGAGCAGACAGCCCAGACAGGAAATTCATCTTGTGGGTGTCTCTGGCCTACAGAGGAGAGGCTCGCCCCATGCATCATCATTATGGCAACGCTTAACCCCTTCACTTCAATTTAAAACTACAGTGTATAAAACTTCAGTGTGTAGCCCTGTTAACTTTTGTACCGAGCGCCATTTAGAAATGACGGACGGGCGCTGTTCCTGAGTGTGCTGCTGCCAGCCCTACCTACCTATCTACCTTATCGGCAGTCCCGAAGCAGTGAGAAGCAGCCAGTCTACACGCTTCAATCAAGGCATGTGGTCACTTGTTCCCTTCTCATTACTCTGTAGTGTGAGGAGAGGACAAGCTTGGTATTCTCACCTCTCTCTCTGTTTAAAAAAGTAAAAATAAAAAATGTACAGTATAAAAAAAATAGTTAGTGTACCTGAGACCAGCAAAAATAAAATAAAAAATATACATACTGAGGGCTTCCTCCAGCCCCCTTCAGACTGATTGTCATCTTCCTACGCCACCTGGATCTTCCGCTAGGTGGCCCAGTAATTCAGCCAGTCGGTGCAGACGCAGTTCAGCCATGTGCGCTCAACCGTCGCTGCGCCTGCACAGAACTCTCCCGGCAATGGGAGAGTGATGGGGGCACGCAGTCGGGCCGCACAAGCGCAGTACGCCCCGACTGGTGGAATTACTAGCACACCTAGTGGCAGGGCTGTGGAGTCGGAGTCGTGGAGTCGGGCAATTTTGGGTGCCTGGAGTCGGAGTCGGGAAAAAATGCACCGACTCCTAATGAATTTGTAACTGTAATTAAAATAGAAAATATGATAAAATGTTATATTTTTTAGATAATAGTCATAAAAAATAATGTATATATACAGTATATATACAATAATAGCTGTGCTTAGTCCACAAAAATGAAATAAACCAATCAAAATTAGTTACTTGTGCTGCTTCAATAAAGCAGTCCCCGTATTTTTAAGGTCAGATATACATATCTGATTGTGACTGTATAGATGATGTGTACACAGGAATCTCTTATATATACTAAATAACATCTATGCTGTAAGAATAAAGCCTGATGTGTAGCTGTGTCACTAATAGAGATGGTCAACGAGATGGAAATAATTCTGCATTGATGCTGATTCATGCAAATGTATGCACTCCCTTTGCTGATGAAATCAAATAATTTGATATGCTGTTAAAATTTGGTTTGGTGACTACAAATTAAAGGGTAACTGAGATGGATGAAAAGTAAAGTTTTATACATACCTGGGGCTTCCTCCAGCCCCCTTCAGGCTAATCAGTCCCT
This sequence comes from Hyperolius riggenbachi, assembly GCF_040937935.1. Taxonomy (NCBI): domain Eukaryota; kingdom Metazoa; phylum Chordata; class Amphibia; order Anura; family Hyperoliidae; genus Hyperolius; species Hyperolius riggenbachi. The sequence goes on from NC_090654.1 coordinate 246,311,674, forward strand.
CGCTGTCCTCCACCACCCGGATCTTCTGCTATGAGTCCTTGTACTTCAGCCGGTCAGCGCTGTCCGGCTGCAAGCCGCTCCCACAGCCAGGAAAATTCTGCACCTGCGCAATAGTGCTGCACAAGTGTAGTATGCTCCTGGCGGCGGAGTGTGTGCATGCGCACTACGCCCGACTGGCTCAAGTACCTGGATTCATAGCAGAAGATCCAGGTGGTGGAGGAGGACAACGAGGGACTTATTATCCTGAAGGCGACTGGAGGAAGCCCCAGGTATGTATAAAACTTTAATTTCATCTGTCTCAGGTTTACTTTGTTACACAGTAGTACTATACTCTACATATGCACTCCCCACAGAGCTGCAGGGAATCCACTGAGAATGTTGTGCACATTGAACACAGAGGTGTTGTCTGTTTACAATCTCCTTATTCCCCTGCAGAGTACCTGCACATCATTCTTACATGTACCCACACTTAAATTGCCTAGGGCCTGATAGATGTTCTTTGTTCCGGTTTGTACCTTTTACAAGTACTCTTACCAAGGACTAGTTTTAGTCTAAAGGGAATAAATATAGTAGTCTACATATCCTTCTTACTTCAGTTGTCTTGTAAAATTCCTAAGCGTTGGCAGTTAAGAGACAAATTTCATGTTACATACTTTTAATCAACAAAATTGTAATATGCAAATTAGAGGAGTCGGAGTCGAGGAGTCGGAGTCGGTGGAATCCTAAACTGAGGAGTCGGAGTCGGTGGATTTTTGGACCGACTCCACAGCCCTGCCTAGTGGAAGATCCAGATGGCGTAGGAAGACGGTGAGGGTCCGACCAGCCTGAAGGGGCTTAAAGGAAGCCCAGGTATGTATCTACTCACCCTCCTCAGCCTGCGAAGACCTCCTTTTGCCCACATTTCAAGGCAGAGCAGTAAAGCAGAGGTGGGAGTGTAGAGGTCAGTACCAACTTTAATGCTAAACTCCACACTGAAAATGATTTAGTTTATTTCCTGATCGGTTATCTGAAGAACAGAAAAATCTGCGGTTTTCTATAAATCTGCCTTGTGTTAGGTTCTATGCTGCCTTCCACCTTTGTGACTCCATTGGCCGACGTTTCATACACATAGTCTGGGCAAGGCCCCTCCTCTTAGCTGGCCAATCTTGAACAATTGGCTTTTTTTTTAATCTGTTCCCTGCATTCAGATGTTGTTCTCAGCCAGGAAAGAATTTTGGGCTTGTAGTTAGTTGTCAGTGAAAGTATTGCTGTGGTCAGACTGAAGTCCCACTGAAGAGAAAGTGTCATTTGCATACCTTAAATCCTAACCCTTACATTGACAAAAAAGTCGACAACCTAGTTTTGTGTAGGCTTTTAGGGGGCTGTATGTTCACATGTTTATCTCATTTTGTCACTTCAGGTACCCTTTGACCCTTATAGAGAGAGGAAAAAAGCAGGGCTGTGGAGTCGAACTCGAGGAGTCAGTCGGGGCAATTTTGGGTACTTCAATAAACTGAGGAGTCGGCGTCTGATGATTTTTGAACCAAATCCATAGCCTTTGTAAAAATTAGACTAAGGAATAGGAGCAATTTTGGGTACCTGGAGTCAGTCATGGTTTCATAAATTGAGGAGTCGGAGTCGGGCGATTTTTGTTCCGACTCCACAGCCCTGGAAAAAAGGAACATAGGCTAGTTCTAGGTAGGATTGGGACTTAACATGCACATTTATCCTCTCATTTGACATAAAAAAGTTTACATACTCACCAAAGAATAGCAAAAGCTCTAAATCATATAGACTTCTAGAGCTTTCTCAGTCCTTTCTTGGACTCCTCAATTTCCCTGCCAACTGCTTCTTCGGGTCTCTTCAGAAGGTGTTGGAAGTCCTCAGGTCTCTGAGTACTTCAGAAGACAAATGGCTCCATACTGTGCACCGGTGAGTTACACTCACTCTTGGAGGCCCGAGTACTTCTGAAGTCTTTAAAGGAGACCCCTACATAATACATGTTCAACATTAAAGTCAGATCGCTGCAATGGGGGACACACAGAGGACCAGAGCCTTATCTTTTCTTAGGTGAGTATGAAACTTTATTTTTTTTAGGTGGCTTACAGGTATCTTGGTGATGATTCTAGTGAAGAGGTTTTTCTTCTTGCCTTTTGAAAATGTATAATGGATGTAATGGAAATGAAGGTTGTGTTTTTGTTTCTCCATACAGACACAGAAGACTCTCTTGCTTGCTGAATGCCTTTTTCCTTAACCCTCTTTCTCAGATATGTTACTTGACCTGAGCGACCTCCTTCAGGTAGGTGTCTCCATTCAAGCAGTCTGTTTTGTGTTAAGCTGCTATATCACTGCCAGCGGGGTGTAGGGGTGAATAATGCTGCTCATTGTCTGGACCCTCCGCTCTTCCAAGGACGTGGCACCTGCTCAGGGTTGACTCCTCACAGTTGCAGGAGGCGAGATAAGCACCTTGCGAGAGCATCTCTGTGGGAGACTCCCTCTGGGATGCCTGCCAGTGGGAGAAGATAGTGAAGGTGAAGAGGAGGCTTCCAGACCTGCTTTTACTGGAAATGTCATGATTCATGCCTTCCTGTGTTTACCATACATATGCCATATTCATGTACACAGTCCAAACGTCCTTGAGGTTCTGCACCATGTTACCATATTGGTGTTGCTAACAAAGGGGAATTGTACAGAGCTCCAAAGAATTGTGAACGTTCTTGAATTATTCCTATAAAACAACAAATAGTGTTTCATTGCTATACAAGCCATTTTGTAACAGCAAGGCCTGTTTAAACCAGTGGTGATTAGACAGTACAGAGTATATTGTGTTGTCACTTAACTGCCCCTCAGAGGGGTTCACAGTTGAATCCCTACCATAGTCATGTCTATGGATGTATTGTGTAGTGTATGTATCATAGTCTAGACTAGGCATGGGCAATCTCGGCCCTCCAGCTGTTACGGAACTACAAGTCCCAGAATGCATTTGCCTTTATGAGTCATGACTGTGGCTGTCAGACTCCTGTAATTCATTGTGAGACTTGTAGTTCCTTAACAGCTGGAGGGCCAAGTTTGCCCATGCCTGGACTCTAGGGCCAAATTAGCGGGATGCCAATAAACGTACCTGTATGTTTTTGGGATGGCCAATGAGATGCAAATAATTCTGGCTTGCATGGAGATTCTACGCTTAAAGTGGACTTTTACTCATTGCAGAATTGTTTTCCTTTCATATAGTTTATAGGGCATTCCTCAAGCCAAATACTTTTGTTTTGTTTCAATACGCTAATTCGCTATAAACTAAACAAGCCTCGCCCACAGCTCCTTTTGTGCCTTGGCACTGTAGCAAGGGCTTATGGGAGCTCAGTCTGGGCAGGAGGAGGTTACTAGCCATTGACTTCAGAGGCAGAGGTGAGGAAGAGAGGGGACTGAATTTACACACAGGCAAGCTGATAGCATCTCCAGCCCTCAGCCTGTGACTGTGTGACAAACAGAACATGGCTGCCCTCATTGTATAACAGGAATAAACAATCATAAACTTTTGAAACTGTTTTCAGCTAGATATGCTGAGTAAACTATCTAAACTTTAGATAAGTTATCTAGACAAGTTACTTGTTATAGTTACTTTTTCATCTCGGATCCGCTTTAAAGAGACTCTGTAACAAATTTTTCAGCCTTAGTTCTTCTATCCTATAAGTTCCTATGCCTGTTCTAATCTGCTCTGGCTTACTGCAGTCTTTCCTAACTGCACTGTCTCTGTAATAAATCAATGTATCTTTCCTCTGTCCTGTTTGTCGGGCTAAGGCTTGATTGTGTGGAATGTGCAGGGCTGCTTGTGATTGGTAGAAGCGATACACACCCTCTGCAGGCCCCCTGCACACTCTGAATGACTCACACACTATGCTTAGCTGAGCCTATTAGAAGCTGGTTAGTTTGTTTGTAAACACTGCCTAAAACTGTTAATTACAAGCCAGGATTGCAGCAGAGAGTGGCAGAAACAGCACAGAGGGGCACAGGAGAAAATAATGAATAGAATGGTATGCTTTTTATTGTAAGATTATTAGAGTACAGATTCTCTTTAAGGTGGCCATACTTGGCGGCCGATCGACCATCCGCTTCGATGATTATAATCAGGTCGGATGAAAATTGGTGCCACCAAGACAGACATGCTGCAAGATGTAGGGCCTATTTGCTCGTTTGGGTGCATGGCGGGAATGGAGTGCGATATCAGAACAAGCGACTAACGCAATGGAACCCCCAAAGATGTCCCCTAATGTAAAATGCTCTCGCTGGTGCAGTCTTTACCTGTATGTCACTAGCTCTGTCCGCAAACACGTGGCCACATATACGCTGGCAACCACCTGTCTTTACACATGTGCAGTACAGCAGCGCTTGTCAGGACAGGAACTTCCAGAGGGTCCCGGGTAGCAGCGGAGGTCTGGAGGAGGACGTATTAAGTTGCTGATGTGTTCAAATGCCTCAGGTTCTCTTTAAAGAACACATTTTCTGCACAGGACAGCTCTGCCTTTGGGTTGTCATAGCCACGTGACCCCACTGTTGGCCTGGATTCCAGCTAGTGCCTTCTCCGGTCTGTGTACAGGGGAGGGAGAATTTGCCTATAACAAACATCAGAGTGTGATAACCTGTTTGAGCAGCGGCTGATACTTGATGAACAAAGCTGCTTGTAGAGCCAGGTGCAGGGAGGCCGGTCCAGCGGGGAAGGCTATCTGATTCATCACCACTCTACAAACATGAGCCGCTCAGTCATTATGACTGAGACAAAACCATCCTATTCTCTGGCTTATTGCTGTAACCTTGTGAGCGTGCTTCCAGTAATAGCGCAGGGGAAAGGAACAAGACACGCGCTCCCAGCATGCGGCTATCTGCTGCTGCTTTCACTGCAAAGCTTCAGGAAGGATGATTTAGGGATTAGCGCAGGTTCATTCATGATATTACACCCCAGCTGTTTGTACAGGAAAATTGCTTTTTATGAGATTGTTGGAGTCATTTGCAGCAGATTTTTATCTACCTGCTTTGTTCTATTGTTCAGGTTCCTTTCTGTATTCTTCAAGTGTGTTTTCCCCCTCTGTGATGTCCCCATTGTTACAGAATGCAGCTGTGGTCAGAGAATTATGAGAATGTAGAATCGGTGTTTGCTGACATAGCCAGTGGGCTCTGTCTGTGATGTCCTGGGACAATGGCGCGTGAACGTCTGCCCGAGAATAAGGGCTAATTGTAGCCCGGCCACAGATGCGCAATGGTGGTTAGTTCATGCTGAGATCTTTGGGATATGCCAACTCCGAAACACAAACTTGTGCTTCTCAGTAGATGCCCTTAAAGGGACACTTAAGCCAGGAATAATAAAATCAGTTTTACTTGCCTGGGGCTTTTACCAGCCCCCTGCAGCCGTCCTGTACCCTCGCAGTCACTCACGGAGCCTTTGGTCCCCCGCTGCCAGCTAGTTTCATTTTAGCCGACAGGGAGTTGGCGGGCTTTCTGCGCCTGCACAGGCCTGGCCACGCATATCCTTCATGTTCCCGTCCTCAGTAGCATCCTGCACAGGCGCAGGATGCTACTGCGGATGGGAAAGCGGAAAAAAATACTTGTGGCCTGGCCTGTCGGGCCTGTCGGCAAAAACGAAACTAGCTGCCGGCGGGGGACTGGAGCAGCAGTGAGTGACAGGACGGCTGCAGGGGGCTGGTAGAAGCCCCAGGAAGGTAAAACTGATTTTTTTTATTCCTGGCTGAAGTCTCCCTTTAAAGAGTAACGTTAACCAAGAATTAAACTTCATCCCAATCAGTAGCTGGTACCCCCTTTCCCATGAGAAATCTTTACCTTTTCTGGATTAGAGCATCAGGGGGGTCTGTGCGGCTGATTGATATTCTGGTAAAACCCCTACCACAGTGTTGTCATGACAGTTTCCTGTCTGTGAAGCCTCGTTGCACTGTGGGAAATAACACATTTTTTTCAATTGCCAAGAAAAGCAGCGTCTCCCTCTGTGCATAGAACTCCCAGTAATGAACATTCCACACAGATCACCTGGCAGGACTAAAGATGTCACCACCAGTGATAAACATCAGAATGTAAATCAGAGAGAGGAAAGATTTTACAATTGGCAAACCCTGACTAAATAATTTATAAGTCAATATTGTTTAAAAAAAAATGTATTCATTATGTCATTTTTGCTACAGTTCCCTTTTAAATGAGGTAGGGCTTGATGTACTATACACTGGTAAAGTTGCTGTGCACTGGGAGCGATCACTAAGGGAGCACACAGCAATTTTTCTACTACGCTGGGGGGAAACACGGCACATTAACCCTTTAATACGGCGAGGGTTATGGAGTTGATGTGCACCTTGTTATGGTAAGGGGCATAAAAAGGGCAAGTTGCCGCGATAACGCCCGTAATGCTAAAGGGTTAACGTACGGTGCTCCTCTGGGGTTAGTAACAAGAAAGGTGCTTTGCACTCCCTTAGTGATCACTGCTTGATTTGGGGGGGCTTGACGCTCATAAAGACACTGCACCAAGGAGCGACTGCAGATGACACTGGTCTCCCCCACTTACCCCGCCCCCGCACATCATCACTCCTCAGGTTATGAAACCTCCGACTCCAGGTACCCGAAATAGCTCAGACTCCTCGACTCAGACTCCAACTCCCCTGCCCTTGCAGGACTATGGAAAGGGTACAAAAATCATCCGACCACTCCTGTCGATTCGTTTATTTCCAACGTGTCCGATTTGGATTTCGATGGATCGTTAGGTCGATTCGCATGCAAAGTATGCCAAATCGACCTAACAATCCATCGAAATCCAAATCAAACATGTTGGAAATAAACGAATCAACGGGAATCGAGCGGGAAATCGAGTGCGCGAATGCACCATGTGTATTCAGCATATGAAACCAGCGACTCTAGGTACGCAACAAAATGGCTCAGACTCCACAGCCCTGTATACAGCAGTGCTTTGATGTGAGGCTTAAAAACAAAAAAAATCATCTATGGCCTTAAAGCAGCAGGATTAGCCATACTATGCCAGGGAGAAAAACATATATATAAGTAGATAAATATTTGATCTACCGGTACTTACATAACACATTTATTGTACTGTCCATGTTTTGATTTCAGTGAATGTTCTATAGTAAATGAAGAGAATTCTGGTTCTGGTGGGAACCATGTCTTTTACCCACATTTTGAAGCTAAATCCTGATGTCATTTCTGCCCTTAACTTTTTTTTTTTTCCCCCTTCCAATCGCTGAGTCACCTCAGCCTTGCTTTGAAACACGATCCACTGCTCACTTGTGTTTACGATAGGCAGCTAGGCAGGGAAATAAATGGAAGAGGAGGAATATATTATAGATAAAAAGAACCCCCAGCATGCAACGGTTTGGCACTGACTATTAAAGGGCCAGTGCTCCTAAAGTATGTGATAATTCCAAACCTTTACAGCAGAAAAAAGTTATGAAAGTTTTGAATGCAGAATTAGCATCTTTATAACGTAATACACTCAGGCCAGTTGCTGTTGAAATAATCATTCTCACCCTACAGGGATCAAGAGCCAAGTGTGTACGGCATCCTTACATATTTTTTTTTTTTAAAAGTTCACACCAAAACACTGCATGGTGTATGATGTATTTATTACACAACAATGTGTATTTTTGTACTCAGCTCAGCCCTGCCCCATTCAGTGTTATTGATTGCCATTAGCGCCGCAGTGTAGATCAGCGCAGTGGCCGTTCACTGCGGTACAACACAGCTACCATCATCCCCCCACATCCCCCGCACTCCCCCAGTGTGAACAAGCCCTACGGCACAACCTTCGCAATCAAGCAGGATAATTGTGTTTTGAAATGCAATACCAGAGAATAAATATCCATCCAAATCAAAAAGTGTGACAAGTGTACCTAAGTATGCATAGGATTAGTGATGAGCCAACTGATGAGTGCAATGCCGAGAAAATGACAACCCTCGTGCTAACAAAATGGTAATTACAATCATAATAAATGTGAGATGGATGAGCGATTATGGTATAAAGTCACAGGTAGGCAGTGTGGCGTAGCCAGCAGGGTGCGCCGAGGAGGCTGGACTTTGAGATTTCATCTGATCCCGTTCTCTCCATCTCACATCCCCCCACCATTATGTCTGCATCGTGATTGTAATTCTCTTTGCATTATAATCATCAGCTTGCTCATTAGTAATCCTCTGCATACTTATGTGTACTTGTCACACTTCTTCATGTGGATGCATATTTAGTCGTTTGGTTAGCATTTCAAAATACGGTTATTCTGTATAATTGCAAGTTTGTACTTCGACTGATCGGATGTGTTGAAAACATAAGCTAGAAAAATATAAAAACTGTCATTTTTATGTGGACGTTTATTTTATTTAAAAAAAATCATAAGTGGTTCGATTTTATTGGCTCATTTAAGCGGAAAAAATTGATCAGTTTTTTCTGGTAAAAAAAAAAACCCAAAACCCTAAAAAGTTGATTCATGTATGGCCACCTTGGAAAGAGCCCGAGGTGGGCTCATAAAAAAAAAAAAAAAGTAGGCTACCTGATGCATGAGGGCTGAGCGGATCAGATAGCCGCAAAAACCGCAGCTCCTGTGGGCCGTATTGGCCCAACTTCACTTTCGTGACCTCTGGGTGACGGCGCTGAAATGAGACTGCAGGGGGTGTGGCCAGGGAGAGAGAGCTCCCTAATGGCAGCTCTGGAAACCCCGTAGGAACGGCCCCTGGCGGGCGTTTTGAACAGGGAATCCCTCTCCCCTGTGTTAACCTTTGAGCTGGCGACAAATAATGTTGCCAATCTCGGGGTTATAGTGCGGTGGTGGGGGGACAGAGAGGCAGAGAACATGATTCTGCGTCCCATCTGCCCCCCAAGAACCGCCTCGGGTTCTCTTTAACCACTTGATGACCCACCCTTTACCCCCCCTTAAGGACCAGCGCTGTTTTAGCTGATCTGTGCTGGGTGGGCTCTGCATCCCCCAGCACAGATCAGGGTGCAGGCAGAGCGACCAGATGGCCCCCCTTTTTCCCCCACTAGGGGGATGATGTGCTGGGGGGGTCTGATCGCTCCTGCCTGATGGGTGTTGCGGGGGGGGGCACCTCAAAGCCCCCCTCCGCGGCGAGATTCCCCCCTCCCTCTCCTCCCTGTCCCCCTGGTGATCTGGGCTGCACAGGACGCTATCCGTCCTGTGCAGCCAGTGACAGGCTGTCCCCTGTCACATGGCGGCGATCCCCGGCCGCTGATTGGCCGGGGATTGCCGATCTGCCTTACGGCGCTGCTGCGCAGCAGCGCCGTACAATGTAAACAAAGCGGATTATTTCCGCTTGTGTTTACATTTAGCCTGCGAGCCGCGATCGGCGGCCCGCAGGCTATTCACGGAGCCCCCCCGCCGTGAATTGACAGGAAGCAGCCGCTCGCGGGAGCGGCTGCTTCCTGATTAATTAGCCTGCAGCCGGCGACGCAGAACTGCATCGCTGGTCCTGCAGCTGCCACTTTGCCGACGCGCGGTATGAGTGCGCGGTCGGCAAGTGGTTAAGGATGAGCGAGAATAGTTTTGTGAAACTGTGCCGTCATGTAAAGGGACACGCACCACGGTTTAGAGGGTTAACTCACTTGAGTCACCACCACTCCTGGATGCGCTGTATCCCGCTCACCCATCCTCCTGACACTTCCACCTTGACAGCCAGAAGTTCCGTTGTGAAGGCAGAAGTGTTGTGAAGATGGAGAGAGGTGTGCAGTGCACATAAGATAAGCCTCTCAGCTGTGGTCTGCACCCCCGAACGCAGTGGAACAGTAACTTTTCACAAAACGGTTCTCTCCCATTCCTTGTACAGACCTCTATAGGATGTGTTTACACAAGTGTACAGGAGGATGCTGCATATGAGTGCCTTGTGTGAGGGAGAGCTTCCTTCTGCTAAGCAAGTTCAGCATGGCAAGACCACCCTGCCGTTGGCATTCTTTATTATTAGTCTGTTGAGCTACTCTAAATAGAGCCATACAGCTGCTTTGTTGGCCAAGTGTATGGGGGGTGCAGGGAGTGTGCAGAGTCTGCCTCAAGCTGGCCCGGTACACTTTCTATTAACAGTTTCTCTGTCACTATGAAGGGCAGCGGCTGATCTACAGCCTGACAGTTACTGGATAAAGTGATTACAAAAACCTGAGCAAAGGCAAACGAAAATGGGACTCATTGCAGTCAGTCCGGGCGGAAGCTTTCAGGCATCGGCTATAGCGGTCTGCTGAGAATTCTCCAACACAGCGGATTGCTGAAGAGGAAAAAGGCCAATGCCAGGGGACGCCTGTATGCACACAATGAAATGTCAGCTGAAAGCATCACTTATGATCATTTGAGCAATGAAAGTCTACTGTGTATATGTTGCTTGAGCCACAGTGCTGTGCAGTTGACAGACAGGAATGGATTTGGAGAATAAGTAAATAAGTTACATTCGGGCACCATGTGATCCCAGCACTAGCAGAAATGTCTGTTTACAAATACCGGTATTCTAGCTTCAAGGACAAGCGAGGCTAATGCACTATATCTTTACTTACCCGAGGCTTCTTCCGCCCCCTACAAGTCACGTGTGTCACTCGCCGCAGCGCCGGTCTTCTCCCGGGTCCCACTGATGGCCTCTGAAGATCGCCGACCCCGAATGTGTAGGAGCCTTCTGCGTGTGTGCCGTCGCCGGAAGTGTACTGCACATGCACATTGCACAGTACTACTGCACAGGGGCTGTACGGTCCCGATCATGCATGCTCAAAGGTTGGGTCGGCGTCTTCTGCAGGTGCGCCCACGTCACCGGTAACCTAGTTGGTGCATGCGCAAAAGACGCAAACCCATTGGGGGTTACAGATGCTTTAGAGGCTGCCAGCGGGAAAGGGATGTCTTTATTGATCTCCTTTTGCACTTGACCTGCTGCAATGGGCATCCAGAGAAATTGGATCACACTGCAACGTTGTTACAAAATCACTGCGCATATTTTCAGTGCAATGCGACAAGTACAGTGCAGCAGTGGCGTAGCGATAGGGGCAGCAGACAATGCGACCGCACTGGGGTCCCATGGGCCCCCACCACTCAACCATAGTAACAGCTCCCTATTGGTTCTGTGCTGGTAATCCTAAATTCTATAGATGCTTTGAATAGTAGTGATCATTAACAAGTTGCCCCCCAATCCTCTTCTTGCACCTCTGAAACTGTGATTGGCTTTGGCAGGTTTTGGTGCGCCGTTTCAATTATGTATAGAGTGCTTGAGGGGTCCCCAATATACAACTTGAACCAGGGCGCTTACCTACGCCACTGCAATGCAGGATGCAGTCAGTAGACTTGTGCTGCAGTAACGCACTGCAGGCAGTACGTTGCTACGTCAGGACTTGATGCACCACACAGCAAACTGATCAGCATGAAAGGCCCTATTGGAATACATGCCCATGTGGAAGTGATAGGATTATTTTGTGCCTTGCGAAAGGGGCCTAAATGTACATGCTATATGTATGTCTTAACCCCTGCCAATCCTGTGTCAGACTATTTCCGACATGGTCTTTTCCCAGTTCAGGCCCAATGTCGGCCATAGTCTGACGCAGGAAAACGTGGCTGCCGCTCGGGGAGCTGCTGCTGCTGCACGCCGTCTGCTTCCTTACATCAAAGTATCAGACCACTTAGAAAAGTGTTTGCTCCATGTAGACTCAATATTGGGGCAATTTTTTACTATGAAGCGAAATCACAATCGCATTTCAAACCTATTTCCACTATGCGATTGCGACTGCTATTGAGTTACTATACTCAGTATGGTAGAGCTCAGTCGCATCCAAAACACAGCAGAACGACGATTGCGCTTGGGTCAAAATCGTGACGCAATCGGATCGCACTAATGGAAATGACCACTACAGTTTCCATTAGTTTTACTCTACCCTGTATTTTTCGTTCTTTTAGCAATCAGAATCAGTTCGTAAAATGCAGGGTAATGGAAAAGGGCCCTCCTGCGGATGCATTTGGGCTTGACGCAAGGGACGCTGTTACTGGATCTAGTTCCGACCCTTTGATTTCCTTCAGTACCATGCTGCCCGTGTAATATCGTAATTACACTGGCGTGCATGCAGTGGGAGTGCGTGAGCTGGCGCCACAACACACATAGTTTGACGCCATGCTAAACAACCTGTCCTGTTCTATGGAGAGGAGAGCGGAGGTTGCAGTGCTGCCAGCACTTCAGATGAAATGCCTGCAACAACAGTAGCCATTGGTTGTTGGTGATCCAGTGTGATTGATCAATAACGACCTTATCAGTGATGTCATTGGACACCTGTGTGCTCGCACTACATCTCGCACCCCAGTCGAGGACAATCTAGCATGTGGACATAGTTTATTAGGCAGTAAAAATGCAATCTGTGTGTAGAGTACTCTTACTTGCTTCCTGAGGTCAGCTTGTTGAGAGATGAAATCTTTATTTCACGCTCTGCACTCTACAGCTTGTGTTTTTTTTTTCTTTGTTAATAAGCCCATTAGTGAACATAGTGAGCAAGCTCGGCGTGTTTATAGGTTTAAACAATTCAGCAAGCTCCATGCTGGCTTCAAAAAAAGGCCTGGAAAGCTGGGAAGAATAGCCTTTTCTTCTAGTGCCATTTTCATCCGCGAGTAAAAATAATTGCTGTAGAATGCCCTGACGGCCCAGCCCAAGCTCGCCCATCGCATGCATATTACAGAGCAGCTGCTCCGCTTTATTTCAGTCTACACAGCTGTCCCGGTAAATGACATCCCTCTGAGCTCTATTTATTGCAGCCCGGCTTTTCTTCTGACAAGTGAAAAGGAACTGCTGGAATGGCAAACGTTTAATGAATTTTTACCTCCAAAATAATTAACATTCCTTTATGTTCAGACAGGCCTCTTTTGTGAGGGCTGCGTCTCCCTCACCACCACCCATACTGCGCTGCATGCCACGTCCTCACTTACAGGGCATCTACAGCACCTCACACAAAGGCAATCAACAATAGGTGTAGCCACTCTCCATTTATTTTATATGTCAGGATTACTCCTTGCTAAACACCTCAGAAATGTTATTCCGAAGAAATGAAGAGTAATCAAAAAATCTTTTACTTTTAAAGTTCATAATCTGGCAAGGATGAAAAACTGCTTTTCCTGGAACTTTAGCCAAAAGGGAAAAAAAAAGAAATTGATTTATTGCAAAGTGAGAAGTTAAAAAATGGAGAGATCAAGAAATGATTGATATTCGCCATGTAATTTGTACATGTTGTTTGATCTAAAATCAGCCGGCACGTCATCATCTTTACTACTGGCAGACATGAAAAAAACTAGACAGCACCAACTTCCATTATGTGTAACCACACCCACTAACATTGCGATAGGCTAAAAGGTTGTTTCTTTATAGATATACATATGCACAGAGGGAGATACAGGTTGCTCGGCAGTTGGAAACAGCTATTATTTCCCACAATGCAACAAGGTTCACAGATAGGAAACTGTCAGAACCATGTCATGATGACATCACATTGTGGGAGGAGTTCCACCACAATATCAACCATACAGACACCCCCTGATGATCTATTCGAGAAAAGGTAACAATTTCTCATGAGGTATAAGCTGCTGATTGGGATGAAGTAAAATCCTTGGTTACAGTTCCTTAAAGAGTAACGGTCAGGCTGCAAAAGCTAATTTAAACCTCTATTCTCCTGTGTTAAACAGTTTAGAAGGAAGCTAAAAAGGCAATACTGAAGTTAAAAATCTCTCTTACTTTGATGTTTGCTGAATAGCAAGACTCTTTATTCCAAAGCTCCTAAGGAGGCCGGCAGGCCGCATAACAGATACTGCAAAGCATGCTGGGGCTGCTTCTTCTCCCCACTCTGCACTCCCTTGGTCCTCCCCTTCATTTCCCTATCCCGCCCTAAGGCTGCTTTCACAGTGAGAAGTTACAGGCTCATGTAACAGCAGCTTGTATCTTGCAGCCCAGCTCACAGCACTGAAAAATCAATGTGCTGTTCACAGGGCACATGTTCCATTTGAGTATACTGCAGGAGTTCGCTATTGTTCCTAGCCACATGGCTAATTAATATTCACTGCACAGTAGTGTTGTCCGGATCATGAACCATTAGGATCTTTGATCCTGATCTTTTTTGTGAGTCGAATCATCAGGAAGCAGGGTAAGGGAGGATATTACATCACAATTGGCTTCATACAAGACAGTCAAACATGGAACCTGCCATGAGCTGTCAGGAGCATAAATTCTGTGAAATGGACAGTGAAATGCATATGTAATGTAAGTACAGCCAATATTTAGCTACTGATATGTGTTTTTTTTTTCCTCTGAGACCCTATACCTAACAGCTCCTCTTTAAAGAGAATCTGTATTGTTAAAATCGCACAAAAGTAAACATACCAGTGCGTTAGGGGACATCTCCTATTACCCTCTGTCACAATTTCGCCGCTCCCCGCCGCATTAAAAGTGGTTAAAAACAGTTTTAAAAAGTTTGTTTATAAACAAACAAAATGGCCACCAAAACAGGAAGTAGGTTGATGTACAGTATGTCCACACATACAAAATACATCCATACACAAGCAGGCTGTATACACCCTTCCCTTTGAATCTCAAGAGATCATTTGTGTGTTTCTTTCCCCCTTCTGCTCTCATGCACTGAAGTTTCAGGCTGCTCTTTTCTTCCTGCAAACAGCTTTGCCCTTGTCTGAATTTCCTCAGTATGTGAAAGCCCAGCCAGCTCAGAGGACACTTTATCCAGCTTGTAAAAGATACGAGAGCAGAGAGAAGCTGCACTAATCTAAATATCACACAGGCAGTGTGCAGAGAGGGGCCTGAAAGGAGGAGTTCATAGCAGAACCACAACACTGAAGAACTTGGCAGCCTTCCAGACACTGGCCGACAAGTCTGACAGGGGAAAGATACATTGATTTATTACAGAGACTGTGATAGTACAAAGTGCTGCAGTAAGCCAGAACACATTAGAATAGCTTTTGGAACTTGTAGGATGATAAAAAAACAGGATGCAATTTTTGTTACGGAGTCTCTTTAAGCCCCCATACATATGCTCCCTCAGTGTAGTCCATGATGTTTGTTGCTTGATCGTTACTTATGGCGACATTGCCAGGAGGAACATATCAGTAGAAAAGTACTTTTATCAATGCACATTGTACACTAAACTGAGAAGGGGTGTGTAATGACCCCTAAACAATCATTTGTAGTATCGTTGTACGTGTATATGCAGGGGCGTAAGTAGTCTGTATTACTTTGTGGGGGTCCATGCTTAAAAAAGCAAAACAAAAAAAACTCCCCCCCCCCCCCCCCCACCACCACCACGAATGTGGCCTGCTTGTGACCCCCGGGACCTCCTTAATGAGAGGTGGCGTGTGCACATACTTACGCTGCCATGGCTCCGTTCTCTCCTCATCACTTTGCAGCATGATAGCCTGCACCAGTGTTCCTCCATAAGGCCCAGATGTCACGTGACACGCATCAGGGTCTTACGGAGGACCACTGGTGTGCGCTGCCGCACAAATGTATACTGGTTTCATCAGGGTGTTATATCGTCCCAGGTGATGAGATCACATGTCCTGCCAAGCGGTGATGTATTGGCCTCAGCCACGCCTCTACTACCAGCAGGAGTTATCAGCGATCATAGAGTGATCTGTCAGCTGCCCATACACCGCAGGCCGATTCCTGATTGAGTTCAGCATGAAATCTTGCGGGAATCAGCCCAGTGATCCCGCCTTGCCACCCCAGACTCTGCCCCCCGGGTGTAAAATGAGCCTGGACTTGCACGTGTGCAATGCGGATTGCAAATACTTGGGGAGCCTGCACAAGGAGTCCCGAAGGGTATTCAAATGAGCGTGTCGAATAACTTTACCGGGGAACACCGGCGGAACGAGGGCATGGAGAGAGGACCAGGAAGGCTCTATGGGGATCCAGAGCATCCCCTCTTAGGTAATTATCTAACTTTCTTTTTCTTTTTTTTAAGTAACTTCAGGTTTATTTTAAAGGCTACCCGAAGTGACGTGACATGATGAGATAGATATGGGTATGTACAGCGCCTAGCACACTAATAACTATGTTGTGTTCCTTTTTTTCTTTATCTGCCTGAAAGAGTTAAAAATCAGGTATGTAAGTGGCTGACTCAGTCCTGACTCAGACAGGAAGTGACTACAGTGTGACCCTCACTGATAAGAAATTCCAACTATAAAGCCTCATCTACACGCGTAGATGAGGCTCCGATGTTACTTATCAATCGAGCTGCTTATGCGGCTCGATTGATAATATCCGACAGGTCGGATCTTGCTACCGCCGATTCCCTGCTCGTTCCCCGCAAGGGGACAATGGCAGGGAATCGAGCGGAAGATAAGCGGCGCGGGGACGCGGAAGAGGCTCGGAGCCTCATCTACGCGTGTAGATGAGGCTTAAGGCCTCTTTCACACAGAGACGTTGCGTTAGAGGGGACGTTAAGGTCGCATAACGTTCCCCTAACACAACGCATGGTGGTGCTAAACTCGGACGCTACGTAGATGCGTTATGCGTCTCTTGGTGCGCCGTTTTCGTTCGTTAATGGTAGAACGAAAACGGTGCATGCATCCAAAGACTGTGGAGACCACGTGATCGGAACACTCCGCATTACGCGGTCCCGCCAGCCAATCGCCGCACACAGCGGTCGCTCCAGGAAGTAAACACTGCACGTCAAACAATGCAGTGAATATTAATTAGCCATGTGGCTAGGGATAATAAGGGAATATCCCCTCCTCCTCTCCTGCACTGAGCATGTGCAAACAGTCTAACGCGGCTAAAACCGCGTATAACGCACAGCATGCTGCACTTTCTTTGAACGTGTAGCGTTACACTGTAACGCAACGTGGGCACTGTGAACAGCCTATTGATTTTTCATTCCTGTGAGTTGGGCTGCGTTACAGGCTGCTCTAACGTGCGCCTGTAACGTCCCACTGTGAAAGCAGCCTAAACCGCTTTCCTAGCAGAAAATGGCTTCTGAGAGCAAGAACGAGATAAAAAGGGGAATTTCTTATCAGTGAGGGTCACACTGTAGTCACTTCCTGTCTGAGTCACACTGAGTCAGCCACTTACATACCTGATGCTTAACTCTTTCAGGCAGGGAAAGAAAAAAAGGAACACAGCATAGTTATGTGCTTGCACAATTATGCAATGACTAAAAGTTTATCTCGGATCCACTTTAACATGGGATCTGTCAACATGTCCTTTGTATTCTATTACAGGAATGGAGGAGGAGTTTCCTTCTCTAGTGTGAACCCAGAGGTGCTGTACAGATCAGGTGTTATAAAATACCTCTGATGAACAGTATCTACCTGTCTCTGGAGCAGCCTTTCTCAACCTTTTTACCCTGGAGGAACCCTGTAAATAACTTTTGGTCTCGCGGAACCCCTACATTTATTTTTCAGGAGGCATGGTCTTTAAATAGGTTAGGCTGCTAATTTCACTATCTCCTATTACACTGCCACTCATTATACTGTCTCCTGACCCCCCAATTTAGTGCTTCTTGTTACAGTACCACCTATTATAGTGTGCTCTATTATACTTCCCCCACGATGGGGTAAAATGCCAAGGAACCCCTGCAGAGTCCTCAAGGAACCCTGGTTTGAGAAAGCCTGTTTTGGAGGGTCACCGATCTGGTAAATAACATTTAGGCCCCTTTCACAATAGGGTGTTTTCATTGAGTTGCGTTACCCTTTTTTTAGCGCAGGATAACGCTAAAAAATGAAAACCTATGGGACATTTTATACCTCCCACGATGGGATGGGCCGAAAGAATCCGATCAGTGCGTTAGCGTTGCGAATGCACAGAAGCATGTTTTACCAATAACCTTCTATGCAATTCTTAATTCAGCCACAGGAAGTGAGCGCTAGAGAACCTCACTTATTTATTGGTTTGCAGACAGAAGTGAGATTACTGCGCATTGCTGCGGTAATCTCCAAAGGCTGTTTTTACCGTTACAGTGCGATGTGATCACCCGATCGCATCTATACAGCTGGTTTCTGGTGTGAAACCGGCCTTAGAAGTCAGCCTTGATTAATATTTTTATCAGCATCAGAAAAGAAAAAACAGTTGAATCAGGCAGGCACTGCAGTAATTACTGATTTAATAAAATGACCATTGCTGTATCAAAAATTGTGACATTCAAAAAGGTAGGTACAAAACATCATCATCTGTAGAAAAATTGTCATGTGCAAACATCTTGTGCATTCAAACAGTTGCAAGAGGAGGATGTCCTACCATATCAAAGTGGTGGGTGCAGGGCAAAAACGGTAGCCTACAATTTTTGATACAGCAATGGTGATTTTATTAAATCAGTAATTACTGCAGTGGCTGATTCAACTGTTTTTTCTTTTCTAATGCTGATCCTATGGGTATGTTTCGCTATTTAAGTCATGAGCACGCAGTATCTGGTACAATATCAAGGTGGTTTATAGAACATACGTCCATCCTCTCTCCCAGTCACACGGCTAGATACTCTGTAGTGCCGGCAACCTATCACTTTTTGATTTGATTACTATTTTTATGATGGATATACTTGAAATAAAAATCCTTGCATGTTCCCGCTGTGAACTGATTGGTGTCCTTAAGTGCAGCTGCTGTTCACTAGTAATTTTTACTATGGCTGGATATCTCCTTTGAGAGGCAGCGCTGTTGTTATTATTATTAGGCGGGGTTCCCATGCAGAGAATGAGATCAAGCTATATTAGTCTTCAAAAGAAATAAAACCTGCCCTGTTGACATACTGACACAACTGCTGCTCAGTTCAGATAATTATAGAAGTTATGTCCTCTGTAAACTTGTGCAGAGGTGACAGTTGGGTTGTTTTTGTGCGTCACGCATGGGTTATCTTTGCACAGCGACAATGAAACGTGGGACGGTGGCATTATTGGTTGGATGCCATGCAATGTATTTAGAGAATGTGGATTCAGACCAATAAAATCCGACTGATCTGGTTATCTTAACAAAGCTCAGAATTGCACATCCTCTCTGCTGAGCAAGCCGCTTCTCGAGGGCCAGTGCGGTTTTCTATAGACCCACACCTGCCACATACCCATCAGACTTAAAGCAAACCTCAAGCAAAAAAAAAAAAAAAAAAAGTATAATACAGGGGTCAGGAACATTTGTTGGCTGAGAGAGCCATAAACTCCACATATTTGAAAATGTATTTCCCTGAGAGCCATACACTATGTTTCAAACTGGGACAGTACGCATGTGCAGTAGAGGGCTCGCCTCCCTGTTGCTATGGTGATGTGTATACAGTTGATCCGCCGGGCAGCAGAAGTGTCTGACATGTCTTCAGCTCCTCTAGGGGTTTCAGCAACATCCGCAATTTCCCCAAGAGCCAGACAGGAGAAATACAGACTAACAGCTTGTACAATTAGCTAGCTGACTTGGGGGTTGATTCACTTTGTAGGAAGAGATCCCCGCACTTTGGCCCAATAGGCTGCCTGTCAAGTGACAGGCAACCAATTGGGCCAATCAAAGTGCGGGGATCTTGTCCTACAAAGTCACTGGATGTGACAGGATCCAGAGTGGGACAATTGGAGCAGCTGTTAGTTTTGGGGGGAGCGTGAGTAAGTTAGTAGTTCATACTACAGCAGTAGCTTGCCTACTTTGAAAATGTTACTTGCGCTGCCACACTAACCTGCGCTGCTTGAGCAGTGTAGCTTAGTGAATCAACCCCTACTGATTTGTATGTGAGCCAGATGCAGCCATCAAAAGAGCCACATGTGGCTCCTGAGCCATCGGTTCCCTACCCCTGGTATAATAATAAATTGTAGGGAAAGTATGGATAATGAATAGAACATAAGTAACAAAGAAAGGAGTTTATTTTTAGTGTGTTAGCTTTTTTTTTTTTAAACATTGCAGCATTTTGTCACAGTTGAAGTTTTAAAACCACACTCTGTATTTTAAACTATAAAACAAAGCAGAAATAATGACCCTTTGAACTTTCCTGCAGTAAAACCTTATCTCAAGCTGTCCATCGCTGTTTCTTGTCTGTTGAAGGGCCCCAGAAAACAAGACTGTATTCCACCCAGTGGGTGGAATAGCTCTGAGAAGCTCTTGCATAGATAACTGAAGTGTTTTTTTAACACTTCCTGCACTAGAAAACAAGATGAGACTCTTTTTCTTTGCTACTAATGTTCTATTTTTTTAGGTGTACTACACATACAAATCATTATCTCATAAGATTATTTTTGCTTCAGGTTTTGCTTTAAGGTGGCAACACACCACACAGTTTTTTAAGTATCTTTTCAATTCAGGAATTGCAATACATTTTTCTGCCTAATACTGGGCACACACCATACGGTATTCCGCTCGTTAGATGGGTTCGATAGATACTTTCAGACCTGTCCGATATTCCTTCCGATCATTTTTTTGGGTAGATTTCTCATAGACGTGAATGGAAAAAGATAAGAAAAAAGAGCATAAAATGAGAGAATCGAGCGCAGATTCGAGCGGGAAAAACGATTGGATGGAAAATCGAGCAGAAAAACGTATCGTGTACCCAGCATAAGGTTAGGAACACACTAGGCAGGATTGCATATGCGTTTTCCACTATGTGCTATGGAAACCGCATAGTGTGTTCCTACCCTGATTGTAACATTTCAGAGATCTGACCAATGCACCACACACAAATGTCTAATTTCCCCCAATTATGAAAAAAATGAGTGAAAATGTTGCTTGGGTCTCATGCAGTAACGTCATTGTGAGAGTGCATGTGCGCTCAATGTGAGCGAGCAAGGATGCAGCGAGAGGGCGGGGCCACAGACGCAGCCAATCCTCACCACTCGATAGCAGACAACTTAATTAATCCAGGCTATTTACTCTGGATAACCTAAAATGGGGTTTACTGGAAATACCATAAAGCAATGTATGGGCAGATTGACCAAGAGACAGATCTTTCTCTGATAGAATCTGCCAGACCCCAAATTACTTCTCCCTTCAAGTTGCTACGACTTGGAGAGGGAATAGTATTTAACGCCATCAGGGATTTGAGCGGCAGCAGGGTGAGCTGTAATTTGGCTCACCCTGCGCCCAACTGACCAGCGGCATAATAATATGTAGGCCTAGCTAAGATTTATAGCAGCTGAAAACTTTTTGCCCCCTAATTGCTCAACCGCTTTATCCCGTGTCTTTGCATCATGCAACGTAAAGAATTTTGGACTTGACACTGTTTTAGCACCCCTTTCAGCAAATGGGGCCCTAAGCAGTTGCCTTGGTTGCCAGGCTGTACCAAGGCACACAGAAAGATGAAAGCAGTACTCCAGTGGGGTTCCCTGACCTTTGCCAGAGTTTCCAGTGCAGTGAAGCGGCAGGATGGGACATTTTCTGTTGTTTGAGCCTCATGCATGGAACAATGGGCCTCATTGACTCTGAACAAACAGAATACGTTTGTTGGTTTGGTCATTTATGAGGCTGACAATGGCAAAGCTGTGACGTAATGTGGAAAAATCAGCAGAACCAGTTGCTGCAGGTCTGTATGATCGCTGGGATGACACCATAGGGAAAATAAGCCTCAGCATTAAAAGTGCATGTAAATCAAAGCTTTTTTTTTTTTTTAATGATGGGTTTTATTGGCGTTACACCCTGGTCTGAAAACATAAAAGGGCAGCCAGTGCTTGTACACAGAGGACTGCAAACACTACCTGCTAACACAAGCATATATATACTGTATATATGAGTCGATCATGAGATGAGCACATCGGTGCTCTCCCTAGGCTGTTTTAGCCGGGTGCTTCACCCGGCTGTCCTCCTCTCACCTCCTCATCTTCCTCCTATGCTATAAGCAGAGTTGCGCTGGCCCTGCATTCCCCCATCGTGCTACGCCCGGCTACTTTGTCATACCACCCGGCTGGCAAAAAATTCTGGGGAGAACCCTGTACATCTTATTTAGTCAGGCAATGTTGGGAAACAATATGAAGGTCAATAAACCTATTGAGCTTATAAGGAACATTGGAGGAGTGGAGGAGGCGCCCGGTTCTTGGAACATACACAATAATGTATGGCTGCTTCCCAATTCACCACTTTTTATAATGAAAATAATCTCTTGGCTTCTCATGTAGCTGCAAGTTTCCACATTTGTAGAGCAAATCCTGCCAGTTTTGTGTAAAATCAGAAGGATTCTCACATGCATGTCGAACTTTGCTAGCTTGTCTGTGGACAAAAACGTATGTTTCACAGAGTTCCTAAAGGTGCCCATACTTCACTCGACTTGGCGGCCGATCAACCGTCCGATTCCTAATTATTGCATCAAATGAAAATCAGTGCCGCCAAGAGTATGCCGATCAACGATGGGACCAGTGTCAGGCCGAAATTGGGTGCATGTATCGATCGGACATGCTGGTAATCTCGGGCCGATCAGCGGTAATGGCTTGCGATAGCAGGATAAACGCGATAGAACAGCCAGCGTTGCGCCTCTAGTGTAAATGTGCCCTCGTGCATTTATACTTTACTGGCCGCTGTTGCCCGCCGCGGTGCCCATCTGTTTCCCGCTTCCTCTGTTTGTTTGCACCTCACATGCTGCAGGTGTATAGCACATGTGACATCACAATCGCACCATGTGCTATACACTGACAGCGTGTGAGGCACAAATGGGGGAAGTGGAAGATGGATGGCCACTGCGGCGGGCAACAGCGGACAGGTAAAGTATAAATGCACGCACAAGGGCACATTTACACTAGGGGGGCAGTGACGGAGGGGGTATTTCATTCTGAAATCAATCGAGAATCGGCCTGAGGTGTATTCCAACAGATCTCTCTCCAATCAGATTCGATTAGAGAGAAATCTGTCTCTTGGTCAAATCTGCCCATCATCGCTAGATGTATAGCCACCTTAAAAGGAACCCGAGGTGAGAGAATTATGGAGGATGCCATATTTATTTCCTTTTAAACCATACCAGTTGCCTGGCGGTCCTGCTGATCTGTTTGGCTGCAGTACTGTGAATTACACAAGCATTCAGCTAATCTTGTCAGATTTTTGTCAGAAATATCTGATTCTACATGCTTGTTCAGGGGTCTATGGCTAAATGTATTACAGGCAGAGGATCTGCAGGGTAGCCAGGCAAATGCACACAAATTGAGAAATCGTGGAGTACTGAGCGAATATGCGCTTCACCTTTCAAAACAATTGTCTGATTTTGCATTGCGCAAAGTCGCACATGATTATAAGCAAGCAACAGGAGAAAAGTGAGGAAAGCTAGATAGACTTAAAGAGGAGTTGTCAGCCATACTATCTCAGAAAAAACAACAACCCACATACAGTATATATAAGTAGATAAATACTTGCTCTACTTACATAACATATGTAGTGCATTGTCCACGTTTTCATTTTAGTGATTTTTCTACAGTAAAAAAATGAGAAAATCCTTCTTAGCATTTCCGATTTTAGCTGCGGCCATTTTGAAGCCAATCCTGATGTAATTTCCTCCCTTACTCTCCTCTGCCTGATTTTCCCACCCTTCACTATAGAAAGTGCATTGTCTCAGCATGAGAAATATTGGCCAATTAAAGAGAACCCGAGGTGGGGTTCTGCAATGAAATCCGCATACAGAAGCTGGGTAGGCCTATACAGTCCAGCCTCTGTTGCTATCCACATCCCCCCTAAGCCCCCCCCCTGCACTCTGCTATCCCTCATAAATCACAGCCACGCTGCTGACACGCAGCGTGTCACACTGGGCTGTTTACACCTCTGTACTGTCAGTCTGCTGCTCGCCCCCGCCTCCTGCATAGCTCCGGTCCCCGCCCGCGTCCCTTCCCTCCAATCAGCGGGGAGGGAAGGGACGCGGGCGGGGACCGGAGCTATGCAGGAGGCGGGGGGAGCAGCAGACTGACAGTACAGAGGTGTAAACAGCCCAGTGTGACACGCTGCGTGTTAGCAGCGTGGCTGTGATTTATGGGGGATAGCAGAGCGCAGGGGGGGCCTAGGGGGGATCTGGATAGCAACAGAGGCTGGGCTGTATAGGCAGACCCAGCCTCTGTGTGCGGATTTCATTGTCAGAACCCCACCTCGGGTTCTTTTTAAAGGGGAACAAATGTAGGGGGGGGGGGAGGGAGTAGTGAAGTCTGAGGGGAAGTAGTGAAGCAAAAAAGGACAACCCAGCATGCCCTGCAACTTCCTTTTTGTGTACCAAATTTTGTGTGTACCAAAAAGGAGTCCGGTAAACTGGGGAATGAACATTTATCAACAAGAGTAATAGTGATTTTTAACTTTTGGATTGCCTGGTTAGCATCCTTATTACTTGTTTACCAGATAAAAATAAAGAATTGGTTTTATGCCCAACAATTAATCTTTAAGGGTGAGAGGTCTTCCCGTACTAGCTTACAGGGTACAGTGTTTCCAGCGGTATAAAAATAAGTTTACTTCATCAGAAAAGGAGGTTTGGGGAGGGGGGTCGTTAATCCAGTTGTTTGTATATGTTACGGAATGTTTTTCCATGTTTCCCAGGAATAACTTTTTTTCCACACAATTCATCTTTTACCTCATCCCATCGTCAGGTCCTGAGAACAGACTTGAAATCCATTTGTGTAAATAGACACCAGAAATAGGATTTCTAGTTCTGTGTCAGGAGGGAGAACACATAACTAAAGAAAGCACTGTGTCATTTATAGAAGTCTGCAGCTTTTATTAGTTGGTTTCAGCATAATCAGGAACACAGCAGGGGGGTTGTGTTACTGGCCAAATGAAGGGCACAATTCAGTGCACTGTAGCAAGGCCATTTTTCCCCCCTCGTTAAACTGCTCTGGTGAAAGGAGGGGATTCCTATTAAAGCGGACCTGAACTCAGAACTTCCTCTCTGCTCTCAAAGTTAAGCAACAGCTATAATAACCTTTATCTACTTTCAGATCGCGCTGATTGAAATCTACGCCTTGCTTTGATTCCCTTAGCACTGCCAGGGTGTAGATTTCAATAATCCCACCGCACATTCTCACTGTTACCGCCAATCTCTCCCCGCTGCAGATCACTTGCCCTGCAGTCTATATGATGGTAGAGCTGTGTGAACCGGTCAGGAACAGATTTCATTGACTACTAATCATGTCATCACTGTATGCCAATCCCATTGGCTTACATTGATAGACAGTGTCAGGAGCCAATGAAAGCGGCTCCTGACCGTGTCACACAGCTCTGCCGACATATAGATGGCAGAGAGGACTGCTTGCGGGGATGAGGAGCGGTGTGACCATCGAGAGCGACGGGTACACGTGGCGATTTGTCGGGAGTCGCCGTTCTTCGGTACCAGTGGTCTCTGGTACTTAAAACCTGAACTGAAACTTAAAAGTCAAAATAAACATGCACAAGTCATACTAACCTCCTGTGCAGTCTACTCCTCATTCTATTTTTCCTCTCCTGCGTCCTGTTTGTCCACTGTGATCAAGGGAATTCTCCGTCCTCCATTTTGAAAATGGCTATTACCCCATAACAGCTTCCTGGTCAGCACACTGTTAAACTGTAACATCGCCCACTTGAGCCATAAGGAAACATGGACACATCAGTTCCCCTCTCAGCTGTAACTGACAGCAACTGATAGCAACTGATATATTACTGACAGCAACTGATATATTTCAGTTCTGACAAAATGTTGTCAGAACTGGAAGGGATCACTGTAAGAAGAAAATGGTGAGCTTCTGAGAGGAACTGATGGCAAGGTAACTATGTAATGTTCATTTGAAGTTACCTCATGTGTTTATTTTAAATAATTTTACTCAGTACAGGTTCTCTTTAAGGGGCCAGAGACTGCTGGTACATAAGTAGTTCAAGGAGTTATCAGGAAATTGTAAGCAAAATAAGTGCTACTTACCCGGGGCTTCGTCCAGCCCCAAGCTCCCAGCATGTCCTTCGCCGTAGCTGTGCCGTCATCCGTTCGCCGCCGCTGCCTCCTGGTCCCCAGCGATGACGTCAGGGACATGCTGGGAGCTTGGGGCTGGAGACGAAGCCCCGGGTAAGTAGCACTGATTTTGCTTTGCCTGATAACTCCAGATAGGCTAAACTCTCTAAATACATACAGGGTTCATTTCTGTCTGTTTTCCTTCTGTCCTGTGCAAGAGTTCCGGTCCACTTTAGCAGTGATTTCTGTAGAAGTTTGCCAGTAACCCACATTACTGCTTTTCAAAGCTTTCATGTTAGATGAAAATTGCTGTAATGTTCACCACATGGCAAGTATGTGGCTATAGAACAATCACACCTGTGACCACCTAATTGTAAAACCGCAGGCATTGATGTGACGTTAGAGCATCCTCTCTTGCTGTGCCTCTGTTCTTCTGCCAATGCTTCCTCTGCGGATTGGAACGTGGATTGTGCGGAGTTCTGACTTGCTCATGTAGTTATGCGCCCACTATTTATTTTGTGCTATGTACAGTATATAGAAGATGTTGGTGCTATATAAATAATACACATAATAATAATGGTGGCTGGATGCGCTCTCATTCAGGCATTTGTGTCCGGGAGTGATGGAGCCGGGCTCTCCGCTGTCTTTAAAGCAAACCTGAAGCGAAAATAAACTTATGAGATAAGGAAGTGTATGTGTAGTACAGATAATAAATAGAACATTAGTAGCAAAGAACAGAGTCTCATGTTGTTTTGCAGTACAGGAAGAGTTAAAAAAAATTCAGTTCTTAGCTCTGCAAAAGAGCTTCTCTAAGCTCTTCGACCCACTGAGTGCAATACAGTCCTGTTTTCTGAAGCACTTAAATAGCCAAGAAACAGTGAGAGACAGCTTGTGATAAGGTTCTACTGCCGGAAAGTTCAAAGGGTCATTATTTCTGCTTTGTTTTACAGTACTGCTTAAAGTGTACCCAAGGAGGTGTGGCAGGGGGGGCAGAAGGGACACAGAGGCATGTTCCCTGCCCCGTGATATGTGTCTGTCCCCCCCCCCCCCCCCCCCCTGCTGCTCTTTGCTTCCCCCACGCTATAACCCCCCCAAGTTGTTGCTAATCTCCAGGGGAAAGGAGGAGAGGTATTCCCTGCTCAAAACACCCACTGAGGGCGTTCTTGCAGGCTTTCCCAGCCGCCATTGGCCAGCTGCCGCTCCCTGGCCACTCTCCCTGCTGCTCCCCCACCCCCCTGCACACTGAGAGAGCCGCTCGCTCTCCTTCCAGCGTTGTGACCCAAGGGGTCACGAAAATGAAAGTAAAGAGATGCGGCTACCAGCCCCCTGGATCAGGTAGCATTGTTTGTTTTTTTAATTTTATGTCCCCACTTCGGGTTCTCTTTAAAAGACAAGATGTGGTTTGTAAACTGCAAATGTAACAGAATGATGCAATGTTAAAAAGAAAAAAGCTATAGTATATAACTGAAAATAAAAATGAGACTTTTTTTTTCTTTGCTACTAATGTTCTATTCATTATCGGTACTACACATACAATTCATCACAGTATATTATAAGTTTTTTTTTTTTGCTTTAAGGCAATGGAACACACTGTACTGAATAAGCAAAGACACAGAAGTGAAGTGGTGTCCACAGTCTGCGCATTGATTGCAGTGAAGTGGTGGCTTCTGCAGCGACTTCTCTCACTGTGGGCCGTATGCAAGTCACTTTTTCACCTGAGTTTTCTCCAAGGTGATATTTTAACAGCTTGTAAATAAAATGCCTTTTAAAGAGAATCTGTACTGTAAAATTCTTACAATAAAAAGCATAACATTCTATTCATTATGTTCTCCTGGGTCCCTCTGTGCTGTTTCTGCCACTCTCTGCTGCAATCTTGGCTTGTAATTGCCATTTTTAGCCAGTGTTTACAAACAAAAGACATAGCAAGTGATACCCTGAGAAGAGCTGAGTGTGTGAGTCATGCAGAGTGTGCAGGGGGCCTGGAGAGGGTGTGTATAGCTTCTAGCCAATCACAAGCAGCACAGCACATTCCACACATTCCAGCCTCAGCCCGACAGAGGAGAGAAGATTGGATCATATAACAGAGATAATACAGGCACTGTGCAAATAGGAAAGGCTGCAGATAGACAGAGCACATTAGAACAGGTATAGGAACTTATAGGATAGAAGAAATAGGATGAAAATTTTGTGAGTCTCTTTAAATCCTTCAACTAGCAAATACTCAAAATCATATTAACAGTACTTTTTCACCTTTTTGTTACTTTTTCCATTGTAAAGTGCTAAAAAGTTATTTTAACCACTTCGCATCCAGACCTTGTTTTCCCCTTATTGGCCAGAGCAGTTTTGACACTTTAGCGGTGTCCCTTTTTAATCAGCCATAACTTTATCCTTACTCATGACACCTAACTGATCTAGGTATCGTTTTTTTCAGGACAAACTAGACTTTCATTGGCGGGTATTTTATCCCTGGACCAAAAAAGTTTTCTATGCATTTTAATGGGAAAGAGAGGGGGAAATGAAAAAAATGCATTTTTTCTCAGTTTTTATCAATTCCAGTTTAAAAATAAAAAGTACCACAGGAGATAAAAACATGTCACTAGTATTATGTCTCCCAGTATTGAAAGCAAAATGTGTCCCAAGTATCAGACCCCCCCTTATAGCCAGATGTGTCCCCAATATCAGTCACCCCCAGTATAGCCCAATGTGTCCTCTGTGTTTGGCACCTCCCAGCATAGATAGATAGATGTATCCCCAGGATTGCTGCCCCTCATGTGTCCATATGTGTCCCCAGGAATAGTGGTCCCCCATTATAGCCAGATGCGCCCTCAGGATTTGCAGGTATACCCAGGATTAGGGCCCCCCCACCATTATAGCCAGATCTGCCCCCAGTATAAAATTCTACATTTGAAAAAAAAAATATGTGGCCCCTCATACTTTATCCCCCCCCCCCAGCTGCACATTTTACCCCCCACCCCCCACCAGGGGTCCACACACCCCCATATGACCCAGCCAGATGTCGTCCCCCCTCCAGGCAGCCCCCTCGGTGGCCAGATCGCTATAGAAAATAAGAAAGCAGCCTGACTCACCTTATCTCGTTCCAGCAATCAGCCTGCAGCCCAAGCCTCCGATCCCCGCTCTGCACACAGCCCTGTGATGCTGGTTACCGGGTCCCGGCTTGATGACGTCATCAAGCCGGGACTCGGCTATTCAGCATCACAGGGCTGCGTGCAGAGCAGGGATCGGAGGCTTGGGCTGCAGGCTGATCGCTGGAACAGGAAAAGGTGAGTCAGACTGCTTTCTTATCATTTTTTTTAGCAGATCCGACCACGGAGGGGTAGAGATGAATGATCACGCTGTTTGCTACAGCGGTGATCGTTCATCCGTGGGGGGGGGGTCACTAATTGGCTACAAGGGAACATTTTCCCTTTCACCAATTAGTATTGCAGCTGTTAGTGCCAGGAGGTGCGCTCTGAAGCGCACCTGTTCCTGCACAACAGGGCTGCAAGCAGGTCAGTATATCTACGTCGCTGTGGCTTGGAGAGAGCCACAGCTGACGTAGATATACTGTAGCAAAGGAGAAAGTGGTTAAATAGAAAATTATCTCCTAGGAGAAAACTCAGGGAAAAAGTGAATTGCATACGGCCCTGTGTATAGCCTCATCAGTAGATTAAGCATCTTAAAAACTGGTTTTCTTTAAAAACTGCTGATCTGTCTTCAGAAAAACCCATCCACTGCTTATTTGACAGAGCCAGTTATTTCTGCATCCAAGTAAATATACTAACTGTGGCCCATGTGCAGTGTTTCCTGAATAGCAGCAGTGATTCAATGATGTCCTCATGTGTACAGGTGCATTAAATGATCTCTTCTGCCGTCCTCCTCTGTGTACAGCCGTAGTCTGTAGAAATATAATGACATTTTCTATTATTCTGACAGGTAAATGTGTATGTCCTGGGGAAAACCTTCCTGCTCCTGGCCAGAGAACTCTGCATTAATGCTCCTGCTATAGGTAACGTGATGACATTCTCTTTACTTTTTATATCAGAACTGTTGCATTTCAGATGAAGCTGTCACACAGCAGATATGCCTCCACTACCGAGCTCTCTCTCATGTCTGATGGCCACTGTGGTTCATTTCCCAGCATGCCTTGCCACAGGATAGCGTACTTAGTGCAAACAGGACGATATGAGTGCAGCCAATGGAAACAATATTGTCCGCAGCCAGAGAAATTCCAACCCACAATGGAATAGTAAAATCAGATATAGTATAATCCTCAGCGCTGTAGGTCACACTTTGCTGTATACAACCTGCAGTACCCCAGTGCTCAGATAAACGTGGCCACCACCAGGGTATAAACCACAGTATAGGCTATTAGTTGCAAAAAACAGGGAGTGACGTTTCAAAAATCTGATCGTGTTCACTTTTTCCAATCATGAAAAAAAAAAGACTGAAAACTAAAAAAAATTGCATGCGCCTTTTTCTGTACACACGATCGTTCTTATAAAATTGCTGTAAAATCAGATAATTTTATTGTAATGTCTGTGGCCGCCGTTAAACTGATATAGAGATATGGCAAGTGGATGATCACCCCTCGGCACAAATATGTATTTAGATTTTTACATTAAACGAGAGTCGTAAAATCAGTTATTTGAAAGCCTTCAAATGTTTGCTTACAATTATTTTGCGACACTTGACAAAGGCCTAGTGGTTAGTGTTCTCGCCTTGCAGCGCTCCCGGTTCGAATCCCAGCCAGGCCAACATCTGCAAGCAGTTTTTATGTTCTCCTCGTGTCTGCGTGGGTTTCCTCCGGGCTCTCTGTTTTCCTCCCACATCCCAAAGACATACAGATAACGAACTGTCTTCCCCCTAAATTGGCCCTAGACTGATATATGCACTACACGATAGATACATACATAGACATATGACTATGGTAGGGACTAGATTGTGAGCCCCTCTGAGGGACAGTTAGTGACAAGACAATGTACTCTGTACAGCGCTGCGTAATATGTTGGCGCTATACAAATACTTAAATAAATAAAATGGGTAGAGAGCCAGTCATTCTTTCCTATTACAATTATTTTGGGATAATTTAACAACGGAACGTTATAAAAGACTGCATTAAAATCTCTGCATGGGTGACCAGCATAAGGACAATTGCATCAGGTTCGATGACCTTATTTGTGATGCTCTAAGCGCTGCTGCTGCCCTGGGATCCTGATTTCCGGATGCGAGATAGATCTTCATCAGTCAGTGCTTTGGGGAATAAGTCAAACCTATTAACCTTATTAAATTCATATCAGAAGTGCTTTTTGTTGTTCTGTTCCTCTGAAAGTGCTGCTGCGCCTTTGAAAGCAGGAAGAAAGGGTTGTGGATCTCGCTGTGGGACTTCTGGCCCTGAATGTCTCTATTTGTTGGGTTCTGTAAACAAACATTAGCCTAGCATGTCACTAGCTGCTGCTGCAGAACTAATTAGACCACACATGTGGTTTGCTGACACCATGGGAATACTGGAAACGCTGCACTGTACGGTGCTATAGTCCCAGCATCTGAATACAGCATTATGCCTGTGCTGAAATGGGCCAAATGGGAAAGTCCTCCATCCAAACACTTCAGAATACAGCTTTGCTTTCCCAAATCTCAACAAAATCCCAAACTGGACAGCGCAAATTCTAATGTCATTCAGGTTGAAGGCGTGAATAGAAGTCATGAATCGGGATGGTCAATCATATGCAAATAATTTCAAGTTTATGCAAGATTATCCAAATTTTGTATGATTTATGCAGCTTTAAAATGGACCAATTGAATTTTACCTCAGCACGATTTGATTGGTTCATGTTAACGCTGCATACATTTGCATACAAAATTTGTATTATACTGCATCAACTCCAAATTATTTGCATATCATTGACCATCCCTAACCATGAATACAAACAAAGTTGTGGCCAGAATGTCTAATGTCGAAAAGAGGGGATAGGAAATATGATTTAGTACACAGGGTGGCCTAAAAATGAGAGACCCCCTTGAATAACGAGTTGGACCACCTTTAGGCTCTGTTCCCACTAGAGTGAAAAATGGACATTTTTGTTAAACCGTAGTGTGAATGTCTGCTTTGTTATACATAGGAGCCGCTCACACTAGACAGGAGCCACTTGTCACTCTGCAACGGATCCGCAGCATCCGTTGCAGTAAGCGGACCGCAATTCTGTGAAGTCCACGATAATCCTGGGCAGGTGGATGCGTCTGCATTGGCCCTGGGCTGCGCAAATCGCCCCTGCTTGGTCCCTGTATGCATGGAAGAAGCATGGGAATCATCAGCAACAGGGAGAATTCTCAATGGTTCATGGTGAACCAATGAAAAGTCTCCCTATTGCTAGAGAGAATTGGCCTAATGCAGCCTACGGAGAGCCCAATGCTTCTGCTGGCCTCCAGGCTGCTTTCAACAGGATCAACAGGCGGCGGTAAAGGTGAGCAGCGATTGCAGCAGACACGGAGCAGATGCAAAATGGATGGAATGTCTCACCATGTCCATTTTGCATCCTTGCTAGTGGGAACACAGCCTAAGCTCTAATCACGGCCGATAATCTTCTTGGTATGGACTCAACAAGATGCTGATTCTGCTTCTGAGGAATGTTGGCCCATGCTGACATTATGGCAGCTCTAAGTTGGGTCAGATTGGATGATGGTGTTTCCACAGCTTTTAAGTGATCTTTTATCCCACAAATACTCAATAAGCAGGTTAAACTCTTGTTAATGTTCCTCAAACCAACATTAGACCAATCGAGCACAGAGGCAAGGGCCTACAACAGGCGACTTTTCCTATTTTTTTTGTGATACCAAAGGCACTCTTGATGGTCTCCAGCTGCTAAAGCTCTTCCTTTGCAAAGTCGGTCTTGTTGTGCATTGGGGAAATGCTTTGTGATGTACCTGTATTGAATTCAGCAGTGATTTGTTGTGTAGTTGCCCTTATGTTGCTGCAGACTATGCGTGCTACTAGCCATTCACCTCTCTCGTTCACCAACCTTTTTCGACTAGAATAGTCCTTATAGTTTGAAGATTTTTTTTATCAACTGCCACTCCCTAAACGCCTGAGATACTGTTGGGCTGATGGAAGGAGGGCTGTGAGCACAATGAAGATGTGTCTAATAAGCTCTGTGTTTAGCTCTCTTTTAATAGAAACCGAAACACAGGTATTATTTTCATTCTGCTTCATCACACTGTGAACAGATGGCCTGGCCTGTCTAGATTGGAGACAGCAGGTAATGCAGATCTGTGGTCATCTAGTTTATAGCATGCCATGTAATGGGATGGGTTTTTTTTGTGCAATAATACCAGGATAGAACCATGTAAGCTTAAAGTGGAGTGAAACTGCATATTAACTCAAATTATAATTTAAAAAGTGTCCAATAAGACATTATTTAGCTTACCTATTCTGTTGTTTTTAGTGTTCACTGTCAGATTTTGGAGAAATGTTATATGAAAAAAAGAATATTTATGATGGTTTCCATCTTTACTATTTCTCTGTGATGCCAAAAGTGTAATCACTTCTGCCCTTTTTTCCCAACCCATCTCGGTGTTAATTTCCCTAAAGCTTACTGTCCCTCCCACAGCAAACATCACCTAGACAACAGGCTGTAATCACAGTTTAAACTCTTTAGAGAGAGAAGGTGGGGGATGATAACATTACCTTCATGGTATCCTTCTCTCATCTGAAATAGGAAGCTTTCTGTTATTTGCATGCTGAAATAAGCTGGTTACTGTAGCTAGAAAAAAAATCCCCATAATCCCACTGGCACTGCGCAGCTCTTGCAGTTAAGCAAATGCATCCAGACCATATTTTGGGGCACTAACATTTTTTTTTCTTGGATGTTACAGCTCCTTTTAAGACAGCGATGCTCAGGATGATAACTGAAGGAATAAGCGATTTATTCTTCTGATCTATTTTAGCTGAAATCATCGTTGTGACAAGCAGGCAGTAGATGGGCTCCCTCTGTACAAGTTGCTCATTAGCAGTGGTCTCCACAATCACTCCTTTCATCTTGGTGTCCTGGCTATTCTTTCTTTACAAGCAGCTCTCCAAGTGTGTTTAAGATTTCCCAACTGATAACTCGCTTTATGACCCAAGGAAATTGCAGCAGAGTGCAAGTTTGTGAATGTGGGTCAGATGTTAATTATAAATGCACATAGGCTATTGTTGGCTAGTTCTGCATCACCTCCTGCTTTTGTTTATGTGCTATTTGCATTTAGGTTATCCAGTTGTGTATTGATTGCTGACTCTCCTGGGAAAAGCATATAGTTCAAGCAATCCTCAAGCAGGACAAAAAAAGACTCACCTAAGAAGAGAGAGAAGGCTCTGGGTCCCATAGAGCTCTCCCGATCATCTCTCCATCCACTTGTTCCAATGCTGTCCCCCAGTGAATCTATTTGACCTACAGGTCAAATTCGTCTCTGGTCCTCCTCTGGCAGCTTTCGGTACTGGTGTCCCAGAGTAATTCCAAACACAAGTGGATCCATGCTGCCCACGCATTTTACAGAGGATGCCTTAAAGGACCCCTGATGTGAGAGGGATATGGAGGTTGCCATAATTACCGTATTTTTCAGACTATAAGACACACCTAAGTTTAGAGGACAAAAACCAGGGGGGGGGGGGGGGGGATATACTAAACCTGTTAAATCCATGGTGAAGGGGCATTTTGTGGATTATGCCCCTTTGTGTCTCCCTGTGTCCTCCTCTACAGGGAGTTCAATCCACTCCAATAGCGCTCAATGTTCAGTAGCAACAACTATCCTCAAATGCTTGTGTCTTCAAAACATATATACACCTTTAAATAGAAAAAAAAACACAAGAGACATATCATAGTGCAACATGTATGAGGATCTGCATTCACCTATGTGCACCCACAAAACACACTCTGCTGAGCTCAAGGAGTGCAGGCAAACACCTCCACCAGGGGATCAGGGTCACCCTCCCCCCCCCCCTTTTGGTTCCCTGCTCATTACATCGTTTCTTTGTACTGGTATATCTCTCAACGCCATGTTCTTTGTCAGCTCGGTATTACCTCATAACGAAAAAGAGCTGGCCATGTGTAAAATCATTTATTAAAACACTATCTCCTAAAATGCATATGTGTACATTAAAAATTCTTGGTAAAAAGCCCATCGATAGTCACCGTTTTCCTCCAGAAGTGTTACGGCCAAGGCTGCGTATACTCTCCTTCCTGGTTCAGCACGTCACTCCAAGCTCTGCCCTACCGGTTTCGTCAGCAACGCTGACTCATCAGGGGTTAGTGAGCATGCACTGAAATTCATGTTATATGGCTGAAAAGGTTCAGCCGTCCCTCCCATTCCTCCCTCCCTCCCAGTAACATCAACTGAAGAGCAGTTGCCACTGTGCTAACTGCACACGGTCTATGGGTTATTTCCCATGGAAATATTTTGACAAAATGTCACAGGAATATCTAAGTTAAATAAATTGTTTTATTGCGCTAACTCAGCCCCCTAGCAATCTCAAGCATGGCGGTTTAGCCCTTTGCTTAAAAACTTTGGGCACCCTTGCTTTAGGCGGTACCCAGATGCACCAGTGCTACTAACATGTGCACCCCCTCTCTTTTTTTTTTCTGTTGCCTGGATTTTATTGCGCACTATAGAAACAAGGAGTTTGTTTTGTAGAGATAACCGTGTTGACCAAGTACAAATGTATGTCAGCTGGTACCATTGTTAATGTGTTACTGCCCAGCACACACAGCTCAGAGCTGTTCCCAGTACTGTGTCCCACATCTGTCCCATCACACTTGTCTGTAGTTACATGTGCTGTATCAGCATTGTGGAGCCAGCAGAAGCCTGTCTCTGGGAAAGATCTTTATTTTCTGCTTTTTATGGAGTGAATTGATAATTCTGGGCTGGACTGACCAGATGGAAGTCTTGTAGGAGTGAAGCATCAGGGGAGTGAACATGTTTCTGTGGTCGGCCTGTAGTCATCAATATTGCTGCACCACTGATTCTGCAGCATCTTGTTACTGTTCAGTCTATTGTGAGCACAGAGCCATTGTAATTGTAACACACCCGCTGAGGTCCTCAGGTTCATGAATGCAGTAACAGGCAAAGGGTTATACTGGAGGGGGATGGGTAGTTTATATGTAAGAGTATATAGCTGACATACATATATACATATTGACTGAAAAAATAACAGTAGCAAAGAAAAGTCTCATTGTTTCCAGTACAGGAAGAGTTAAAAAAACCTTCAGTTGTTACCTATGCTAAAGAGCTTCTCTGAGCTCTTTGATCCACTAGGTGGAATACAGTCCTGTTTTCTGAAGCTTAAAGTGTACCTGGGGCAATCAAAAGCAAACGTTTTATACATACCTGGGACTTCTTCTAGCCGCCTTCAGACTGCTCGGTCCCTCGCCATCCTCCTCCCTGCAATTCAGTTTGGTAATCCGGTTAGGCGCAGGCGCAGTCCCGCCACGCACGCTCCCGCCCCTGCAGTGGTGAGCGTTCTCGGCTTGCACAGGCAAAGAATGCTCCCGGACACGTGGCCGGGCCACCCATGCTCAGTATGCGCCGACTGACCAGATTACCAAACTGAATTGCGGGAGTATCCAGAAGGCAGAGGAGGATGGTGAGGGACCGAGCAGCCTGAAGGGGGCTGGAGGAAGCCCGGGTATACATAAAACTTTTGATCTCCTCAGGTTTACTTTAAACAGCCAAGAAACAGTGAGAGACAGCTTGAGATAAGGTTTTACTGCAGGAAGGTTCAAAGGGTCTTTATTTCTGCTCTGTTCTATAGCTTAAAAGACAGTGTGTGGTTTCTAAACTATAAATTTTACAGAATAGTGCAATATTATATAAAAAAGCTATATAACTAAAAATATGAAACTTTTTTCTTTGCTACTAATGTTCTATTTGTTGTGCGTACTACACATACAAATTATTAGAAGTTTTTTTTGCTTCAGTTTGCTTTTAAAGAAAAAAAAAGTCTTTATCCCACAACATTTTATGTATTAGCAGCAGTGTGATCTTAAACCCTGTAAATTCTGTTCAAACAAAACCGTACAGGACACTTAAAATGAAGAATCCTGAATGGCTGTTTATTTAGCCTAATTGTCACACGCCATTGCTTCTTGTTTTATCACACTGGGCCTGTTTACACACATCAGAAACCCATTAGCTAGGTTCTGGAGTATCCCAGGCAATCAGTACTCTCTCCTCCTAAGTGCTGCGATCTCAGCTCTGCCAGGGTTAGAGTCCAATAAAAACCTCATTCCCCAGCCAAATCACTTCCCAGACTCCATCATCATAAGAGGAAGATTTCTCTCTAAAGGAAAGTTTACATATAAAGTTTTATTCACAGAAATTTCTTCTTTTGTGTAAAAAAAATAAAAATATTCATTTAAAATTTTCTCCACCCAAAAAAAAACCACATACCAATAAAATCCTTGAAATATGGGCACACATGGATTTGGCGCTGGCGTGGAGTGTCAGAAATGTGAGGCGTATTATTTTCAGTGTTTTGGCACCACCTTCCTGCTCACTCTACCTTATATCAATTCTCATCTATAATAAACTCCGAGCCGGCTGCTGTTTGTGTGTCTCTCTGTTTCCCCCCCCCCCCCCCCCCCCCTGGCTTTGCCCTGCGGTGATTATTATTTATTGTATTTATAAAGCACTGACATACTACGCAGTGCTGGACAGTTAACACTACAACAAAATATTTGTAAAACTCTTTTCTCCTGTAGGACCCAAAGCGCATAAGCTTGTCTCAGATCAGGACATAGTGTTGTGTACCGGGGGAAAATGTTATGTGATCATAAATGCCAGACTAAACAGGTGGCTTTTCAGTTTTGGTTTAAATGTGTCCAGGGTTGGAGCTGTCTTGGTTATGTTTGGCAAGGCATTCCACAGGGTAGGGGCAGCATGACAGAAAGCTCTGGCTCCAAAGGTTTTTAGTTGAACTCTGGGGGTGATGAAGTTATTTCATCCTGTTGATCTGAGGTTGTGGGAGGTGAGACGCAGTTGCAACAAATCCTTCAGGTATCCGGGGCCAAGGTCGTGTAGGGATTTGAATGTTCGCATGCCAATTTTGAAAAGGATTCTCCATTTTATGGGTAGCCAGTGTAGTGAGCAAAGGATTGGTGTTATATGGCAATGACGGGGTTGGCTTGTTCACAGTCTTGCATCAGCATTCTGTACTGGTGCAGGTGGTGTAGGTGTATACTTGGATGGCCTACATAGAGGGCATTGCAATAGTCCAGCTGTGATGTGATGAAGGCGTGAACTAGGGTTGGAAGAACCTCTGAAGGAATGAGGTGCTAAATTTTTGCAATATTCCTTAGGTGAAAGAAGGAATGTTTCACCACAGCTGAGATTTGATTCCTGAAGTTTAATTCCCCATCAATCAGTATACATAGTATGATTCAAAGGATGATAAACGTAACAAGGTTATACAATATAGGGGAAAGTTATACAAGGCAAACAGGGTACAAGATACATGATCATGGGATTTGGGGCTCATTAGGTAGGTCCAGTAATTGAAGTACAAGGCGGTCATAGGAAAGGAGCACAATGGTGGAGGCACACGGTAATGTAGAATACACTAGGGAAGGGAGGACCCTGCCAAAGGCGGAAGGAGATGGACACACTAGGGCTGTAGAATAAGTATTCAGCAGAGTGTTACTGGTAGGGGGTGGGTAGGTCATCTTGAAGAGATGGGTTTGAGGGCTTGCTTGAATGTGTTGGAGGGGGCGAGTCTGATGGACGGTGGAAGGGAGTTCCATTGGATGGGGGCGGCTCTTGAGAAACCCTACAGGTGCTCATGGGAGTGGGAAATGTGTTGGGAAGTTAGACGAAGGTTATTGTAGGACTGGAGGGGATGGCCTGGTATATACCTGTGAACAAGCTCCGAGATGTGGTAGGGAAGGTTTGGTGCACAGATTTATACGCCAGGCACAGATCCTTGAAACTTAACCTGAATCAGATAGGGACCTCAGGGTAGGGATTCACAGAGAAGGGATCTGGATGCAGAGCGGTAAGAAGAATGGATGAATGTGGCAGCCGCATTCATAACTGAATGAAGGGGGACAGTGTGGTTCAAGGGGAGGCCAGACAGAAGGGAGTTGCAGTAATCAAGGTGGGAGATGATGACATGGATGAGCAGCTTTGTGGTGTCCAAGGTGAGGAAAGGGTGGATCTTGGAGATACTGCAGAGGTGGAAATTGCAGGCTCAAGAGACATTTTGGATGTGGGAGATGAAGGTAAGGGTGAAAGTAGGGCAGATGGTCATGTTATCGATTGAGAGGTGGATATCCGGGAGGGGTGCAGCAGCGTGGGGTGGAAAGATCAGGAGCTCAGTTTCGTCTAGGTTAAGCTTCAGGAACCTAGCTGACATCCAGGAGGAAATAGTTGAGAGGCTGGGGCACTGAGTCCATATGCCCCTTCCTGCCCCACTGTGATTGGCCGGTATGTGCATGCAAGCAGGATAGCGAACTTGATGTTCAGAGAGATGGCGCATGCACGCCAATCCAGTGCAGTGTCCAAAATAAGCTAGCTTTCTATATAAATCATTAATAATAATTTGTGATGCAGAACTGTAACCTCCCCCTAACGATAATACATTCCTGTAAGCTAACCTCTTCCAAAGTTAATCTTTTCCTGACTTGAAAGAGACTCTGAAGCGAGAATAAATCTCGCTTCAGAGCTCATAGTTAGCAGGGGCATGTGTGCCCCTGCTAAAACGCCGCTATCCCGCGGCTAAACGGGGGTCCATTCACCCCCAAACCCACCCCCGCAAACCTTGGTCGTAAATCTTCTCTTCCTGGAGGCAGGGCTAACTGCTGCAGCCCTGCCTCCAGTCGCGTCTATCAGACGCGCATCGCTGCCTCTCCCAGTGAAGGAAGACTGAGAGGGGCAGGGGAGAGGCGGAGATACGCGTCTGACAGACGCGCGTGGGGCAGGGC
Organism: Hyperolius riggenbachi; assembly: GCF_040937935.1. NCBI lineage: Eukaryota > Metazoa > Chordata > Amphibia > Anura > Hyperoliidae > Hyperolius > Hyperolius riggenbachi. The sequence goes on from NC_090654.1 coordinate 246,351,430, forward strand.
TGCGGCGGTTAGCCCTGCCCCAATGCGGAAGCCCTCCCCCGCTGTACGAAGGGGATTTGGGGGTGAAGGGACCCCCCGTTAAGCCGCGGGATAGCGGCGTTTTAGCAGGTGATCTCTTCCTGACTCCAACGTAAATTCCTTCCTGACACCTAACTCTAACCCCCCCTCCCCCAACAGTAACCCCCTTCATGATGCCTAACCCTACCTCTATATTGTCCTATTGTCCCTTTTCTGATGTCCAACCCTAACCTCCCCCAAACATCCTGGTGCCTAAAGCCCCATACACACACACACTCAACAGCGGTCTTTTAAGGCCCATACACATTCCGGATTTCCGCGAATGACGGGTCGTTTGGACGTCCAAACGACCGGTTGTTCTGATGTCAAATCAGGCGTGTGTACAGTCTGTCGTTCGGAGCCATGCTTATGCGCTTTGAGTCCCATGGGAGAAAAGCGCTTTACAAATGTTATTTGTTGTTAAGAGCGGACTTGAGCGATCCGCTTGGCGGATCAGATTCAGAGCAGATTCAGAGAGCAGAGGCAGTAGAAAATTCACATCTAAAGGGATGTTGGTGATGCCTCTTTTCTATTCATATGCCCTCACTGCACGGAGAACAGCGTAACAACACAGAACTGCTGTTACCTCTTCTGTAAATTAACAAACGCACACATTAGCGTTGCTAATCAAACACACAACACCCCACCTATAAACCCGACATGTTTCATCACGTAATAATTAGTGGCTTCGTCAGGGGTACTATCTAAAGTGCAAAGAGCTTTCCATGCTACATAAACATACTAAATACAATAGATATGGAAAATAAAAAAAAAACATGTCATAGCCTCACGGCTATATTGACAGTGCTTTTGAGGTTACCTTGAAACTTTTATTGCCAGTTTGTGAAGATATCTCCCCAAATTAGGGCAAAGCAATGCTCCTCAGTATAAGCTATTGTGATGACTTATGATTGTAGTGGTAGTTTATCATAAAAAATAATAGAGTTCTTTTTCAGGGTTAAAATGGAGTGAGACCTAGACAGTATCCTCCACAACTCTTTCTCTAGATCATACATGTCAAACTCTGGACTGTGGGTCAAATCTGGCCCTTGGAGCCATCAGATTTGGCCCTCAGGTGGTTTCCCCAATTTGCATTGTTTGGCCTACTCTCGACCACCAGAGAAGCTATATTGGAGGGTAAGCCCTAGGTCACCAGGGAAGCTATATGGTGAGGGGTAACGCACTAGGTACCAGGGAACTGTATAGGGGCCGGAGGGGGCCACTAGACACCAGGAAACTTTATAGGGGAGGGAGGACCACTAATCATCAGGGAATTGTGGGGGGGGGGGGGAAAGAGAACCGCTAATCATCAGGGAACTGTATAGATGAGGGCCACTAGACACCAGTGAACTGTACAGGGGATGGAGGGCATTAGACGCCAGGGAACTTTATAGGGGAGAGAGGTGGCCACTAGACATTGAGGTTGGCCCACGACTTGGTCCCAGAGCTCAATTTTGGACCACTTTGTATTTGAGTTTGACAAACCTGCTCTAGATGTTTTAATAAAGTTTGGATTTTTTTTATTTATATATATATTTTTTTTTGACTAATGGTTCCCCTCAAAAGTCCCAATAAGGGAATTTCACCAAATACATATGTAAATTAAGGGATGTGAGAAAATGCATTGAATATGGATAAATAATGTATATGTCTTATCGGCTCATTTTTTTTTTTTGTACGTCTGTCTTGCTTTAAAGTGGATCTGAGGTGTAATGCTGGATACACACCATGAGTTTCCGCGTCGCACGTGGCCGTCGATACGCGTCGATTCGATTATTTCCGAACGAATTTCGATGATTTTTAGGTCGAATGCCATGTAAAGTATGGCAAATCGACCTAACGATCCATCGAAGCTTGAATCTGACATGTCGGAAATAATCGAATCGACGCGTATCGACGGCCGCATCGAACGCGGAAACGCATGGTGTGTATCCAGCATTAGTATGATATTTACATAAGGTTCCTGAGTTAAGTCTGTCAACTGCTTCAGACACTACAGGGTTATGTGTGTATCTGCAGCTTCCCTTCCAGAGGGCACAAAGTGTTCTCAATCCCATACATGCCAAAATAAACAGATAAGGTAATTGGCATCCCCCTAAATTGTCCATAGACTACAATGGACACATGACTATGGTAGGGATTTGGTTGTGAGCCCCTTTAAGGGACAGTAAGTAACAAGATTAGGTTTAGAGGACAAACCCAGGAGAAAAACAAATACTAAAACTGGTGCATCCATGGTGAAGGGGCATCTTGAGGATTATGACCCTTTTGTACCTCATGCCCCTTGTACCTCTTGTGTCCCCCTCTATACCCCTTTGTGTCCTGCTCTATGCCCATTTGCATCCCCCTGTGTACTGCGTTTGTCCCTGTCCTCCTCTGTATGGGCGCAGTACAGCGAGTCCCCAACATTGTGGCGGGTTGGTGGTTCGTATTGGCAGGCGTTCACAAGTCAGGAATTCCCTGCATTTGGAATATAAGACGCAGTGACTTTTTTCACCACTTTTAACGGAGAAAAAGTGAGTCTTAGGGCTCGTTTCCACTGTTGCGGTGCGGAATCGCCTGGATTCCACCGCTGATAAAATAGCATGCGGATGCGATTCCCCATGCGTTTTTTGCCGTGAATTCGCATAGGTGAGGGTATATGCGATTTTAACCATGTCACTGTCTGTGTGAATTTACATCGTACCTATGCGAATTCGCGGCAAAAAACGCATGGAGAAAACGCATGCGATTTCCCTATTAAATACATTGCATGCGATTCGCATGCATTCCACTCTCAGGCGAAATCGTTGGCTCTTTTGTGCGTTTTTTCACCGCTGAAAAAAATGAACATCACCAACGCAACTGTGGAAACAGGCCCATCCACTTGCATACCATGTGCGAATCCGCATGCGTTGGACGCATGCGGATTCGCGATAGTGGAAACGAGCCCTTATAGTCCAAAAAATACAGCATATACTCTACAAAGTGCTGTGAAAGATGTCAGCGCTGTATAAAAACTAGGGAACAATCATAGAGTGACAACAACAAAAGAGGTATGTGTAATATAATTTGTGTGGGGAACTCACAGCCTTTATCTGCAAGAGTTCCTAATTTCAGGTACCCTTTAAAGCTAGAATTACCTTACTTTTTATGGCAGAGAAACAGTAAATTTTGTACTCTAATATTGTGATTTAGTAACGCTGGGTCTGTGTCTATTCACTTGGAGGTTTATTTTCCATGAGAGGTTAACTGTATTAAAAGAATGACTGCCGTTTATAGATCTGTTTGGAACAAAGCAGGAACTTGGGAAAAAGAGGTTATAAGTAGTGAGTGTGGGGGAGAGAGATTGCTCTGCACAGCAGGCTTCCTGTGCAGTGGGCTCATTAAAAGAAACCAATATATCCTCAGTTTGCCTAACATACAATTGCTAACATCCAGCAAGACAACATGAACAAATAAAATACCAGAAACTTCAGCCTGACATTGGTTGTGACAGTATTCTTCAACTGTTACTCCTAGTTTAAAGAAGAACTGTAACCCAGGATTAAACTTCATCTCAAGCAGTCGCTAATACTCCCTTTCCCATAGGAAATCTTTACCTTTTCTAGAACAGATCATCAGGGGGGTCTGTATGACTGATATTGTGGTGAGACCCCTCCCACAGTGTGATGTTAGGACCTAGGTTCCTGTCTGTGAGCCTTATTGCATTGTGGGAACTGAAAGCTAAGCGACTAGTATCTCACTCTGTGCTTTATGTATATCTATAAAAAAAAAACCTCTTATCCTATTGCAGTGTTAAGGGGTGTGGTTATGGATAATGGCAGTTTGAGCTGTTTTTTTCATGTCTGCCAGTAGTAAAGATGATTACATGCAGATTCATCATGGATCAAACAATATGAAAAAATGACATTGCGAATATCAATCATTTTTTGACCTCTCCTCTATTCTTTAACTCCTCACTTTGCATTGTATGGATTTATTTTTTCCCCCCTTTTCGCAAATGTTCCTCTTTAAAACTTATTTCATCTGTTGGATTTTGCCTATGTGGTTGCCAACACCTAGCTTGGGTTGTCAACACTACATACAAAAGTTTTAAAAAATCCTGGGAGCTCTCTACCTTCTTCGCAAAGTGCTCACCTTGTTTTCTGAAGCGGCAGAGAGGTGCTTTCTTCACTTGTTTCTATACTATTTGGATTTTTACATTTCCCATGATTCCTAGCAGTGACTGGTAACTGCTAATAATCATTGACAATGCTGAATCCTGATTGCTGTCGTTCCAATAGAGGAAGTGCTGCCAATTTTAGAATTTTTGTTTGCAGGAACTTCTATTTACAGGATTGTGGAATAAAAGTGTTTTTTTTTTTTTACTTTTTTAATATGTGTAACCATTTCCCCTGAGATTTTGTATCATGTAGTGCCAGTATGTTCCTGTCACTATGGCTGTGGAGTAAAGTGCAATGATGTCATCACATAACTCCTCACACCAACCTGCAGATAGAATACGGCCATTCAGATAACCCCATCACTTCTACTGCATTTTAGGGGAGCAGAGCTGAGTTTTATCGGGATTTTTTTCTGCTAAAAACATAACAGGTTGGCTAGTTTATGTGTAACTATTTTAACATGTTAACCTGAGTTCAGCTACGTTAGGCTGGTTAATTCAGTCAATGCGGCACAGATTGAATTCCTGTATATATTTTCTCTTGCTCGTAATCTACTATAAAAGATGGCTGAAAACATGATTTTTAGCTGTGTCATGTCGGTGGTTTAAATGCATTTTTTAGGGCTGAATCTTATTTCCTGCTTAGTTAAAGTAGAACTGGGTAATGTTTCTCTTTCTTGCTTAGTCACTGTGAATGAGAGAGACCAGGAGCCCAATGGTGCAGTATCCTTAGACAAAGGGATGTAAGCACACGTGTAGAAGTATTATACTAACAAGCGTGGGTAGCAAAACTTGCAACCACTGTCTGAGCCTGCGGGAATAGAACTGTCCCCACTCGGTGTCCCCGGTCTGTTGGTGCAGATGCTGGTAGGTCGCTCTCCTAGATAACACTGGTGGAGGCGCCCTTGACGATATGATGCTACTGGATGTTGTATATTTGAGAAGAGTAATTTCTTACCTTCTCAGAAGGACAAACTATTATTTAATGTAAAAAGTAATGTTTATTCATGCGTGGTAGAGACAGCGTGTTTCATGGGTCTTGGCCCGCTTCCTCAGGTCAGTACAAGTTACCTGTAGAACTTTTGGTCACCAATGCGAGCGCCTGAAAATGTAGCTTGTTTTTGCTTAATTTATAAAGTGTAAAGTCAAATGAACTCTAAAAAAAAATTACCCATGGTGAATATTGAGAAGAGTTCCCAGGTGTTGCTGTACCACTGCTCCATCTTCACCTAGCGTTATGCCCTGTACACACACTAGAGGCATGTCGCTCGGCAGGGATTGGGAATTGATCCGCTCAGGCAACAGTGCAGGGTTGAGGCTGTATAGATGCATAGCTTATAGGCTAGCAACCTCTCCAGTTGCTATGTGCTGGTGTGGGGGGGGAGGGAAGGATGGGGCTGTGTATGAAGAGCGTCAGAATAGGGCCAGGTAAGTGGGAAGAACAGTGACCTTGACCAGTGCTTGGCTGAGTCACCCCACCAGATGAATTACTCACTGACAGGACAAGGGGGATCTGCAGCCGATGTACACACGCTAGCTTCTCAGCAGAGAAAGTTCTTATCTACGTTTCATTGAGCATTTGTGCAAGGCTTTAGATGGAGCAAGCTCATGGGGATGCTGAGGTGTGAGTACTGCAAGAGAATTGAGTATAATTGTGACCACATACAGTAACTCTCTGGTAGCGACCTATCAGGTTAGAGGGTGACCTAATAAATTAGATAAAATATGGGTCAGTGGTTTGTCATTGCAAACCTTAATATCTCAGTGCAGGATATGTGTATGTAGATAAATGCAAAGATGATCCAACACTTTGATCTTTTAAGCCTCGTACGCCTGACTTCAGTTGGATGAGGCAGCGGAAAACGACCACCTCAGCCAACAATCAGGCTTGACACAGCCATAGAAACACATACAAAACTGATGCCAACTGTCAAAAACTGGCAGGATATCTTTTTATGTGTAAACCAAGCAGGGGCATGATTACAAATCATAGGGTCCCCCAGCAAAACTTTGATGCTCCCCCCCCCCCTCCCTCCCATGTTCACACAGGTTCCCTACAGACTGGGGACCCATCTTGTGATGGTCATTAACCACTTCGCATCCAGACCTTTTTTCCCCACTTATGGACCAGAGCAGTTTTGACAGTTTAGCTATGTCCTTATTTAATCAGAAATAACTTTATCCCTAATTTGGACACAGAAATGAAATATATTTTTTTTTTTCAAGACAAACTAGGCTTTCATTGTATGCCATTTTTTTCCCTCGCACAATTTTGTTTTCTATGAATTTTAATGGGAAAACAAAGAAAAAAATATAAAAAACATTTCTCAGTTTTACCAATTCCAGTTTAAAAATAAAAAGTGCTACTGTAGATAAAAAACACCACAAATTTTGTTTGGCTATTCTTACTGCTTATCACAAAACTTTATGTTCCTGTCACAATTTATGGCAAAGATATTTGATTCCGAAATAATGCTACAGAGTGTATTTTTCACTGTGAAATGAGAAAATAAAAGTATTTTTAATAGTAAAAATCAATCTCATTAGCTCAGGAAACATATATTCCCGTTCACCAATTAGTGCTGCATCAGATAGTGCCAGAAATGTGCTTAGGAGCAAGTCCAACCCTGCATAGCACTGCTTCTGCTACAAGACATATATCTACTGACTTGTAGCTTAGATGAAGTCACAGAGGACGTAGATCTACTGACTTGTGGATAAAGTGGTTAAACCTGTAGACCTCATAATCTTCACACCTACAACAAGATTGGTCACAAAAACACTTGATCTGAAGAATGGACCCCTTTATTGGAAGGAGTGAAGTAATAGTTGGGGCCCCTTACAGCTATGGGCCCCCCTGCAGTGACAGTGGCTGCTCCTCTGTAACTATGCCCCTAGAACCAAGCCTTAAAGTGAACCTCCAGACTAAAAATCTATTCAGCAGCAGTGAAAAGACTTGGTGTTTAACAGTTTCACAGCATCAGAACTTTGGTTTTCTTACCAAAGCCTCATTTTTAGCTGCACAGAAGCTAAGCTCCGCTCCATCAAAGAAAACTACCTGAGCAATTTTTCCCTGATGCTGTACAAAGCATGATGGGATTTTTGATGATGGTTTTGTTGACTAGCAACTGGGAGGGGTGATCAGGACACAGGACAGTTGGAACTGTGTCTCATTCTCCCTGTCACCTCCTATCAATTAAAAAAGATGGCTGCCCACATGAAATCACAAAAATGTGCCTGTTCTTTTAAAACAGGGTGGGTAAACGATTATATATTTTAATTAACATAACTAATGTAACGTAATGACCGTATGTTTGTTTAGGCTGAAGTTCCTTTTTTAATGTACTGAAAGAAAGACAAACGTAAATAGAATGTTGGGTATAAGTAGAAATATTTTATGGAACATATATAATTGCTGCTCTGCTCAGAGCCAGCTGTTTTTTTTGTTTTTTTTAACAAGTTTATCTATATACAAAATAAATGCACGTGGTGTGCAAACTTCTTTAACATCTCCCTGCATCCTGCAGTTTTAATAATTCAAATAGTTTATAAATAAATAAAATAAGATTAAACTCTAAAAGCATTCCTTCAGTTGGAGTTTTGACAAGCAGTTTTGTTACATTCCATACTGATGTACAGTTTTAACATTTAAAAAAAACAAAAATGCCTACAAGCCCCTTTATCAGTGCGTGGTAGGGTCAACCATGTGAAAGGGGCGCGTCGGTGTGCTTTAGCATAGGAAGGGAAGGGGGGGATGAAATGCATCATGCGTAGAAGATGAGTTCTGGAATCTGTCCCCCCTGCACTCCAGTCCCGTTGGTACTGTCCGAAGAGCACTGAAACTGGAAAGTGACCTTCCCACACTGCACCTCCGTCATTCCTTCCTGCCCAAAGTAACTGAGTTCATTACCATCCAAAATGGCGCTGACTGTGTAAAACGTGTCCTGTTCAACCTGCACAGGGTGCTCGAACCATACCGAGAAAGTGTTACTGGAGCCATCAGATATAAATTTAGTCAGGTTTTGGGCAAGCACCGCCCCTTGCCTTTTGAGTTCAATTTTGACGCTGTATTCGGCCTTGCCACAGCTCGACCCGTACAGCCCAAGACCGGCAATAAATATCCTTTTGTCAACAGCAAACTGGATACTGTCGCAGCGACCCCGGTACCTCCACTGGTTGCTGCGATAGGCCGAGGACTGGAAACGGTGGCACCGCTGGGGCGCCAGTCCCTTTCTTTTCACAAGGGGGAACTCTAGTTGTGGTTTATTAGCAGCCGTGTACCACAAGAATATACTGCGCGTCTCCTCCAAGGTTAAAATGTCCGACTGGGCAGCCCCATTAGCAAATTCCTCCAGAGTCATGGTCGGAATCCGTACCAAGTATAGTGCCTTTCCTAACACATTCCTTTTGTTGGCAGGAGTGGCCGGCAAGCCTTGTCTTTTACACTCGGCCTCTGCCCAGTTCACAACGGCCTCAAAGACAACATCCTCCTTTGTGTTGAGGGTCTCGCGTGTCACAATAATCTCCAGAGTTGGCAGATCGATCTCACAGAAGCCCTCTGATTTCAGCGCTAGCTCGGCCTGGGCGTCTATCACTTCCCAACACCGCAAAGTCAGCTCCGGCTCTTCAAAAAGCCGGCTTTGTGAAAGCAAAACACAGGCATTCTTGGCCTCTAGGCTGGTCTCCAGGAAATTGACACAGGCCTTGGCCAACGCCGGGACAATGTACTTCTTGGCAGCGTACAGCGTTGCCAGCACAGTGTCTGCATCCAGGTCAATCTCATCGCTGTACAAGTACCTACAAAGAAGAATGAAGCCATTAGCGTTTGACAGCGGTGCTGAAAGATAGAATAAATAAAGCTGTTGCAGATTACGCAAATAAAATCAAAAAGTATTTCTGAAGCTTTACAAAAGATATTTATTTTTCTTCACATGGTCTTAAAGTCTTAAGTTGCAGACCACTACAAAAGCAAACTCAAGGCCTAAACTTCATCCTCCACAACCATCACTTTAATTTGTATAGCGCATCCAAACTTTCAAGATGAAAAAATACAACATGCCATTGCTTTACAAGCCATTTTGTAACTTGGTTGTTAAAAATTACCTTTACATTTCAGCGCGCAGCTATATCATCCCAGACATGGCAGAGGAATCAAAATAGGCTTACACACTGCTTCATTAATGAAACAAAATTCCCTTTGCAGCCCATCTTGAGCAAATTATCATTAAACAGTCACTTTTTGCTCAGGTGCTTAATCACATCTCCTATATCATTCAATGGTATGGCATGTGTACACCAGGCAAGGGTAAGACTATCATTTGAATCTCCAAAAGGCATGACACCCCACCTGTAACAATAATACACAATTTCTCCTAGTTGGACTTTCCAGCTTTCACATGTGAGTTTCTCCCACTTTAGCTATAGTACATCAAACTTCTAATGATTTTAATTTTTTAACTACTGTAATTTTTCCTACCCATCATTTTTCAAATGGAAATCAAGCACCAAGATGTATATAAATGTGTTACTGAAGTGCTGATTAAGTCTGCGCAGGGATGATAAGCATAGAAACGATACACAACCAGGGAAGGGAGAGAGTGTACTTATAAAGCGGTGGGAATTAGTGAGATCCGCGAACATTGCAGCTAATATCCTATATTACAAGCACAGAGTATTAACTTTTACTATACTTACTAGCGCTAACATGGCTGCATATTAAAAGGAAGTAAAAGCCATCTTGCAAATATCAGAGCCCTAATTTAAGATTTTTCTGGTATGTTCATGCTTTAACCCTTTAGCAGCCAATTTATTTAGAGCCTTGCAAGTGCTCCAGGCTAATTTTATTTTAGCATCCTTTTATTTCTTACTTATTCCTGCTTCTAATTAGTACTGCTGTAATGTGTATTTATGACCACTTGTCACTGGGGGGCAGTAACAGATGACTTCTGCGGTCAGTTTCTATATTTTCTGCTGCTAAAGAGAGAGATCAAAGCATTCCAAGAATTTAAAGCACAAGGAGATTCTGCTGTCTGAGGTCAAATGCAGTGTTAAAAGAAGTGATTTTGCAAATATGCTGAATTCCAACCAAACTGCCATCTGATCGGTGAAGCTATTATACTATATCTAAGGATCTTATGCTAGCTGCCTATGGGTTACAAGTGTGACTGCATTACTACCATCTTCAATCTTGTCTGATCAGTGCTCTCGGAAATCTATTATCTTCCTGTCTGTGTCGAGATCAGTGATCAAACCTGATGTTCAGATGACAGATAAGTGAAAAAGTCACACACACCAACCATGGGCATTGCAGGAGGACACAGCAAATCTAGCTGCAAACAGCTTCAATAGTTTGATTCTTTATTCCTGTGATACAATGAGGGCAGCCATGTTATGTTTGTCACAGGCTGAGGGCTGGAGATGCTATCAGCTTCCCTGTGTGTAATGTGACAAATTCAGTCCCCTCTCCTCCTGCCTAGACTGAGCTCCCATAAGCCCTTGCTTATGCACTCTAAAACGCTGTGGGCGAGGCTTGTTTAGTTTATAGGGAATTAGAGTATTCAAACAAAAAGTATTTGGCTTGAGGAATACCCTATACACTATACAAAAGGAACACAATTATGCAATGAGTAAAAGTTTATCTCGAATCCACTTTAAGAGACCTGCAATGCATAATAATTCCATTTCAGAAGTGTGGGCAATTTAGGGTTGACTGAACCTGTTTGCTTATAAGCTGACTTATCATTTAAACCTGTGTTTCCTCCCCGCTCCTCCTAGTAATGGTTCTGTATACCTCCTATAATCGGCACACACAAAGCTTTTTGTGGTTTATGAGAACTGTTCTGATAACTGTACTGAGGCTTAGGATCCAGACAGAGCCATTACTGCCAGCATGCAGATGCATATTTTATAAGCTTTTATGCTCACTGCAGTATTCCACCCCCCAATTCTTTAATGACCACTTACTTTAAAAGGATTAAAAACGCAGCAGGTTCCACGTCCGGGATATGGATTTCAGATTTGACCTCGGCTAGGTCGCCGTAAAACATGGCATAGAACACAGAGCTCCCCACGGCCAAAATGTACTGAAAAGGAAGACATGGTATTTAGTATCCAATCATTAAGCCAGACAAGACTTATTTTGGCACAATCTTTCTCGCTGATCTACCTTGTGGGCGGGGACTTTCTTGGAGGCTCCGGCAGGCCCCACGATAAAGTGTACATCGGCCATGAGTTCGTTGTTAAACATCAGCGCGTTTCTAGAAGAATTACAAAATAAAAAATTTAAATTGTCAGAAATAAAATATGCATTTTTCTTCAAACTTTTTTTTAAAGGCACGAGAACCTTCATTGGAAAAGATAAAAACAGTAGTATAGAAGCAGCACTATATAAATGCTTCAATGCCAATAAGAGCTCTCTTTAGAAACAGAATCACACCTGGACTTTGCCTTGGATTATCTCAGAGCAGGGTCACCCACAGGGTAGGCTAGGGAGGTGCCTAGGGACGAGAAGATGCCCAGGGGCCTAGCTGACTCTCCCCTATCCCAGCAACTACTGGGCAACATGCAAAGGAGGCAAAGCTGCTTCCTTACTCTCCCCCATCTCTAGATTGGTAACTTATTGTTAACACAGCAGGAGATGTGAAATACCAGTTTCCTGGCTGTCCTGCTGATCCTCTGCTTCTAATACTTGTAGCCATAGACCTTGAACAAGCATGCAGCATATCAGGTGTTTCTGACTTGACAAGATTAGCTGCATGCTTGTTTCTGGTGTTATTCAGACACTACTGCAGCTAAATAGATCAGCAGGGCTGCCAGGCAACTGGTATTGTTTAAAAAGAAATAAATATGGCAGCCTCCATACACTTCTCGCTTTAGGTTCCCTTTAACCAGTAAGCTGTGCCTCTGAAAGCTTCACGGTACATGGCTTTTTCATCAATATTTCAAAGCACATTAAAATCAAAGCAAAACAGTATTGAAAAAATGAATTGTAAGAACTGATATTACAAGGGAAGGATACTACTATTTAAAGCAGGTCATTTAAACGAACAAACTTTGTAGAAGCAGTGGGAGCAGGTTTTTGGCGGTGTTTTGAAGCGGATTATAAGCTTTGGACAAAAACAAAGGGGTGGGGGAGGGGGGCAGGCGAGGAGGAGGGTTGAAAAATAATTGCAACAACAAATAAGCAGGACTTCCTTTAAAACAAAAAACAGAATACAATTAGTCTTCACACTGTGCCTCCAATACATTAAGAATCTGTAGCCCTGAACCAGTTAGCAACAGCCTGTCAGATGAAATCAGTGTGAGAAAGTAAAGATAAAAGCCGATTGGTTGCTATGGGATGCCCTCGTCAAAATACGCTACATAGAGAAGTCTCATTGTTAAAAGTGCAGCGCTTGTGCCTTTATGGGCTTATTTGCACAGTATTTCCCCCACGAGTGTCTGTAGCTTGCTGTCGGTTTTTATATGGGTTAATCTCTGGCCTTTTACTGTGGATTCTTAGAAATTCTCACAGGATTTATTTTCCATTACTGGAGAGAACGCCCAGAAGTGTGAGGCCTGAAAAGCTTTCATTTCTCGCCGTCTATCCACACTGAGCGAGCAAGTCTAGCAGATGATGGGCAGATGGGCGTACGCTACCTGTGCTGGGACAGAACTGCCTCTGGTTTGCTGGTACTTTTAGCACCTCAGAATAGCAAGATGCTTGAACAGATCAATCAATGTATTAACACATATGTCAAGCAGTCATTTAACCCATGGAACAGCTTGATTTAGTATCCTGAAGTGAATGCTTCATTGAATGCTTCTGTTCACATGTATGAATGGCGCAGTGGCTTGCACTCTTACCCTGCAGTACTGGGGCCCCTAGTTCGTGGGCCAGGACACTTGTATGCATGGAGTTTGTATGTTCTCCCTGCATTTGTGTGGATTTCTTTTGGGCGAGTGCCAGTTTCCACCCACTTCCCAAACACACACAGATAAGCGAATTAGTTCCTCACAAATCATAGAGTTAACTCGGCAGAAACTGCTCCCACCAACTACCTCTGTCATCAATCTAGTGTGTGTACAGTTGTCCCAATTTATTGTTGAGCACAGTAACCCCCCATGCTCCCCCACACATGGGAAACTGCTCTGTCATGCTCCTTCCTCCTAAAGCAACACATCACTAGCCTGTAGCCCAGCTCCACATCTGTACAGCACTCGTCCAAAGATTGATTCCCAATCCCTTAGCTTATTTTAAAGAGAAACTTTAACCCAGGATTGAACTTAATCCCAATCAGCAGTTGATAACCCCTTTCCCAGGAGAAATATTAACTTTTTCCTAAATAGATCATCAGCGACATCTGTATGGCTGATAATGTGGTGAAACCCCTCCCACAGTGTGATGTCATGACCATGGTCCTGGCAGTTTGCTGTCTGTGAACCGTATTGCATTGTGGGAAATAACTACTTTTTATAACTGTCAAGCAAGCAGGATCTCCCCTCTGTGCATAGAACTCTCAGTAAGGAACATTCCATACAGATCACCTGGCAGAACTAGAGATGTCACTCCCAGTGATTAATGTGATAAGGTAAATTAGGAAGAGAAAATATTTTACAGTGGGCAAACGATGACTAAATCTATAATTAATATTGTAAACAATAAGCATTTGTAATCATTATTTTTACTACAGTTCTTACGGTATATATAAATATACATTAATAATAAAAGCACTGCTGTCACGCCAGGGCAGTGTTCATATTATACAAGCTAAAAGCATGCTGCTGGCTGAGTTGGCTTCTAACTAACTCACTGTCTCTCTCTGCCTGTGTGTAGGGAACTTAGGGAAACCTATTGCAAGTCAGAAGTAATGGAACTGTACATCCTTTGTATGTGGTCAGGTTGAAATTAACAGATTGTTTTTATTACATCCAGAAAAGTGTTTCCTTGAATTACTTGCCTCCTGCCTGGCACTAATGTCTGCCTTTGCTCCTTGTGAAAAGATAAATTCAGAGGATGCATGATTAGCTTCCACTCTATAGAACTTAGCTGCTTATTTACTGTACTTGACGTTACAGAAAAGAGAATGGAGGTAAAACAAAACATTAGTTAGGAGAGGGAGAAGAGAGCACTCCCACACAGACGTTATCTCAACTGTGTTGACATCCTGCAACTATGATCCTGGGGCACCAAAATAGAATCTTTAGCTTATTTGTAATCCTACATATTTTCTGTTTTGATGCAGAGGGAGAGGCAAGCAAGGGTAGGATAATACAGATAAAAGTCTATATGCTTTTTAAATTAGTCTGTTGGGGCAACAGCTGCTGTGAATATTTCAATGCTGTGTTTACAGCGTGGATTTGCGTCATTGCCTCTGTAATTGAATAATCATATCCAGGACCTGCATCGTACGTTTCAGTCTTTCAACTTTAAATGCAGTTGTTTGCCACATTATGATTAAAACATGGATAAGGTTTAAAAAAGAGGGGGGCTTTAGTTTTGAAAAGTAGATCTTCGTATTAGCCTGAGATATAGGACTTAAATTAGACTTTGTAAACGTGCCATAAAGTGGATCTGGACCAGGAACTTCCTCTTTTCTCTAAAAGATACACAAAAGCATAATCTTTTACAGAAAAACATTTCCTTATTACAGCTGATCCAAATCCTGCAATAAATCTGCAGTCATGAAAGCAGGAAGTAGACATATTGTTAACATCCTGTATTTACCAATTAGCTCTCTGCCATGACAAGCAGCTGATGAATCAAATTACAACTTGTGCTTAGTCACAGATGAGGGGGAATTAGACAGGCTCAAATACATACAGGGTGCATTTCTATGTTTTCCTTCTGTCCTGTGCAAGAGTTCAGGTCCACTTCAATACTGTCACCTCAAACGAGATTAGCAATGTTCAACAGCCATAACCTATAGAGAGCTGTCAGTGTGCAGATATAACTGATGTGAGCTGAGATAGGATTGCTGCTGTGTGCCACTGCTAGGCTGTCTTCAAGGCATATTGTTAACCTATAGATATAGATCTGTGCATCACTTGCAGAGCTGATCTCTGTATCACGATTTGCCCCAGTAGTATTCTGGTTGGTCCTGACAACCCTGCATAGGAAAGCCCCTTATCTGTAGCTCAGCCATCAGACCTTGTCCTGTACTTGCTGATGCTCCTTGCAGATTATCAATGGCTCAGTGCATGTGCTGCCTGCTAAGTCAGTGCACAGGTTGGGGGGGGGGGGGGGCTAGCTTAATGTGTGCAGGATCTGCATATGGTGATATACTGCCAGCAGCCTATCATACAGAGCTAGTGTGTGATACCTGCACAGGACGCAAAACATGCTGGCCAGTATTTTTAATATTGTACATTTGTAGCGGAGACTACAGAGCTGAGTTTGAATTAAATATCGCTACAGGAAGTTATATGTACATTGAACACAGCTATAGGATTATAGTAAGGCTGTGACAGATTACAGTTTGGACTTGCTATTAGGCGTGCAAGCCTTCCTCGAGAGTATGGCGTTGATGTGTAGCTGGCTATGCGGCTGTGGGGATATCCCTCCCTGCTGTTTACTCTGCTAGAACGTGGAGTCCTTTTAAATGCAGAGCTGCAGTCCAGCCCCCACGTCATTACTGTGTCAGAATAGTGGAGCCTGCTAATGTTTTACAGATATACTACTATGACTGGAGGCTAAAGAACAGGTAGCTCAGAGACTGCAGTGTCAGTTAGACTCCCTGTGTTTGTAATGCCAGCCATGCTTGTGTGATCCCAAGGCTAGGAAGTGATGCTTCTGAGACTGCAGTGCCAGTGTGTGGTCAGACTATAGCTGTGATACCCTACTGACTTCAGTGCCACTATGTAGTATCCTGTATGTACTGCCTCTTTCACAGCCAGGTTGTGGTAATTCCATTTCTGAATATTTCCTAACTACAGGGGGTTTGTATGCCATGCATCAGTAACTGTGCCAGCGTGTGATCAGCAGGTTCTATAATTGTATATACTGTATAAATCCTCCTCACTAAACCATACCCTTGTGATTGCCACTGATGGCACATGTTCAGGATCACAACTCCACACAATGCATTCCTGCCATAGTAATGCCAGCATGTCATGACCCCGTGGTTGTGCCAAGGCATGGTTTCGATTACACCATCCCAATGTGTACAATTGCAGTTGTTATGCCCGATCCTTATGCCCCCATAACTGCCATGCCAGTATATGGTCAGGAATAGTTTCAGAAGCTTGTCACGCCCCTTGGATTGCAAATGCCAATATGTGGCAAGGACGGCATGCTTACAATGCAATGCCAGGATCAGGTCACCCTCTCTTGCTGTGATAGTAGTAAAGATAGGAGACCTCTGTGCTTTGTAGTGCCATGGTGGGTGTGATGGGCATTGCCATCAGGACATATGCATGCAGCCTGTACATAATATATGTGCATTGGCCAGGATTGCATGCTCACAATGCAATGCCAGGATCTGGTCACCCCCTCTAGACCTCTGTGCTTTGTAGTGCCATGGTGGGTGTGATGGGCATTGCCACCAGGACATATGCATGTAGCCTGTACATAATATCTCTGCATTGGCCAGGATTGCATGCTCACAGTGCAATGCCAGGATCTGGTCACCCCCTCTAGACCTCTGTGCTTTGTAGTGCCATGGTGGGTGTTATGGACATTGCCACCAGGACATATGCATGTAGCCTGTACATAATATATGTGCATTGGCCAGGATTGTATGCTCACAATGCCAGGATCTGGTCACCCTCTCTTGCTGTGACAGTAGTAAAGATAGGAGACCTCTTTGCTTTGTAGTGCCATGGTGGGTGTGATGGGCATTGCCACCAGGACATATGCCTGTATATAATATCTGTGCATTGGCAGTAGCAGCATCCTCCCTACACCTGTAGCCCGGGGGTCCTGTGTCCTCTGCAGGGGGCGCTGTGCTCACCTCTCCCGCAGGGTCGGGTGGAAGGACTGCCAGTTGCTACTCTCGATGTTGTTGTTATTGAGGTTCTGGAGTTGAGGCGGCGGCGGCGCGTTCTGTTGGATCTGGAGGGCGTTTTTCTTGGCGTTGGCGGCGGCGTTTGTAGTGGTGGCAGCGTTGTTGGCGAGGTTGGTGTTGGCGCTGGCAGGGTAGAGCTCTGCAGCCATCTTCCTCTTCAGAGCCAGGGGAACTATCTCATAGCATGCCTGCACCTTGCCGCCGGCCCGGGCGCTCTTTTTAGACTTCTTTAAGGTCTCTGGAAGCAGAAGAAAGAAAGTCAAACACTTCATGATCCGGCCATCCAGGCAGCCGGGCTCTAGTGGCATGGGCGAGGGGGGGCGCTAGCTCCTCTGCGGGCATCGGGTACCATTAACTTCCAGAAGTCACCGGGGGCGATTGCTGCGTCCATCCGCCGGAGGGGAGGCGATCAGCCCGTAATGATAATCCAGGGTAGCGATCGCGGGGTGCCAGTGATGGGGGACGGTTACCGGAGCTCTATAATCCCAGATGTGCGGCTGGAGGGCTCTCTTGCCTCCTGGCAGTCAGTAGTAATAGGAGGAGCCGCTGCTGCCACCTCCGGGCTCTACGTGTAGAAGTGCAGCGCACCGGGGCCAGGCTTCAGCTCAAATAGCGAGCGGGGAGCGCCTACGTCACTGCCTTGGCAGCCAATCCGCCGCGCAGCCTCTGCCATTCACAGCAGCCTTTGCACCAGCGAAGCCCCCGTGCGCAGCTTTAGAGCCTGGGAGAGAGGTGGGCGGGCTCCTCCCCCCATCAGACAATATGTCATTCTTCTTTTACACCCCCACCCCCCCTTCCCTCTAAATCAACCAGGACATCCCCGATAGGAAGAAGAGGGGACACTTCTCACATCACCCAGCATCAGCTTCCCATACAGAAACAATAGCCAGCATTGAGGGGTGATAGGAGGACCCCAAAAGTGAACCCTTCCTATTTCATGGCATGCAATAATACATGAATAACGTGCACGGGTAGAATATACAGTATCCGCACATATAGGAGGCTATAGAGGGGCGGGGAAGCGATTCTCGTGTGTTTACAAACTATTCTGGCTGACAATGGCATGGAAATAATAGTGGGAAGTGATCAGCGGATTCCCCAAAATGTATAAATAGAACGGCGCCCTAGGATCAGCGGATTCCCCAACATTCTAAATAGAACGCGGCGCGCAGCACACACACAACGCAGCGCTAGGAGCTCTCCCCATACTGCAAACACAGGAGGATCCCCCATCCCTGACATCTGGGGCTGCCAGGAGGATCCCCCCTACCCTAGTAACGGGCAGCGATCGCTATGGCTTCCCAGCACTGCAGAACGCAGCAGGGCGCCGGGCTCCCCCCGCCTACCTGCTCACAGCGCTCACACAGCCCCGAAACTTTCCGGAGAAGCCTCGTCCGTGGAGTCCGGAGCCATGATTGTGGAAACGGCAGGAAGACTGAGGGGGGCGGGCTCAGGCTCCACATCTGGGATGGACGCTGCTTGCTGCGGCCCCCAGAGGGCGCTCTTGTAGTTTGGTCTTTCTCTCTGGGAAGTTCTGCTGAGGAAAAGTTTGTTATTGTTATGCATTTAGTCGGTGTTGATGTTTTCCTCAGGGTGCCCATACACTGATACCATTCCTTGGCGTATTCCATCGCCGTGATTGCTCTCAACGTATTGCCCAATGATTTTGATTTTTCAATTTATGTCAACACTGTGGCATAGACTAGTGCTTAGCGCTCTCGCCTTGCAGCACTGAGTCCCAGGTTTGAATCACAACCAGCAGCATAATAACCATTAAGAAAAACATTTCTTTGTTACAGCTGATACAAATCCTGCAATAAATCTGCAGTGTCTACTTCCTGCTTCAATGGAAGCAGACATAGGGTTAACATAATGTGTTTACAAATTAGCAGCTCTGCCGAGGCAAAGGAGATTCCTGAGTTGACAAAGCTGAATAGATCAAATTACAGTTGTGATTAGTCACAGATGAGGGGGGTTTAGACAGGCTAAACTACATACAGGGTGCATTTCTCTACGTTTTCCTTCTGTCCTGTGCAAGAGTTAAAGGGAACCTGAACTAAGGAAAATTATTTCAAATAAACACATGAGGTAACTTCAAATGAACATTACATAGTTACCTTGCCATCAGTTCCTCTCAGAAGCTCTCCATTTTCTTCTGACAATGATCCCTTCCAGTTCTGACAACATTTTGTCATAACTGAAATATATCAGTTGCTGTCAGTTATATATCAGTTGCTGTCAGTTATAGCTGAGAGGACAACTGATGTTCCAGGTAATGTCCATGGTTCCCTATGGCTCAAGTAGGCAATGTTACAGTTTAAAGGGAACCAGAAGCGAGTACAATTATTTAAAACAAACGCATGACATAGCTACAAATGAATATTACATACTAAAGTCACTGTCAGTTCCTCTCAGAAGCTCACCATTTTCTTCTTACAGTGATCCCTTCCAGTTCTGACCATATTTTGTCAGAACTGAAAAATACCAGTTGCTATTAGTTATATATCAGCAGCTGTCAGTTACAACTGAATGTGCAAGGTAATGTCCATGTTTCCCTATGGCTCAAGTGTGCTGACCAGGAAGCTGTTATGGGGTAAGGGCCATTTTTAAAATGGAGGACGGATAATTATTTTGATCACTGTGGACAAATGGGACGCAAGAGAGGAGAAAGAGATTGAGGAGTAGACTATGCTGGAGGTAAGTATGACCTGTGTATGGTTATTTTGACTTTTTATTTTCAGTTCAGGTTCTCTTTGAGTGTGCTGACCCGGAAGCTGTTATGGGGTAATTGCCATTTTCAAAATGAATTTATTTTTTGGTTCAGGTTCTCTTTAAGGTCCGCTTTAAAGGTCCACCTTAACAACACTTTGTAACTACTTTATAATTCACGTTTGGGTTTATTGCGATTCTTACGTAACCCACATAGTTCCTCAGCAACGGAATTTGAGGTGAATTGGCAAACGTGGCGGAGAGACAGATTGTCGATCTAATTATGTTCAGAGGGTTTGCAAACCCTAATGTGTTTGCATTCGTCTGCAATGGCCAGCGCTGTGGGATTTATGTTCCTATTACATTGTCACCAGTGTCCTATTGTGGAGATCTGCAGGCGATTTGCAGGTCCAGATAACTCCCAGCGCTGGAGGGATTGTGATTGAATTGTTTGCGGGGCCCCCACTAGCGAGAAGGCTCAGCCTAGCATAAATATTTCATCCACTAGAAGACTTCCTCCAACCCCCAGATCCCTACAGTGCTGTTGCAGTTCAGTAGCTCTGATAATCCTATCATGGTTGCTTTACAGCGCCAATACCCATCTAGGCATAAATAGGTCAATTAAAAGACAAAAAAATATGGCAGCACATAAGTGGCAGTATAAGCGGCATCAGAGATCTTATTTCTTCTGCTATTTAACAGCCTCTTCATGTCCTATTTTACAAAGCAGGAAGGCAAAGAACTTTATCAGTGCGATGACAGTATTGAACTGTCATATAATTTAATGATTTGTTTTGTGTTGCCTCAGTCTTATAATCCAGCCAGCTCTGTTAAAGAATTCTGCCACTAAATACTATTGGCAGCTAAGGCGATAATCATTTGTAAACCAGCAGATTTTTAATTTTCTTTTTTAAATAACAATCCTCTAGCTTACTGTCAATTTCAGTCCGTGTTGAAATAGGAATTATAGGCTACTTAAAGGGGCACTATGGTGAAAAATGTTAAAATTTTTAATATGTGCAAACATAAACAAATAAGAAGTTTGTTTCTTCCAGAGTAAAATTAACCATACATTATTTTTCTCCTATGTTGCTGTCAGTTACAGTAAGATGTAGAAATCTGACAGAAGTGACAGGTTTTGGACTAGTCCATCTCTTCATAGGGGATTCTCAGGGATTTATTTATTTTCAAAAGCACTTAATGAATAGTAGTTGCTATATCCAACTGCCAAAAAACTGTGTAGTGAGCAGGAAAGCTGTCCAGCATCATAGTTTTAAATCCTTTTTAGGGAATATCTTCATAAAGAATAAAAGCCTTGCTGAGAATCCCCTATGAAGAGATGGACTAGTCCAAAACCTGTCACTTCTGTAAGATTTCTACTGCCTACTGTAAGTGACAGGAACATAAGAGAAAAGTAATTTATGGCTCATTTTACTCTGGAAAATAACCTACTTCTTATTTGTCTATGGTTGCACATATTTTATATTTTACAATTTTTCGCCATAGTGCCCCTTTAACAAGTGTCTTGTTGCTGTGTGCAAAGGATAAGAGTTTAATTTAAAGTGCACCTGAACTCCGACTTCTCTGCTCTAAAAGATAAGCGACAGCATAATAACATGTAAAGTAAAACTTATCTTTGTTACAGTTGATACCAATCCTGCGATAAATCTGCAGCATGTCTACTTCCTGCTTTCATGGAAGCAGACATAGGGTTAACATCCTATGTTTACAAATTAGCTGCTCTGCCAAGGCAGCCAGCTGACACAACTGAGAGCTCAAATTACTGTGGTGATTAGTCACAGATGAGGGGGAATCAGACAGGCTAAACTCTCTACATACACACAGGGTGCATTTCTCTCTTTTCCTTCTGTCCTGTGCAAAAGTTCAGGTGCACTTTAAGAAGGAGAGAGAGAAGGGAAATGGCTGTGAAAAGAGGAAAGTTAAATACTGGTGAACTTCAGAAAATTAAGAAAGTTAATGGAAACTTTTTTTCCCCCAATCTCTTATTTTGTAAAATACAAATCAACAATATTTATTGTAATAATAATAATAATGGCAGTATTTGTATAGCGCCTTTCTCCTGTCGGACTCAAAGCACTTGCGAGGCAGCCACAAGAGCGCACTCAGTAGCAGTGTTAGGGAGACTTGCCCAAGAAACTCCTTACTGAATAGGTGCAGCTTACTGAACAGGCAGAGCTGAGATTTGAACCCAGGTCTCCTGTGTCAGAGGCAGAGCCCTTAACCGTTGTACAGTAATCAATAATGTTTACTAAGATGCTAATAATTTTGGTCTGATGCAAATTTTATGTTACTTTTATGTAGCTTGGACACGGTCTTTACGGCCAATGCACACCAAAAAGCGCTAGTGTAATCGCAAGCGCTCAGCGCTTTTTCAAGTGATTTTTCAGAGCGATTCCAGGCATGTGCCTAGCGATTTTCTAATCCTGCCCAGCGATTTTTGGAGCATTTTGGTGTAGCAGTCATTTGAAAATCGCTCTGATCTAGAGTTTTTCAGAGCAATTTTCCACTTTCCTATACTTAACATTGAGGCCGAATCGCCTCAGAAATCAGCAATAATGCTGCAGGACTCGCATTTGGGGAAAAAAAGCTCATCTGGTGTGCTCCATTCCATTCAAATACATTAGCCAAGCGCTTTTCAAAGCGCAAGCGTTTTAAATAAAGAGCTCAGAAGTGCTCTTGGTGTGCGCCAGCCCTTGTCAGCATAATTAAAAAAAGCCACCTGTATCACCTCTTTCTTCCATTTTCCTGCAATAATCCATCAAATACTGAATGGAACACAGCATGAGGTAAAAAATCTTTGTGAATTGACATGAAGTCTGTTTCTACCAGTCTATGGCCAATTTAGGGGGAAATGAAGCAACTTTTCAGTATGTTTTTAAGATGCGTAATGAAGCCAGAGTGACCAGAGAAAACCCACACAAACATGGGGAGTAAAGTGCTGCCAAACAGATCGATGCTTAAAGGAAACCAGAGATGATGAAATAAGCAGCTTTTATACTTACCTGGGGCTTACTCAGCCCCATGCCTATAGTGGGCTCCATCGCCATCCTCCCAGGCCCCCCTGCTGTGTCCCCCGGTATATAGCGCAGTTGCAGCTAAATCGGCCCACGCTCCTGTCGCCGCCCTATTGCGGTGCTGTGCATGCGCAGTGAACCACGACTGCCTGCGACTGAGCTATATACTGGGGGCACAATGGAGGGGCCCAGGAGGACGGCAGTGGAGCCCATGGCCATCATGGGGCTGTGGGAAACACAGGTAAGTATAAATACTGATTATTACGTCATCTCTGGTACTCTTTAAATGCATGATATGTTTTATATATGTCAAGTATTGCCAGAAGCTGAAAGTAGAAGTCTCCACCCCTGACACAGACCACTGGCTGGTTTGTGAAGCGTCAGTAAGATTTCAGATGCCTCCTGACCATTGCAGTGGTTTTTTTCTATTGACCTGTGCAGTTTTCCCTTATATTCCCAGCGAGTGTCAGGATATGTAGTGCCCCTGGGCAGCCAGGATGCCTGATTGGCGGTGGCTGGGATTATAGGAGTAATAAAGAACCTGTGTTTGGCAGACAGTGATAGAGGCTGGCATCCTGTGAGCACAATGCAGTTCAAGGTGCAGCCGGCGTTTGATTTCCTCCGCTCACCCGCGGGCTGCCTGACAAAACAGAGCCACAGCCCTTCCCGGGAAGCCTCTTACAGCCTCCCTGCTTTACAAGCTATATTTGGTTGCTGTGTTCCTGGTGATTGTAACCTCCCAAAGGTCACTTTCACCCCCCCCAAGAATCCTGGAAGACAAGTTCTTTATATAGCGTGAGGCACTGTAACATACACAATCTGTGTGATATCGCTATCTCGTGTTTGCACACTTCAATTCATAAGATTTCAGCCACCTGTAGACAGTTTTATCAGTGCCTGCAAGGTAGTTTTGAGAAAAAAAAGGTCATTTTGCTATATGTTAATGACTGAGGTGTTGTGTGTAGGTCGTTTGTATACTGACTGGAGTAATTTAGTGTATTAAAATAAATAGGGACTAGTTCATTCAGCCCTGAAGCTGACCATACACTAAAGCCCCGTTCACACTGGCGGACTGGAACGGAATGAATCTTAACGAATGCGAATGAATCCAATGATAACCTATGGATCCGTTTAAACAGATCAGTTCTGCACGTTCCGCTGAAAGTATCGCAAGTTTGCTGCTGCACACTAGTGAAGAAATGGAACGTTCTAAGGGGCAAAATCCACTTTGGGGGAGGGGGGAAGCGGGGAAACGTAACGGAAGGAGCAGAATGGCAATGACCACTGTAACGCAACTGTGAACCTTGTCTCTAAGTGGCCATGCATCAGGCGACTTGGCGACCGATTTATTATAATCAAATCGGATGGAAATCTGTACCGCCAAGGACATGGCCGATCGATGATGCAGCCAATTTCAGGCCAAAATGTTTCGATCAGACATGCTGCAAGATGTAGGGCTGACTTGCTCAATCGGATGCATGGCGGTAACTGCGGGCAACATTGGGATGAGCACCGAATGTGACGGAACTCCCAGCGCTGCCCCCCCTAATGTAAAATGTTTCCCCTCAGTGCAGTATATTTTACCTGTCTGTGTCCGTCGCTGGCTCCACCTTCATACACGCAACCCACGTGGTTGCCAACGTAACGTGGGCGCTTGTGTGATGTCTGACTCGCCCACGTATACGCTGGCAGGGGGACAGCACGGGAGGCGGCGGATGCACCATCACAAGGCCGATTCCCAGGAGATTTCATGCTGAGATCAATTGGGAATTGGCCTGAGGTGTATGAGCAGGCAACAAATCTCCCTCTGATCAGATTTGATCAGAGAGAAATCTGTCTCTTGTTTGATCTGCCCATACATCGTCTGATCTATAGGCACCTTTATAGATTATCACCCAATGTTCCAAAATTATCAGTTCATAGTAATTTGGGTTGAAAAAAGACATACGTCCATTGAGTTCAACCAGAACTCGATGGACGTTTTAGAAAGGAATCGATTTAGAAGGAATTTAATCTCACCACACACAGCACATCGATTTTTGATAGATTCCAACAGGGAATCAAATGAAAATTGATCGAACCACAGCATTGCACTGTTAAGTTCAATGCAACGCTATGGCCTATTGATCATCCACTGCTTCTTCCCCACCCCCAATCGTCCTAGATTTCCTTTCCTTTCTTTTGATCAATTTTTGGTCAAAATCAATCGAATTTAATAAATTCCCATCCGATTTAATCAAAGTGATCAAATCTGTGGAAAATTGAATGGGAAAATCAATGTGTGTATGGGCACTTTAATATTTTGGTTTTGATTGGATACCTTTGGGAAGGATCATCTCTACACATAGGGCAGTACACACTAGGTCCGTAGGTTTACTGCCAGACCGTTTTACAGATCAGTTGGCAATGGACCCACAGACAAACCGAATGATATCCCGTGGCAAAGTGCTTATCAGTGCAATTGATAAGCAATGTCACTATGTTTTGGGCTGTCGTATAATTTAATGACTTGTTTTATTTATTTATAAAGTGGCAACATCTTCTGCAGCGCTGTACAGAGTATATATTGTCACTTGTCACTAACTGTCCCTCAGAGGGGCTCACAATCTAGTCCCTACCATAGTCGTATGTATCATGTAGTGAATGTATCATAGTCTAGGGCCAATTCAGGGGAAGCCAATTAACATATCTATATGCTTTTGGGATGTGGGAGGAAACCGGAGGGCCCGGAGGAAACCCACACAGACACAGGCAGAACATACAAACTCCTTGCAGATGTTGCCCTGAATGGCATTCGAACCGGGGACCCAGCGCTGCAAGGCGAGAGCACTAACCACTACGCCGCCGTGCTGTGGCCTCAGTTGTTTGTTGCCTCAGCCTTATAATCCAGCCAGCTCTGTTAAAGAACTCTGCCACTAAATTCTATTGGCAGCTAAGTCGACAATCATTTGTAAACTACTGTAGCAGATTTGTAATTCTTGAAGTAACAATGCGGCAGCTTACTGACAGTTCCAGTGTGCTTTGAAATAGGAATTACTGCCTAAACAAAAGTAGCTTGCAGTTGTGTGCAAAAGATAAAAGTTCACTTTAAAGTCATTCTCTTCTCTTGAAAAAACCTACAGTCCCCTCAGTTCAGATCTGTACATCACAATGGAGTTTTCAATCATAATTCTTGTTGTCTTGGTTGTATCTGCAGAGAACGCTGCATGCACGGTTCAGGTTTTACCGGCAGCACACGGCAATCTTACCGTTGCTCGGGGGAATCAGGGCCTTCATCTGCTTTGTCTTAATATTACCTATCATCTTTGTGCAGCTCTTCAGAGTACTTCAGCATGTATTGGTCATTTTGGGCAGTTGTTCTGAATGATCACTGTACAAACGTGTTGCTCAGCTCCTAACTGTGCTATAGAGAGGAGAGTGATACTGACACAAAGGAACAAGATGCCAGCACCCTGCGGTGGGGCATAAGTCCTCGTTCACATCTGCTGCGCTGAGAAATGTGTGAAAGCGCATGGTAAAAAAAACCGCAGGCACTTCTGCTCGCTCAGGCCTAGTGCACACCAGAGCGGTTCTGCTGTGGTTTGCGATCCGCTTGCGGGTGCGGATCCGCTAGGGTAATGTATTTCAATGGGCTGGTGCACACCCGAGCGGGAGGCGTTTTGCAGAAACGCATACTCCTGGGCTGCTGCAGATTTTGGATTGCGGATGCGTTTCTGCCTCAATGTTAAGTATAGGGAAAACGGCACTTCAGAGCGGTTTTCCAGGCGTTTTTTGTTACAGTAGCTGTTCAGTAACAGCTTTACTGTAACAATACATGAAATCTACTACACCAAAAACGCTTCACAAAACCGCAAAATGCTAGCTGAAACGCTACAGAAAAATAAGAAAAAGCGTTTCAAAATCTGCTAGCATTTTGCGGATCTGCTAGCGATTTTTGGTGTGCACCAGGCCAAAATGCGTGTTTCTGTGCGTTTCGCTGCGCTTCTTTAAAGCACGTTTTGCTTATTGTAGCAGTTGTCAATAAAGCTTTGTTTTTATATTCTGTATTTTTTTCCAGATTAGGGGCAAAAAACGCATGCGCTTGTACACGCTTCCATGCACTAAAAAAGCGCACCCATTCACTTGCTTTGATGAGCGCTTTACAGCTCAACGCACAGAAATGCATGCAACACTACATATTTGTAACGCAGCTCAGCGCAGCGCATAGATGTGAACCAGGCACATTTAATTACATGGGAAAATCAATACCTTGCTGAACGCACAGGGCAATGCGTTGTGGAAAGCGCACAGAAACGTCCCTGATGTGAACGAGGCCTAAGAATAGTGATCAGGCATGATTTTCCTGCTTGTCCAATTGTTATCAAGCTGTCATCTGTATACCTGTACACACTTGGCTAAGGCCTGCGAAACTATCGCAGCTATTGTTTTAGGCAACCTAAGTTGCAAGTGCACATTGGCCTTGATTATAAAGCTAGTGAACGCCTAATGTAAACAACAACTGGAAACTCATTTCTACACCAAGATAATAAAAAATCAGCAATGGATGTTGATCAGAGCCTCGTTTTTAACCTACTAGCAGCTTCAAAGGAATCATTTTGTTTGAGAGAGTGCACTGCTTTTGACGTCAACGGACAGAAGTCTTTGTGCTGTAAATTGGAATGCTTTGATGTCTCTCTGCTAGCAGAGCATATAACTGAGAGCAGAAGAATTTGCGAATTAGTAGCAAGAATATGTAACAAATAAGAAATTAAAAAAAAGCGTTTAAAATAAACTGGCCTGGAACACTTGCAAGCCTCTAAATGTATTGGCTGCTAAAGGGTTAAATGAATATTAACCATACGGCAGTCAACAATTAATAAATTATGGCTTTTAATGGAAACCTGATGTGAAAAAGTGGCCTAAATGGATACTTACCTTCGCAAAGGGAAGTCTCTGGATAATACAGAATGTTCCTCTGTCCCCATCGACTCCACCGATCCAGCACCTTAAACCCACAAACCTCTAAGACAAGGCCGCACTGCGCAGGATGCCTCGTGCCTGCTTGTTGCTGCGAATGTGCAAGGCATCCTGCGCAGTGTGGTAGTGCTCGTTCCCAGACAGGAGTGTGATGGCAAACTTCCATTGGGCTGCAAAAAAGGGGTGTGTGCTCAAACCAGTGTCACCTGATTTATATACTGGTTGCCTCATGTCTGTTGACTATTAACTACCTCACTGCTTTTTCCTGCAGGAGTTGGCCCATGCAAAATACTTTGCATCTCAACAGTTGGTACAAAAATCATCCAACTCCGACTCCAAGTACCTAAAATAGCTTCAACTTCAACTCCAAATCTGACTTATCAGTTTATGAAACCTCCGACTCCAACTTTGACTCCAGGTACCCAAAATAGCTTCAACTTCGACTCCAAATCCGACTCCAGGTACCCAAAATAGCTTTGACTTCTCGACTCCGACTTCTTAGTGTGATACCTACCAGAGCTGTGGATTTGGTACAAAAATCATCCGACTCCTCAGTTTATGAAACCTCCAACTCCGACTGCTCATTCTAACTCCGGCTCCACAGCCCTGGCGCTGTTTTTAGGCCTCCTCATGCCCTCAGGAAATGAGGGGCAGTGCAGATACCCCCACAAAGCACTCCCAGTGCCCGGTAGCGCCGCAGCTGCCCCCTGGGGAAGGGGGGGGGAAGAAAACAAATGCAGACAGCACACACCCCCTGGACATAGCCAAGTCCCAAGGAGGACCATACATGTTGCTCCCTCCCCCTCCCCCCCCCCCAAAGGACCAATACCAGTGGGTCCCGGTGTCCAGCAGTGGTCTGGAGATTTTGGAATCTTCTGGAGGATGGAAGTATGGGATTTTTTTTCACTTTCATTTTTTTTTCATTGCCTCCAGCCTTGTAATGTTTTTTTTTCACTTTTTTTCTGGATCCACGGGGATATATGTGGGTTCAGGACTGTGAACTTTTTTCTTTTTTTGCTTCTAGTTGAACTTGATGCATGTCTTTATTTTTTTTAAATCTTTACTACGAGATTATGTCACTCTGTAAATTTGTCGGCGTGGCTGCATGGTAGTCACCAGCTGAAGAGTGCAGAGATTGTATCTTACTTTGCCATATTGGAATAAAAAGATGCCCACGTTCGGCGGACACCAGCATGTGCCCGAATCATGAACCCTTTGCTAAATTCAGACCATTCCTCAAGTGCAGAGTGGCTCCACATGCCTGTCTCATTTTAGACACATGGTTTCACTTGTCCTCTCTGCTGGTTTTAGGGTGAGCTGTAAATAGCGGTTGTTTGGTTAGCTTTTCCTCCTTTATGGCCTGTCTCAGAGGTCATGGAAGGGCGGGGTCTTCTGAGCACTCCTGGTTTTACCGGGAACTTCCATTCTGTAGAACGTACTATACACCTCTCTGTACGTCTGTGTTGGTGCGCACGTACTGTCTGTGATAAAATGCTGTGAAATGAAAATCCTGTCATAACTGCCCCGCGGGCTGGTTCATTCGTTTTACTATGTTTATGGGACAGAGTAATTTACAGTTGAGAAATAATGCAGACGGCTCATCTTCAGATAGCCCGCTAGTTATAAAAAGATTAAGTGGGGATCTGCCAAACATTCGCAAATGGGACTTAATTTATGATTGAATGTTTGTGTCTGGTGATGAATTCTCTGAATTTTACACATAGAGATAACTGTGTGAAAAATTAAACCTTAAAGGACAACTGAAGTGAAAGGGATTTGGAGGCTTTCATATGTATTTCCTTTTAATCCATGCACATTGCCTTGCTGTCCTGCTGACCCTCCGCCTCTAATACTTTTAGCCATAGACCCTGAACAAGAATGCAGCAGTGTTTCTGACTGAACGTTGACTGGATTTATTGCATGCTTGTTTCAGGTGTGTGATTCAAACACTACTGATGTATTAAAGGATACCTTAGTGCAGGACAAAATTTAACAGGGGGAGCAGGCATGTGTGGAAGGCTTTCCTCATGCCCACCGCTCCCCTGTTCTCCTCCGTCCCCCTCCATTTGGCTCTAATGCTTTCCTGAAGCTACTTCCGGGGCAGGAGGGTTCGTGAACCGTGCGCAGTCGCTGCCCGGCGACAAGCATCCTTGATCTTGCGTCTGTGGCCAGGAGCACTCTGCTCATGTGCACTACGTCACAGTTACATAGTGCGCATGTGCAGGACGCTCCTGGCCACAGACGCGTGATCAAGGATGCGCGCTGCTGGGCAGCGCTTGCGCACTGTTCACCAACCCTCCTGCTCCGGAAATAGCTGCGGGGGGACCATTACAACCTAACAGAGGGGGATGGAGGAGAAGGGAGAGCAGTGGGCATGAGGATAGCCTTCTACACATGCCTGCCACCTGTTTTTAATTATCTCCTGCACCAAGATAGCCTTACAGCCAAGTAGCTGGTCTTGATTAAAAGCAAATAAATATGACAACCTCCATATTACTCTCGCTTCAGTTGTCTGATACATATTGATGTCTGAACATAATTAATACAATTGCTTAGTTTTTTTTTGTTTTTTTTACAATATCTAGTTATAAACTATTTAGTCAATGTTTGCCCATTACAAAAAACTTTTCTCACTCAGATTTACAGTCTGAAATGTATCAGTGGTGGTGACCTCTTTAGTTCTGCCAGGTGATCTGTACGGAATGTTCGTTACTGAGAGCTCTATGCACAGAGGGAGATATTGCTTGCTTGGCAGTGTGAAAACCACTGTTATTTCCCACAATGCAATGAGGTTCACAGACAGGAAACTGTCAGAACCATGGTCATGACATCACACTGTGGGAGGGGTTTCACCACAATATCAGCCATACAGACATCCAAGATGATCTATTCGAGAAAAGGTAAAGATTTCTCATGGGAAAGCGGGTATCAGCTACTGATTGGGATGAAGTTTAAAGAGTAACTGTCAGGCTACAAAAGCTAATTTAAACCTCTATTCTCCTGTGTTAAACAGTTTAGAAGGAAGCCAAAAAGGCATTACTGAAGATAAAAATCTCTCTTACATTTGATGTGTGCTGAACAGCAAAGCTGTTATTCCCAAGCTCTTAAGAAGACGCAAGCCGCATACCATACTGCAAAGCATTCTGGGGCCCTCCCCTCGGCTGCTAAGGAGAAGTTACAGGATCAAGTTTCAGCAGCTTGTAACTCAGTCCAGCGCACAGCACTGATAAATCTCCAGGCAGAGTACACTGCAGGAGTCCGCTATTGTTCCTAGCCACATGGCTAATTAATATTCACTGCACACTAGTGTTATTCAGTACAAGCTTTTCTGTGATCAGGAAGCAGGGAGGACATGACGACACATTTGGCTTCATAGGAGACAGACAAACATGGAACCTGCCATGAGCTGTCAGGAGCATCATTCTCTGCATATACTATATAAAAATTCTGTGAAATCCAAACGTGGACAGTGAAATGCATATGTAATGTAAGTACAGCCTATATTTAGCTACTGATATATGTGTTTATTTTCTCTGAGACCCTATACCTAACAGCTCCTCTTTAATCTTGGTTTGAAGTTCCTCTTTAATGCCCCTTGTCTCTCCATCCTAACATGTCTGCTAAGCTATAACTGTTATCCATGAGGTGTTCATACATGGAATAATATTTTTGGAAGATTAGTTCACTTTGATCAGATCTGCCCGTGGTCTGCAGACTCCGTCACGCCTGATTTGATAAACGCCTCATGGATTTTGCTGTGAATGGAAAACGGATGGGGATCAACAGTGAAATAGCTTTGATCTCCATTGAGTGATCCAAAGCTAGCGAGGACAATGGTTCATTCAATTACTGCTCAGTTGTCTGCTAAGAGCTGTTAAGATTGGTGGAAAGAGGTAAATTGGTCACCCTAGCCTGTTAGCAATTGGTGGAGGGATCAGTGATTTCACAGATTGGGTCAATATATACCTGCATATGGTTAAAGGCTCTTATGCGGGGCATACACGGCGTCGAGGGAGGTTTGATGGCTCGATTGATAATATTCAACGTGTCCGATCACCATGGGGATAGATTCTGCGCTCGATACCCGTGGGCGGACAATAGCGGCGAATCGAGCGGAAGATAAGAAGCGCCGGCAGGGACTGGCGGGAATCAATTCGGGGGGCGGACGAGCGGTGATGCGGCGGGAGTCGATCCGGCAACTAATCGGCCGCCGGATTGACCCTTGAATGCCCAGCATTATGCTGGGAGTACACCATACAATTTTCTGTTAGATTTACCTGCCAGATAGATAAAGTTCAACATGTTGGAAATTTATCTATCTTACCATCTATTAGCCCAGCAATTAGACATTGTTCTATTCAGCAGGAGATAACCAGAAGACAATGCACCAGAGATAATGACCATTCTCTACAGAAAATAATCTAATTATGCATTCTAACAGAAAATGTAACAGAAAAATCTAATGCTGGATACACACGGTGCGTTCTCGCACTCGATTTCCCACTCTATTCTCGTTGATTCATTTATTTCCAACATGTCCGATTTGCATTTCGATGGATCGTTAGGTCGATTTGGCATACTTTACATGCGAATCGACCTAACGATCCATCGAAATGCAAATCGGACATGTTGGAAATAAACAAATCGACGGGAATCGAGCGGGAAATCTAGTGCAGGAACGCACCGTGTGTATCCAGCACAACAGAAGAATCTAACAGAAAATTGTATGGTGTATTCCCAGCATTACACTCACTTGCCTAAAGTCGCTTAAGCGACAGATAATGACCGCCTCAGCCAATAATCAGGTGTGTGTACAGCGGCCCCTAGCCCGCAAGTATTCCCCAGTGATGCCACCCACATTGTTTACACCGCTCCCCCGCCCGCCACATGACATCACAATGGTGCTGCTCCGTTGACCCTCCGTCTCATACTTAGGGCAGCCATACACTGGTCGATTGCCACCAGATCTATCTGATGGTCGAATCTGCTGCAAGTCTATAAGTGTATGGCTGTCACAAGAGCCCTAGTGGTCGGAACGCGAAATGCCTTCCTAACGGTGCCAGCGCACGGATCGTGCGACCTCTGGTCGCAGTCAATGCGTAGGAACCGTTGGGAATTGGCCGCAGACAAACCAGAAGGGAGCCTGTGCGGTACGGTAATTACAACTTAAACACGATTTCAGCATATAACTGCCACCACCACTGGTATGGGCCAGTGGACCCGACTGACTGACTAGTCCTGCGAATAAAAAACGGTTAAACACACTCTATTCTGTCTAGATATCAACAATAGTAGTAGCGTCTCTCCAGAGACCTGAGATCAGTTTCTGTGTATGGCTGAAAAGCAGGGTAGCGGAACAGTGAATGACTTTGATAAAGACTTTTATTTACGGCAATATAAATAATTAATATATACAGAGAATTATTAAAATCAACAATTATTGAGACATATGAGATAACACAGTAGGAAAATAAAGAAAGGGAGAAAAAATACTTAGTTTCTGGAAAGATGTCCTTTAGTGGGAAGAATCAAAGTTCCTTGGTAAAGTCCTTTGTTTCAGCTCAATTTAAAATCCAAGCAAAAAGGAAAATGTCCTTTGTTTCAGTTCAGACAAGATGGCCGCTAACCACATGGTCCCCTGGCTGGCAGTGTGCTCTCGTGAAGGTGGAATTTGGAGGACTGAGGGCCCGCCTGCCGGCCATGTGAAGCTGGTTTGGGGGTGTGGCAATGCCGACCCCCTCTGAATTACCACCCAATGACAGTTCATTCCCTCTGAGAGATTTTAGGGCTAAACGTATAAAGTGCTGTAACTCATGAACGATACATGTCATATTTAGGGGGATAGCAGATTCATACTTGTCGGAAAATACCGATTAATATGACATCAGACATGGCTAGGGCAGCGGGTCAGGTTCCTGAGAAGATTCATACTGCAATAACTGGACGGGCTATGGCGATGAATTTCCTATCAGCACGTTGGGCAGACTTTAACGAATAAGACTATATGAATTTTATAGCTGTGCGATATACGGTCTCCATTTAATAGGTAAAAAACCCTATCCCACAGGTTTTCATATCTGCCTGGTCGGTGCCGCTCTGGCTGCTTTGTCATGGCCCCCTGGAGAGCCAGTTTCCTTTCTCTTTTCATGGGGCCATCTGGCTGTGAGGGAAAGGAGCTAGTCTCTGCTGGGAATCTGGCCACGTGCGACATTCCTGAGGGGTGAGGCATTCCTGAGGGGTGAGGGGAATGCTTTGCTCACAGGGGAACAGATCTCTGGATTAAAAAAAACACAAAAGTGTCGTTTTCTGATCGCTTGCACGACTGCACAGATCCGACAGGGAGCGATCAGGAAATCGACTGTGAATTCTCTAGATTCACCTGCGTTTCTCACTGCTGTTCCGTGACAATGGCCTAAATTCACTAAGCTTATCTCTTGTCTTTAATAACTCTTCTAGAGTAGTTACCATGGTGATAAGGCATGTAGTATTCAAGAAACATTCTACCTCAGGCAAACCTAAAGTTAACTCTTCTGTCTTTAAGTTAACTCTTTAATCCTTAAAAGAGTTAGACAGGCTGTTTATTAACTGCATGTGAAAATAACTACAGAGGAGGTAACTTAACTACAGAGGAGGTAAATTAAGGAATGAGGAGGTAAATTAACTACAGAAGAGGTAACGTAAGGAATGAAGAGATAAGATAACTCTCACTGTGTGAAGGTAAGTTTTCTCTTGCCTTATTATCTCCAGCATGATCTTAGTGAATTGAGGCCATTGGCCACCTTTAGAAAATGATAGAAAATCACAGAAAAAAACAGCAGATGTATTGCAGGGCGTGCAGCAGTTTTTGTTGTACTAGGAAGGCACCTGAATCTGGGAAAAAGGATAAAGCTATGTACACACACACACCAGATTTATGATGCTGGTTAGAGTGTGTGTACGATTCTTCCCAGAACTACCTTTCTGGGTGATATTTTCTGGATAGTGTGTAGTTCTACTATATGTGATGTCATTGGACTGAGCCTTCAACAGGAAGAACACTTCAGGGCTTGTACATCTGAACCAATGTTTACACTGACTAATAGACAATTGTTTCCTCTGTCAGACATCCTAGGAAATACAGATTGGTCCTACGCACATGCCAACCTGTACATGTGTAGCCAACTGATAGATTTACGTTTTTATTATGTTCTTCTATAGCAGTGACATCTCCTGCAGCAATTTACAGAGTATATAGTCTTGCTACCAACTGCCCCTCAGGACTGGTCTACACTCAGTGGCACAGTGGCGGCTGCTAATCAGTGGCTGTTACTGCTGCTGGCACAGTGGCGGTTGCTAATTGGTGGTTGATCCTGCTGTTGGCAGAGTGGCGGCTGCTAATCTGTGATTGTTACTGCTGCTGGAACAGTGGTGGCTGCTAATCGGTGCCTATTACTGCTGCTGGCACAGTGGTGGCTGCTAATCGGTGCCTATTACTGCTGCTGGCACAGTGGCAGCTGCTAATAAGTGGCTGTTACTGCTGCTGGCACAGTGGCGGCTGCTAATCTGTGGCTGTTACTGCTGCTGGCACAGTGGCGGCTGCTAATCTGTGGCTGTTACTGCTGCTGGCACAGTGGCGGCTGCTAATCATTGGCTGTTACTGCTGCTGGAACAGTGGTGGCTGCTAATCGGTGCCTATTACTGCTGCTGGCACAGTGGCAGCTGCTAATCAGTGCCTATTACTGCTGCTGGCACAGTAGCAGCTGCTAATCATTGGCTGTTACTGCTGCTGGCACAGTGGCGGCTGCTAATCAGTGGCTTTTACTGCTGCGGCACCGCAGCTATGGCCAGTGGGCCACATGAATGAACAACTATAGAGACCTGCCGGGGCCACCAGTAATGCTCGACGGGCCACATTTGGCACCAAAGCAAAAATCCTGGGAACACCACCAGCAAGCTCCGCTCTCCCCTCCAGAAAGATCCAGCAGTTAAATGACTACTGGAATGAGAAGTATATGGAGGCTGCCATATTTATTTCTGTTTAAAGAGGAGCTGACAGCCATACTATCTCAGACCCCCCCCCCAACACACACACACATATATAAGTAGATAAATACTTGCTCTACTTACATAACACGTGTATTGCACTGTCCACATTTTGATTTTAGTGATTTTTATACAGTAAAAAAAGAGAGAATACTTCTTAGCACTTCCCATTTTAAGTGTGGCCATTTTGAAGCCAATTTTCATGTAATTTCCTCCCTTACTCTCCACTGCCTGAAGGCCCTCAAAACTGATCTTTTCACTCTGGCCTACGCCCCCTCACTGGAGCTCTAAACCCACAGCTGAACTCTGGTCCCTACCTTTCGTGTCCTTACCTCTCCCTCTAGATTGTAAGCCTTCGGCAGGGTCCTCCTCCTTGTGTCTCCTACTTGTTGATGCACCTCCATTACCATACACCCATCCTATGAATCTGAGGAAACTCGACTGGCCATGCTCGTATCCAGAGATTGACTAAGCATTACCTTGTACTCCTACTGTGCGGCGTGATCCGATTTGCATGCATTTCTTTGTCTTATTGCTGTATGTCACCCCTAAATATTTTCTGTATCCTTAACTAATGTCCAGCGCTGCGTAATATGTTGATGCGTTATAAATGCAATAAATAAATAATTATTGTTAATGTGTGGAAGGGATAATGTCAGTTGGATAAAATACAAATAAATAGGCTTACCTCTAAAAGAAGGGGGTAGCCCAAATAATAACATTTTTAATAGAAACCAGACACCTGAATGATAATGCGTTTCACAGTTTGCAGTCCGCTTCCTCAGATCAAATAACAAAAGGGTCTCAATACTAGCAACTTGTAATAGCTTGCTAGCATAATATTGACCCTGTTTAACTCTCTAGTAAGGCCACATCTGGAATATGGAATTCAGTTCTGGGCACCACATTACAGGAAAGATATTGCAGTTTTAGAGCAGGTGCAGAGACGAGCAACAAAATTGATACGTGGGATGGAAGGTCTCACTTACCAAGAAAGGTTAGATAAACTGGGTTTATTTAGTCTAGAGAAAAAACGCCAATATAATAGCTTGGCGGATGAGCTTTTTGTCACTAGGCCTTCTCAAAGGACTAGAGGACATGATCTGCGCATGGAGGAAAAACGGTTTAGCCATTTATTTAGGAAAGGGATCTTTACAGTAAGAGTGATTAAGATGTGGAATGCATTGCCACAGGAAGTAGTTATGGCAAACTCTATACCTGCATTTAAAGGGGGCTTAGATGCTTTCCTTGCGTTGAAAGACATCCATGGCTACAATTACTAGGTAATGCCTAATGATGTTGATTCAGGGATTTTATCTGATTGCCATCTGGAGTCGGGAAGGAATTTTTTTCCCTTTTGGGGCTAATTGGACCATGCCTTGTAAGGGTTTTTTGCCTTCCTCTGGATCAACAGGGATATGTGAGGGAGTAGGTTGGTGTTGTACTTTGTTCTCTGGTTTAACTCGATGGACGTATGTCTTTTTTCAACCCAAATAACTATGTAACTATGGAATCAGGAAGTGCCTATCTTTTTATATCTTTTTGTTGTCGTAGCTAAGCAGTGTTCATCCAGGTATATCTCACACTTGTTGCTTTCTCTTGCAGACCCTTGCCTGTACATTCCACGCTTTGCACACATGCTGGAGTTTGGTGATAAAAATCATGAAGTCTCCATGACGGCACTGAGACTGGTCCAGAGGATGAAGAGGGATTGGATGCACACCGGACGGAGGCCATCTGGACTCTGTGGTGCTGGTAAGTATAGGAGAGCTGCTTCCAAAGTTGGCCTTACACTATGCAAATGACGCTTTGCAGCACGCGGTTATAACGGCTGTCACAGCGGATCTTTAAGATCCCGTATGACTCACAAAGTATCGCAATTGCTTGGCTTCCTGTTTGCATCCGACGTGTTGGGCTGGTTCACACTTGAGCACTTTTCAGCACTTTGCTGATCGCCGGCTGCATGCAGCGCTTTGGGGGCAATTGCGCTATGATTATCGTTCTGTTGAAATAGAATCAAAATGCAAATCACGAATGCAAATTCATGATTTGCGCTTTTAGGGTGAACAAGTTGTGACATCGCAGGTACCCACCCACAGGAAGTTGGGTCAGGGAACACTCCTGGTCGTGGGACGTCGTTGGGATCTCTCTTCCTTTGTCGTCAGGTGAGTATTTAGCTTTACAGTCTGACCAAAAACCAACATTGCGGTTCACTCTTTCAACCATAGTTACGATCGTAATTACAATTGTAAAAACTTAAATCTATTTTAATTTTTGATCCATTTTATATTTTTGTTTTATTGAATGTCTAATTGGGCCAAACATTTGTACAGTGTATGGCTAACTTTAGTTATAGAACTGTGCAAATAACTTAATTGGTAATGCAAAAAAAAAAAAAAAATAATAATAACATTGAAAATAGTTAATGGAAAAGTCATTAAATTGAACTTTAGGGGATACAGTGAATCAACAGAAGAGATTTAACACATTAAAATACATTTTATTTTAACTTATTTCTTTTTAACCACTCTGCGACCTCCTAACGCAGGATGGCGGCCGCAGAGCGGCTCTCTGGTTCCTAAGTCGCGCCGTATGGCGTCAACTCGCGAGAGGCCAGATTTGCAGGGAACGAGCGTTCCCTGCAGTAAACGTGGGGCTGCCGCAATCAGCCTGCCAGCCAGCGATCGGAGCTGGCAAGCTGTTTTTAACATAAATTAGGTAAATATATATGTACTAGTAGACCTAAGCCCGTTTTAAAACGGGATCTTGGTCTGTGTTGAAACCCCGCCCTCCTCCCCTCCCCTTCCTTCCCTCTCATCCTCCCCCGTGACCGCCACGCAGTCACCGCACATGCGCGCGCCCCTTCTGGCCACGTCCTCCCTCAGCTCTCCTCAGTCTCTGCGTCCCGCCCAGCACATGCGCAGTAGCGCAAAACACGGGACACGCACACACACACACACAGGAAGTGCAGGGATGGGACGCAGAGACAAAGGGGTTTTATTATAGAGGATATAGCGCTGCGATCATGCGCAGCACTGCAGGTAAACAGGCTTGTCATTTAACTGTCCCTCTGATAGGCTCACAATCTAATCCCTATCATAGGCATATGCCTATGTATGTATAGTGTCATGTTTGTTAGTAGTCTCGGGCTAAAATAGGGTTGTTGTTTTGTTTTGTTTTGTTTTTTTTTAAATTATTTTTAATAAAAAACAAACCGAAATATTGCAGCAGCAATCAGAGACCACCAAATAAAGCTTAATTAGTGAGAAGAAAAAAGGTAAAATATATTTGGGTGCTAAGTTGTATGACCGAGCAATAAACGGTTAAAGTTGTGAAGTTCTGAATTGTAAAAAATGGCCTGGTCACTAGGGGGTATACACCTCTGGTACTCAAGTTGTTAAAACAAAGGCCTTTAATGCTGGGATACCCGCGGGCGGACAATAGCGGCGAATTGATTGGAAGATAAGAAGTGCCGGCGGGGACGAGCGGGAATCGATCCGGGCGCACGCGCAGACGAGCGGGGACGCGGCGCAAGTCAATCCAGCGGCTAATCGGCCGCCGGATCGACCCGTGTATGCCCAGCATAACATGCTAAGTGCAACGAGACAGACCTCAATCTCATACAGTGATGCAGTATGTAACCTGAAAAAGAGACCCAATGGGTGATATAATAGTATAAACACTGCCTGAATTCCATGAAGGGTTTACAGTAGCTGGATGCCCCACAGCTGTGCCACCAAGTGGGTGCAGACTCACAAATACAATAACAATATGTCATACAATATGACCATAACTCATCACAAATTCAGTGTTTCGTGACCAAGGTACACTTCTTTAGGAGCCAATCTTTAACCAGTAGTGAAAGTGAGCTTGAATAGCAACATATTATACCCAGTAATAAAAACACACGATTGGTTCACACGATGGCCAGGGGCCTCGGACCTCTCTCACTGGCCGGGGCCCCAAGGCCAACATGCGATACCTGGAGGGGAGTGCAGGGGGGCCTGGACCTCTCACACCCAGGCTCTGGACCTCTCACATCCAGAAAACCCACCAACACTGCCTCCATACTGAATGCTAAATTCAACACACACAAGCAATAGAACACAGCAGTACATGCATCCAGCTACATTTAAGTGGACGAGCACCTGCTGACAACTTAAATGTAGCTGGATGCATGTACTGCTGTGTTCTATTGCTTGTGTGTGTTGAATATACCCAGTAATAGGCTGGAAACAAAACCTTGAGAAACTAAATTCCGGCTAATACATCATTTTGCCATAAGCATAAAAATAGTTACACATCAGAACAAAAATATTAGTCGGCCAGGAACGCGAGTTAAGATACGTGGATCAGCCCAAAGAAGCAGTCAAGGTTCTCGGATTATAATAGGACTCCCGTAAGGAAGAAAGGGAAATGGATAACAGTTTTCCTATCTAGGATTAATCAGTTCCATCATCAGAGTATGATGATCAATATAAGGCCTAATTGTGAAACCTACATTGCCGGAGTTCCGGAGTACCGCCATTCTTCTGGGGAGTTATGGCACTTTTTATATTACCATTTACACAAAAGCAGCAATTTGCTTAAAAGACAACCGAGGTGACATGTGACATGATGAGATAAACGTGTATGTACAGTGCCTAGCACACAAATAACTAGGCTGTGTTCCTTTTTCTTTCTCTGCCTGAAAGTTAAACATCAGGATGCAAGTGACCATTTCTGACCGGGTCAGACTTATAGCATAACCCTCACTGATAAGTAATTACAGCCATAAAACACTTTCCTGTCAGTCAATGGCTTCTGAAAACAGGAAATAGATCAAAAGGGTCAGTAATTCATAGATTTGAGATCTGGCACACTTCAATGAAGGCGTCATTAAGCAGAGACAACGAAACAGTAAAAACTAGATTTAAATATAAAATAAAACTCTGGTATATCTAAAAAAAAAAGTCATCAGGAGGAGGATAGATACAAATGTTTTCTCATCAGTTTATTTTCACCTCGTATGATCTTTAAGTTTAAAGGACAACTGTGAATAAACATATTTTTATAAAATGTGTTTGTGTGACTAATAAATATTACATGAAGTCCAAATATATATTTTTTAAATTTACCCAGATCTATTGCATTAGAACTCTTGTTGCTAATGACAGACTGTTTCATATATTTACAGTACTGTATTACACAGGGCAGTGTAACTGACTCTCATTTGTCATGGCTCTTGTACGTTTAGCAGCGATTTTAATGCTGTGAGGCTCCTGACAACCCTATCACTGTATATCACATAACTAACCCCCCTCCCCATGGCTAGTCATTGCTGCTTACGCAAACATGTTCACAGGAACCATGCTGGGATCTGCACTGCATCACTGAGCTGTGTGATCTCTGTGGGAGATTACTGGTTTTGGGGAGGAAGATGCGCTTATTCACAAATCCATAATGAATATGCCTATATAAGGAACACACATGCGTTTATGAGCTAATCTTATGAAAGCTTATGTGGAATTATTACAACTTTACCACATATCTAATATTTAACCTGCAGTCAAGGAACACAAGGTGACAGGCTATGTCCTCTGTCCAAAGCACCTTTGATAAAGCACCTGTAAGGAGACAGGCAATACCCCAGGAGTAGCCGCAGGGAGAGAGGCAATACAGCAGGAGTAGCTGCAGGGAGAAAGGCAATACAGCAGGAGTAGCTGCAGGGAGAGAGACAATACCCCAGGAGTAGCCGCAGGGAGAGAGGCAATACAGCAGGAGTAGCTGCAGGGAGAGAGACAATACCCCAGGAGTAGCTGCAGGGAGAGAGGCAATACAGCAGGAGTAGCCGCAGGGAGAGAGGCAATACAGCAGGAGTAGCTGCAGGGAGAGAGGCAATACAGCAGGAGTAGCTGCTGGGAGAGAGACAATACCCCAGGAGTAGCTGCAGGGAGAGAGGCAATACAGCAGGAGTAGCTGCAGGGTGAGAGACAATACCCCAGGAGTAGCTGCAGGGAGAGGCAATACAGCAGGAGTAGCTGCAGGGAGAGAGACAATACCCCAGGAGTAGCTGCAGGGAGAGAGGCAATACCTCAGGAGTAGCTGCAGGGTGAGAGACAATACCCCAGGAGCAGCTGCAGGGAGAGAGGCAATACAGCAGGAGTAGCTGCAGGTAGAGAGACAATACACCAGGAGTAGATGCAGGGGGAGAGGCAATACAGCAGGAGTAGCTGCAGGGGGAGAGGCAATGCAGCAGGAGTAGCTGCAGGGGGAGAGGCAATACAGCAGGAGTAGCTGCAGGGGGAGAGGCAATACAGCAGGAGTAGCTGCAGGGGGAGAGGCAATACCGCAGGAGTAGCTGCAGAGAGAGAGGCAATACCGCTGGAGCAGCTGCGAGGAGAGAGGCAATAACGCAGGAGCAGCTGCAGAGAGAGAGGCAACACCGCAGGAGCAGCTGCGAGGAGAGGGGCAATACCGCAGGAGCAGCTGCAGAGAGAGAGGCAATACCGCAGGAGTAGCTGCAGAGAGAGAGGCAATACCGCAGGAGCAGCTGCGAGGAGAGAGGCAATACTGCAGGAGCAGCTGCAGAGAGAGAGGCAATACCGCAGGAGTAGCTGCAGAGAGAGAGGCAATACCGCAGGAGTAGCTGCAGAGAGAGAGGCAATACCGCTGGAGCAGCTGCAGAGAGAGTAATACTGCAGGAGCAGCTGCGAGGAGAGAGGTAATACCGCAAGAGCAGCTGCAAGGAGAGAGGCAATACCGCAGGGCGGGTGGGGTGTTTATGATGCTGAAACCAGAAACATTAATAAGTGGGTATCGTGAATAATTTACTGCATTCCACTATATGACACTACAGTGCCTCTTTTATTGTGAAATGTACATATTGGAAACCAGCAGTCAGGTATGCTTTAGCTGGAACAGTATTTTAATAACAGCAGAGGTAGTTTTATCGACTGTTAGTTCTCAGCATTTGAGCCTGCCTGGGAAAGTCATCATGCTGGCCCATCAAGGCTGTCCAGCATCTTCCTGTCCTGACCATCTCTCCTGTCATTTCATCTCAAGATCATGTCACTTCCTCAGATGGCAAGCTTATTAAACTTTCTATTATGGGGGATGACCTTTCTGACTTGACCTATTCAGCACAGATTACAGCTGTGCAGAGGCCATTCGGCTAGAACCATTCACTAGGAAATATCACCATCATAAACAGTGTTTGCAAATGAACAGTCGTTTTTAGCCAGTTATAATTACTGCGCTAATATGAAATGCATCATTGGGTCCTGTGTGTTTTCTGTAAATGTATTTTTCCTGCGTAGTCTAATGGCGGCGACCGAAAAACATTAGAAGCTGAGATGATTATAGATGGCGCATTGTTTATGATCCATGGACCCCTTCTGCTGTTATTGTGAAATGGGACTAGCCGTTTTCCCAGAATCCTTTGCTCTTGACTATAGCTCTTTCATTCTATAGAGGCTGCGTTTTCATGAGGGTTTGAAAGGCGCCTAATGGGCCTTATTCCTCCTAATATGTCATTATTCAACAGGGCTTTGTGCACACCGAAAGCCATTTACCCTGTGCAAAATATCTGCCAGTGTGGATAATGATTATTTAAGTACTGCCGCCTATTCTGCAGCTTAGAGTAGCCATAAGATAAATGCCTGTACTCTACTGTACAATATAAGCACTGCTACATATAAGTTGGGATGTCTGGTTCATTTTAGCCAAAAAAAAAACGTTTGGGGGGATTTTTCAGTGGAAGCATTTTTTGCTTTGAATGTGTTCTTCATGTTACTATTACCTTTACATATTTATACAAGTTTGTTGATACTTTTTTGCTTTTCACATGGTGCCAATACTTTTTTTAGGGCTGCCACTACTCTCTGGAATTCCATTCCTTGTCCCATTAGGCTTGCTTCTGTTTTGTTGTGTTTTTTGTGTGTGTGTGTGTGTGTTTTTTTTATATAAACAAAAGCATTATACAAAAAAAAAATCAAAGTTCAATAATGCAGTGTACATACATATACAGTATTTGTGAGCACTTGGCAGCATTCTGTCAATACACTACATATTACTTGCTGCTGCGTTTAACCAATTCACTACCCTGGTCATTTTCACATTTCAGCTTAGCACTGATTATTTTTGCAAGAACTTTATCAATAAATATCAGAACTAAATGATTTATATATTGTCTTTTTTTCAGGACAAAGAAGGCTTTTTTTGTGACTGATGTTTGTTATTAGTACTTACCTTATTTTCTATGTATATTAAAGGGAAAATAAGGGGAAAAAAAAGTGAAAAAATACACAAAGTATCCACTTTCATACATTGTAGCTTTAGGGCCCGTTTCCACTAGGGCAGTTTCGCTGGCGATTCTGCAGAGTACCCCCGCACATGATTTGCACGGGGAAACTCTGGCATAGGAGATGACGGCGCCGCGGCGCAATCACTTGCGGGAACGATTCGCCCTGGAACCCCCTGCAGAATTCGCCGCGGA
The DNA here is from genome assembly GCF_040937935.1 of Hyperolius riggenbachi. Taxonomy (NCBI): domain Eukaryota; kingdom Metazoa; phylum Chordata; class Amphibia; order Anura; family Hyperoliidae; genus Hyperolius; species Hyperolius riggenbachi. Next base: position 246,395,812 of record NC_090654.1, read on the forward strand.
GGCTGCGAATCCCGTAGCCGTGCATGACATGGCTCATGGGATTCGCCTGCGATCCCGCCCACCGGCTCAGTGCGGCGTGCGTCTGCGAGACGCACGCCGCACTATTGGAGACGAGCCCTTAATGTAAACAGTTCTATTGTACATTAAGCCCACACCTTTTATTTGTCTATCCCTCCTGTTTATTTAAACAGTTCATTTCTTTTGATAATGTATCAGATGTAACAATGTAGTGATATACAAACTGCTACTGTCTGCTCCTGAAATGTGTATTTATACTTGTTTACTAATTAACTCTGCCACTGAATTCCCTGGGAGGAGGACGGGTTTGCTGTCATTACTTTACAACTCTGTACTGATGTTATCAGGTCAGAGATAAACCGTGTTCTCTAAGATTTTGTTGGAAGGAGAGTGCAGAGACCTATTTTCAAGTCATAGGGACAGCAAGTGGTTAATGAAGCCCTCAAATCCCACCTCTTCAACACTGCCTACTTGTCCTAAACCTGGTACACACATCCAATTTTGATTGGCTAAAAACTGGCCAATCTTACCACCTCCATGTTGTAGGTAAGATCTCATACTACGTGGAAGTTGTAAAATGGTTCGGTCAAAATTGGATGTGTGTACCAAGCTTTTTCAACCAAAAGCCAATATAACGAAACATTACACCAGTAATTTATGACTGCTGTACTCACTAGACTGGGATCATACCTGCCACTGTTAATATTTAAAAGCATGATCGGAGCAAAGCTTGTGGAAATCAGTAGTAGGTGATTCTTTATGAACCAGTGCTTGTCACCTCCACTCAGAAGCTAGTGCCGTGATTGACAGCAGTCTGAAAACTCCACCCTGTTACCAGAGTGAAGAAGATGTGGGGCCTGTCTGTTGGCCACACATATAGTTTCTCTTCCTGAATTTGCATCATTTGAATAAAAAGCAGGGCAGCTGTAATCACATGACCTCAATAATCCACATAGATATGCGGCTGTGTTTTTGTGGAAAGGAAATGAGGTGCAACAGATTTATTATTATTGATTTTCTAAAGCACCATCATGTTCCGTGGCGGTGTACAAAGTAAGAAAACAATGGAGTACATAATGAGATACATCAGATATGGACACTGGTCCCAAATACAGAATTGGTGATTACAATGACAAATGTAACATGATGAATAAAATGTATAACAGAGTGCAAGCTACAAAATAGATAACAAATTCCAAGACACCAAAGGGTGGGAAAGCCCTGCCCTTGCGAGCTTACAATCTAAAGGAATGGGGGGAAACAAGAGGTGGGGAAGTATGAACTATACATACAGGCAGTGTGTGTTTAGGTTATCTAGTAATGGGTACAACTTGACAAGAGATTGGAGGGAGGAATGATCTAAGTTAAAGCACATGCTTGTCGGAAAAAGTGAGTTTTGCATTTAACGATTTCAAAGGTTGGAGAGTGACAGATGTGGAAGGGCATTCCAGAGGAGGGGTGAAGCACGTGAAATGTCTTGTGTACGTGAATGAGACAAGTTGAATCTAGAGGAGGACAAAATAAGCTCATGTGTATATCTGAGATGGGTATCTGGAAACAAGTGTGGAAATGTACACGGGAGAGAGATTGTGGAGAGCTTTGTAGGTCGGGGTTAAGAGTTTTTAAAATGGATCTTCTCGCTAATTGGCAGCCAGTGAAGAGCTTGGCAGAGAGGAGCAGCAGAGGAAGAGCGAGAAGAGAGATGAATGAGATGAGCAACCGAGTTCAGTACAGATTGGAGCCGTGACGGTCTGTTAGTCGGTAGTCCACAAAGCAGTATATTACTATAGTCAAAATGAGATAAATGCACCTTAAGTTTTTGTGTTTTTGTTTCTTCCTGGCCCGGAGCATTACGTATGACTTTGTTTTGGTACCGGGATCTTTAATACTTTATTTGGTTCCCCTGTGCAGGGATGACGTCCGGCAGATTGCAGTAACTAGTGAGAGTTGTTTTCCTGTGACCTTGCAGAAGTAAATTAGTTTTGCGCTCATTTGTTGTGATGGGCATTTGCTCCCTAAGTGTATGTGTGATTTGTTGTGCTTTAGAAGGCCTGTATATATTGCAGAGCTTAATCAAAACAAGCATTACATTTACAGGCCACTTCTTATATATATCATCTTCCACTGACCCCTATAAACCTGCACCATATCGCAGGACAGGAGTGATAGAGGACCCTGAGCCCACAGACGTGTATTTCAGCGCTGTGGGCTCCACTCCGGTGAAGCAAATGAAAGGTTTACAGCAATTACCACAGCTCACAAACTAATATCGGAGTTTGTAAAGCCGGCTGGAGAGACGCTGCTCGCACTTCAAGCTGTCTGGAATACCAAGCAGCTGCTGGGAGTTCTGCGCGCCTCTGACGCATCTGAGAGCCCTGCGGAGGAGTCCGGCTTGTCTGCACACCTGTGACTGTAACTAGTGGTGATGAGCTGATTAGCCCCACCCAGGAAGCAGAGGTTAAAGTGACAATGGAGCAAATAAAAAACTTATGATATAATGAATTGGTTGTGTAGTACAGATAATTAATAAAATATTTAGTAGCAAAGAAAATATTCCCATATATTTACTTTCAGTTATATAGCTTTTTTTTTTTTTTTATAACCTTGCATCATTCTCTAATTTTCAAGATTATACTGTATTGACCTATTATCACTTCTCTGCTGTCAGGAGTGTTTATCATAGCCTCCCACAGGTTTTATGACCTCTTATTAGTTATCAGGGAGAACTGAGCTGCAGTCCATTCCATCCCACTGCAGAGAGGCTGTGTTTATCCCTTTTGGTGACTGGTTGGCTTTGGCCCCTTAAAGGACAGATATGCGTTTTCTTTTTGTTTTGTTTTTCAAAAAAAAATCTACTTACCCCAGGCTTCCTCCAGCCCTTGGCAGCCGATATGTCCCTTGCCGCTTCCAGACAGTGGCCCAGGGTCCCCTTCGTTACAGATGCCAACTGTAGCGATGCTCGCTGGATTACGGACGGAATTAGGGGAATTCCGATTCCGGTGGTTGGAACGGAATTGCTAAACCTCTAAACCGGAATTCTGCGGAAAATGTTTTATTTCCGTGGAATTTTCCGGAAAAAAAATCTCTCTCTCTCTCTCTCGGATTGATCATAATAGTACATGCTAGGCTGCCTTCAGTATGTAGTGTTGTTGGTGGTATAGCGGATAAGTCAGCTACCTACCACGCACTGAGACCTGGGTTCAATTCCCAGCCATGGTGAGTTTGGTTTTGACATGCTACAAATCCTTAAGCATGCTACTTTTTCTCTTGGATTGATCATAATGGTACATGCTAGGCTGCCTTCAGTATGTAGTGTTGTTGGTGGTATAGCGCAGGGATCCCCAACCTGTGGTCCGCGGCCCACTGGTGGTCCGCAGGACGTTTCCAGTTGGGCCGCGGGACTGTCCTCTTGTCTGCCCGCCCCGCCCCCTCCGCGGCCGCCGCTCCGTTACCTCTGGCGGCCGCGTGGTCTCTTATATTCTCCCTTCTCTCTCTTCCCAGTGTGTGTCACAACAGCGCGCCCTGCGGCTGCTGTGATAGAGAGGGAGGAAAACAGGAGAGAAAGAGCGGCTTCCTGTAGCGGCGCGCCGTTACTATGGGAACCGCTCTCTCCTTCCTGCTTCCTCCCTCTCTATCACAGCAGCCGCAGGGCGCGCTGTTGTGACACACACTGGGAAGAGAGAGAGAGGGGAATAAGAGAGACCACTGGCCAAGGTAACTGCAGCGGCGGCCGCGGGGTGGGGGGGGGGAGGAGGAGTGTGCTGCTATACTGGGGCACTATACTAGCTATACTGGGGCACTATACTAGCTATACTGGGGCACTATACTAGCTATACTGGGGCACTATACTAGCTATACTGGGGCACTATACTAGCTATACTGGGGCACTATACTAGCTATACTGGGGCACTATACTTGCTATACTGGGGCACTATACTTGCTATACTGGGGCACTATACTTGCTATACTGGGGCACTATACTTGCTATACTGGGGCACTATACTAGCTATACTGGGGCACTATACTTGCTATACTGGGCACTATACTAGGCGTAGTGGGCACTATACTGGCTGTACTGGGGCATACTAGCTATACTGGGGCATACTAGCTATACTGGGGCACTATACTAGCTATACTGGGGCATACTAGCTATACTGGGGCATACTAGCTATACTGAGGCACTATACTTGCTATACTGGGCACTATACTGGCTGTACTGGGGCTTTACTAGCTATACTGGGCACTATACTGGCTGTACTGGGGCTTTACTAGCTATACTGGGGCACTATACTAGCTATACTGGGGCATACTAGCTATACTGAGGCACTATACTAGCTATACTGGGGCATACTAACTATACTGCGGCATACTAGCTATACTGGGGCACTACCTACCCATACTGGGCACTATACTAGCTACACTGGGCACTCTATTAGCTTTACTGGGCACTCTACTAGCTATACTGGGGTAGCTGTACTAGCCATACTGGGGCAACCAAAGTCCCTATACTGAGGCAACTATGCTAGCCATGACCCCCCCCCCCCCCCCCGGTAACCCGCTGTGCACGACACTGTCCACTAGGACGCTACACCCTCCCCCCGCGGGCCCCGGAGAAAAATTTGGTCAGAAAGTGGTCCCCAGGCCGGAAAAGGTTGGGGACCCCTGGTATAGCGGATAAGTCAGCTACCTACCATGCACTGAGACCTGGGTTCAATTCCCAGCCATGGTATGTAAGCTGGCTTTGTGAAAAACTGCAATTCCCTACAAGATGATGGATGGATGGATGAAGGAGGAGGGATTTCCGACGGAATCCGGAATTCCGCGGAATGAAATTTGCTGGTTCCGATCATACCTAGCCAACTGGCACCTACCGTGTCTGCATGAGCGCCGCTCGCGATCGCTCTCGTGGTCTGGAGTGTTCTGAGCCGAACACTGCAAACCACATCAGCGCGAATGCGAGCAGTGCCTGCGCAGGCTCAGTAGATGCCGACCTCAACAGAGCTGACCCTGGGCCACCAGCTGGGAGCGGAGGCGAAGGTACAGGACGGCTGCCAGAGTCTGGAGGAAGCCCCAGGTAAATACATTTTATTTCTCTCTGACCTTCTCTTTAAGGACCAGAGCCTTTCCCTATTGTGCCCTGTGATTGGCTCACAGTAATCATGGGGTCAGGAGCCAATGACATTGCTGAAGCTCTGCTGTCACTGAGACAGCAGAGCAAGCTGGTGCAGCAACGGAACAGTGGCAAAGACGGTGAGTGCGCGACAGTGGACAGTTGGAATCCACATCCTGTCAGAGCCGCACAGCCAACAGCAGGACGTAGATTCTAACTACACCGGTCTGGAAGTGGTTAAAATATTGGGTTATTATCCCTTACAGTAGAAAAATGAATACAGGCAGGTAGGGCTGCACGATTTTCCGGTTTTAAACCGAAACCGCAGTTCCTGAGAAGACGATCTTGGGATCGTCAGTATCCGGCGGTTTTCGGTTTAGGGCCCGCTGTGCCCCTGCTTGGCCGCATGGTCCGCCTGCTGCTATGCGCTGAGGGGAGATGCCGTAGTGCATATTCCATATGTTAATGAGCCGGGGGGGGGGGGGGGGGTCGGGCGAGTCCAGTCCAGAGCGGCACAGAGCTTCTCCAATCGCTGGAAAGCAATGGAATGACGGAGGCAGTAGGCGGAGCTGTACGCTCTGTACAGCTCCGCCTACCGCTGCCGTCATACCATCGCTATCCAGTGATTGTTGAAGCTGTGTGTGCCGCTCCAGACTGGACTCGCCCCCCCGCCGCCCGGCTCATTAGCAACATGAATATGCACTGCTTCTGTCAGTGGATCCGCCCCCCGCTGCCCGGCTCATAAGAGTCCCGTACGCCGCACAAAGTAGTACCGCACGCACATTGTTAAGCCGAGGGGTCATCATAGAGGGCTTCAGACTTTATAAATGTGCATTGCCTGAAATGCAATGCGAATGCACAGCAACATTTTCTGACACAGAGCCCGCTATAGCTAGGCTTCTGACCCTGCCCCCCGCTAAAGCTTGTTTTGAAAAAAAAATCGTGAATAAATCGAAATCTCAATTTCGAATGGAAAAATCGCAATTTCGATTTTTACCCAAAATCGTGCAGCCCTACAGGTTCTCACCAGAATTTTCATTCTATATACATTATCTCGTCATGCTAAATGTCCAGGTACGCTCAGAAGTGTGTATGTAGCCTAGGAAATCCTGTCCTGCTGCCTGACGCCATTTGCGGCTAAAGCTTCAGTGTAAAAGTTCAGGTCAGACAGAAATGCTGATGCTAATCACAGTGTTATCCTCCCTCTCTGCAGCTCTACTGGTGGCATCCAGAATGCATGATTTCCGCCGCACCATTAAAGAAGTCATACGAGTGGTGAAAGTTTGTGAATCTACTCTACGGAAGAGGTACGGATCTGACATGTGTGGAATGGCTGCTTTTCTGTAGGATACGTTTTCCTAAAGTTACATGTGCTTTAACCCTCCTGACGGTCTAAAAAATTCCGTCAGGAGGCACCGCAGCAGTTGCTGCACTTGCATACCAAATGTTTAACTCTTTTAGGCAGAGAAACAAAAAAAGGAACACAGCATAGTTATTTGTGTGCTTGGCACTGTGCATACACATGTCTATCTCATCATGTCACATGTCACCTCGTGTATACTTTAATACTGCATTATAAAGCAATGCAGGTTTAATGGCCTGGTTCCACTAGGGCTTATTGTGCTTCATTTCAAGTACACAAATATGGACCTGGAATCTCAGCCTATTGAAATCAATAGGCTGCTTCTGAAATTGGGCGTGTGAATAAATTCTGGAGCGCTGCTTCAGCATTCTGGACAACACATGCGAATCCCCACAGCCATGCAGGGCACAGTTACAGGGATTCAGATGAGTAATAGCGATGTGCAAGTGGCGGCGTACGTTTCTGAGACGGACGGCGGCCGCTAGTGGAATCCCGCAATTACTCCCAGGAGTAAAGATGCTCAATGAGATGCTAATAATTGGAGTTAATGCAAGTTTTATGGTATTTTTATACAGCTTATGCCGCTTGAAAATGGGCCGATACAATACTGCAGCAGCTGGATTTGATTAGCACAAGCTGCATAAATATGAATTATTTGCATCTCATTGGCCATTATAAAATTGTCATATACAAAACAGTTTTCCATCTTCCTGACACTTCCGCCTTCACAGCCGAACTTAAAGCCAATGGGTACCGGTTAAAAAAAGAAAAAGTCAGATACTCACCTAAGGAGAGGGAAGGCTCGGCCCTAATGAGCCTTCCCTCTCCTCTCCCGGTGCCCTCGGTGCTGCGCTGGCTCCCCCGTTCGCGTCCGCCGCCGCAGGGACTTCGGAGGTCTTCGGGAGCACTTGGGCTTCCGAAGACGGGCCGCTCCATACTACGTACGCGCGAGTGCGTCATAGAGGGCGCTCGCGCATGCGTAGTATGGAGCGGTCGCGTCATCGGGAGCCCGAGTGCTCCCGAAGGCTTCCGAAAGCTCCCGAAGGCATGCGGAAGTGGCAGTATTTCACCGAACTGGTCGAATACTGCCACGGGGGATCCTGCGTGGGACCGGGCACCGGGAGAGGAGAGGGAAGGCTCATTAGGACCGAGCCTTTCCTCTCCTTAGGTGAGTATCTGACTTTTTCTTTTTTTAATCGGTAAACATTCACTTTAATAATAATAATAATAATAATAATAAAAATTGCAGTATTTGTATAGCGCCTTTCTCCTGTCGGACTCAAAGGGCTTGCGAGGCAGCCACTAGAGCGCCCTCAGTAGGCAGTAGCAGTGTTAAGGAGACTTGCCCAAGAAACTCCTTACTGTAATAGGTGCTGGCTTACTGAACAGGCAGAGCCGAGATTTGAACCCAGGTCTCCTGTGTCAGAGGCAGAGCCCTTAACCATTACACCTATTCAGCCACTGCTTGATCATCCCTAGTTGCTACTGTTTGTACGCATACCCAAAACTGCCATGGTCCCGTCTGCCGGTCTAGAGGAGCCCATACATTACTTGATTGTCCTGTATGATCGGCCATTTGAATCGATCCTTTATCAGATTGGGAAAGAATTATGTTCCACGTTCATGTGATTTACATCGACACAAAATCAATTTTTGGTTTCAGAGCATGGAGACACAATATCGTTCAGATCGATTAGTAAATTAGAATCGCATAGGATTGCGCTTGCAGTGTGTGTGGGCATCTAGTCGAACATCTTAATCAACCACACAGCAGTTGATTGCCCAATAAAGTCGATCACTTAATCGCTCAGTGGAAGATCGTAATGTATGGGTACCTTAACAGTGACCCTGCACCTGTCACTGCTCCCTAATGCAGTGTGTGACATTTCTCACATATCTTTTATCGGCACATCTGGTCTGCTTACAAGTCCTCTGCAATCCATTCTCGCTCTGTTCTGCCTGACCGTGGCTTTAGTGCAGAGAACAGATCACAGGTATGGAAGTCAGGTTACCTAAACAATGTAGATTCTGTGTAGGGCGCAAGGGAGAAGTACAGGGTTAGCTGTCAGACCAGCAGGCAATGTTTGGTGCACACGTTGAGGTTATTGGTAAAGTTGAATGACTCATAACTAAGGGGGTTTCTATATGCATTTTAGGTTGATAAACTCCGTAATGCATCATAATTGCATTATGGATCACAGGGAAATTAAGGGGGTTGATCTGGCATATTTACTTTCATAAATACATTTACCCTTTAAAATGCCAAAATCACACTGGTACTTTAAAGTGAACCTCCGGACTAAAAATTTACTCAGCAGAACTGAAAAGGCTTGGTGTTTCTTTAACAGTTTCACAGAATCAGAACTTTGTTTTTCTTAACAAAGCATCATTTTTAGCTGCCTTTTTAACTAAGCTCCGCCCCATCAAAGAAAACTGCCCGGGCTTTTTATCCCTGATGCTGTGCAAAGCATGATGGGATTTCCTATGTTGTTGTTCACGTTGCCTAGCAACTGGGAGGGGTGATCAGGACACAAGAGGACAGTTAGAACTGTGTCTCATGCTCCCTGTCACCTCATTTCAACCAAAAAGATGGCTGCCCTCATGAAATCAAACATTTGCCTGATCTTTTAAAACAGGGTAGGTAAGAGATTATATTACCTATCTATTTTAATTAACATAACTAATGTAACTTAATGACAGTATGTTTGTTTAGCCTGAAGTTCCTCTTTAAGGTTGTTTAAGGCTGAGGTGTTGGGAAGGGAGAGAGCAGCGTGCAGTGCATCACCAAGAGGTTGCGATATAGGTAAATTAACCCCTTTTGCCACAAACGCTCCCACCCCCACCCCTCACATTTCACATGACGATGAGTGCTCATCCCTAATGATTTCCCCTCCCCCAGAGTCACGCTTGTATATGAGAATAGCAAATGGTTACATAGCATGCCTGCCAACCCTCTAATTATGAGACAGGATGTCGCCTGTCAGGTGCAAATATATTTTGGCAACAACTACACCACTTTCACTCACACCAGCTCTGCGCAAGGGAAAATACATGTTCATTTTTCATATCACTGTGACCTATTCTTTCACTACTACTTTTCATTAATGTTACCACTTCGAAACGAACAGATCAATTATAGAAGTTGGGTATATTATTTAGCACACTTTAATCGGAATCTGAAGTGAAAATAAACTTATGATGTAATGATTTGTATTGTAGTACAGCTAAGAAATAAAACATTAGCAGCAGAGACATACGTCTAATATTGTTTCCAGTACAGGAAGAGTTAAGAAACTCCAGTTATCTATGCAAAAGCGCCATTGAGCTCCACTTTCAAAGTTGCAGAGAGCTCTGTCTTGTGAAACTTGTTATCTCAAGTGTCAGTCATTGTAATGTCTTTTTCTCTGCAGAGGACAGGTTAAAAGTTTGCTAGCCTGCTCTGTAAAATCATTTAGCATGCTGAGTAGTGTGTAAACTGCAAATATTAGAGAATGATGCAATGTTATAAAATATATTCTCTTTGTTACTAATGTTATCTATACTAGACAACAATTCATTATATCATCATTTTTTTAACTTCAGTGTCTCTTTAAGAAACTCCAGTTGTTATCTATGCAAAAGAGCTTCACTGATCACTCCAACTTTCAAAGTGGCTGAGAGCTCTGTCTTCTGAAGCACTTATCTCAAGTGTCTGTCCCTGTATTTAGTTTTTTTCTGCAGAGAAAAGTTCATAAGGTCATTAGCCTGCTCTGTGAAATAATTTAGCATGCTGAGTGTAGTGTATAAACTGCAAATATTAGAGAATGATGCAATGTTATAAAAAAAACTGTATAACTGAAAATAAGAGACTATTTTCTTTGCTACTACTGCTTTATTAATTATCCGTACGACACAAACAATTCATTATATCATCTTTTTTTTTACTTCAGTGTCACTTTAACCACTTAATGACAAGCTGACTTATAAAAACGTCCTGCTAGAGCCTCTTAACGGCTCCAGGAAGTCAAACAGTGCTGCTGCCGCTGTGCGTGTGCACGCTCATTCTCACGCACGTGCACGCTCATTCTCACGCACATGCACGTAAAAAATAGTGGGGGAAAAACCACCATAGAAAAAATACACCTTTATTTCCAAATAATATACTGTCACCCATTTATCGGGGGACTTTGGCGGCGGATCGACCTACCAATTCGATCATTATCGAATTGGTTAAAAATTGGTGCCGCCAAGTACAGGCCCGACCAACGATGCGACCAATCTTGGGCTGAAATTGGTCGCGTTAGTCAATCGTGCCTAGTGCAAGATATCAGGATGAAGTTGGTTGATCGGGTGTGCGGCCTATTTCAGAACAAACTACGAAACCCCTGCCTGTGCCCCCCATGTGTGCATTTATACATTACCTGTCCTGTGTCAGCCTCCATGCATTGTCAGTAACCAGGTGGCTCTCTGTACATGTCACTGGCGCATAGCGTCTAACGTTGGTGCATAGCGCCTGACATCAGATCCTATGGGCCAGTGGCATGTACGGAGAACCGTCTGAAGGTTACTGACAACGCATGGAGGCTGACACAGGACAGGTAATGTATAAATGCACACATGGGGGGCACATGTATACACTGGGGGGGGGGGGGGGGGACATGGCAGGCTCAGCCAGTTCCCTGAAGATTTCATGCTGGAATCGTACAGGAATCGGCCTACAGTATATGGGCAACTTCGACAAAGAGACAAATTTGTCTCTAATCCCATTCAATTAAAGATAAATTTGTCGAAACTGCCAATAATCTTCTCAATTTATGGGCACCCTCTCTGTCTGGCAAAATTGTAATCAGCAGTAGTACAGAATGCTTCTAAATGTATGGCTCCCCACTTTGCAACCTTATAATCCTCTACACTGTTGTGCAAAAGGTCCAGACAGCACATCTCACTAAGGTCATCCAAGGCAGGTACACAGTATGACGCATACATCACTCAGGCAGGCTGTGTGCGATTTATCCAGATTCAATTGCGTTCTACGCAATGTGCACCTCTGTTCTAGGTGATCATTGCAACCCTTTTTTATTATCGGTGTAAGAAACGCACATATGTCTTCTTATACTTCCTCCCACACCTTGAACAGACTTAATTGTTTTGTCTCCTGTCTGTGAAGCTATCCGGCCACTCACTGCCTTGTGGGTGTCTGCGGCCAGTTGGAAACTTGAAAGCAAATAGCAGAAGTAAGGTTCTTGCCCTTAAAAGACCCCTATCACAAGAATTGTAAAATTTAAAATACATGTAAACACATACAAATAAGAAATACCTTTCTCCCAGAATAAAATGAGCTATACATTACTTTTCTCCTATGTTGCTGTCACTTATAGTAGGTAGAAATCTGACAGAACTGACAAGTTTTTGGACACAGGCGACCTGGGTTTGAATCTCTGGACTTCCTGTTCAGTAAGCCAGCACCTATTCAGTAATAGACCTTGGGCAAGACTTCCTAACGCTGCTACTGCCTATAGAGTGTGTCCTAGTGGCTGCAGCTCTGGCGCTTTGAGTCCGCCAGGAGAAAAGCGCGATATAAATGTTCTATGTCTGTCTGCCTTTATGGGGGATTCTCATCATGACCTTTATTGTTTATAAAAAAAATAAATTGGCCTCAATCCTGTCTTTAATAACTGTTTCTAGAGTTATCACCATGGTGATGAGGCATGTAGTATTCAGGAAACATTTTACCTCAGGCAAACCTAAAGTTAACTCTTCTGTCTTTAAAGGGATACTGTAGGGGGTCGGGGGAAAATGAGATGAACTTACCCGGGGCTTCTAATGGTCCCCCGCAGACATCCTGTGCCCGCGCAGTCGCTCACCGATGCTCTGGCCCCGCCTCCGGTTCACTTCTAGAATTTCAGACTTTAAAGTCTGAAAACCACTACGTCTGCATTGCCGTGTCCTCGATCCCGCTGATGTCACCAGGAGCGTACTGCGCAGGCCCAGTAAGGTCTGTGTCTGCGCAGTACGCTCGAGGACATGGCAACGCAGGCGCAGTGGTTTTCAGACTTTAAAGTCTGAAATTCTAGAAGTGAACCGGAGGCGGGGCCAGAGCATCGGTGAGTGGCTGCGGGGGCACAGGATGTCTGCGGGGGACCATTAGAAGCCCCAGGTAAGTTCAACTCATTTTCCCCCCGACCCCCTACAGTATCCTTTTAAGTTAACTCTTCAATCCTTAAAATAACTCCAGAATTCTAAAGTTAAAGACAGGCTGTTAATTAACTGCATGTGAAAATAACTACAGAGGAGGTAACATAAGTAATGACGAGATAAGATAACTCTCTCACTGTGCGGAGGTAAGTTTTCTCATGTCTTATTATCTCCGGCATGATCTTAGTGAATTGAGGCCTGTCAGAAAAAGATTTATACAAAGATACTGGTCAGCCCCCCCCCCCTGCATGCTGCATCCTTTTTTGGCAGTTGGACAGAGCAACTGCCATTTACTGAGTGCTTTTGAAAATAAAGAAAGCCCTGAGAATCCCCCATGAGGAGATGGACCAGTGGAAGACCTATGTTGCTGCTGTAAGTGACAGCAACATAGGAAAAAGGTAATTTATGGCTCACTTTACTCTCAAAGAAATGTACGTCTCATTTGTATGTTTTTGCATGTAGTTTGAATTGTAAGAGTTTCCCGATAGTGGTCCTTTTATAGCCAATCCTATTTCAACACTCACATTTACAGTGCAGATTACAAAATACAATCGAGGGTAACACCTCATAAAGAGGAACTCCAGCCTAAACAAACGTACTGTCATTAAGTTACATTAGTTATGTTAATTAAAATAGATAGGTAATATAATCTCTTACACACCCTGTTTTAAAAGAACAGGAAAAGGTTTGTGATTTCATGGGGGCAGCCATCTTTTTGGTTGAAAGGTGGCAGGAAGCATGAGACACAGTTCCAACTGTCCTGTGTGCTGATCACCCCTCCCAGCTGCTAGGCAACGAGAACATCATCATCAGAAATCCCATCATGCTTTGCACAATATCGGGAAAAATGCTCAGGCAGTTTTCTTTGATGGGGCAGAGCTTGGCTTCTAAACAGCTAAAATTAGGCTTGGGTATGAAAAACAAAGTTCTGATGCTGTGAACCTGTTAAAGAAACACCAAGCCTTTTTAGTGCTGCTGAGCAGATTTTGTCTGGAGGTCCACTTTAATTTCCATCCAGCTGGTCTCGGGGTGCCCCGGTGTGTTTCTGCCCGTCAGACAACTCTGATCACTTGGACGTGACGCCAGATCTGGAGCATGGTGTTGACCTAATTTGTATGACTTGGAAATTTACACTAACGATTGCCAGGCATGAAAACAGCCCATCCGTCCAATAAACAATGGAGCTGTTTATTTCTAGACTGGCAGAAGGCCCCCCGTATGACTTTGTGCCATCCATTTATGGAGTGAAGATCGGAGCTGATCAGCCCTAGAAGCTTCCTCCGGCGGGGTGTCCTCTGCAGGGTAGCACCGCGCTTTCCCTTTTTTCATGTGCGGTTGAGCGCCTCCATGCTGTGCTGCAAAAAGGCCATATTTTCAAGCCTTTGAATCCGCCTGGAGATGAAAGATTAAAAGTGAAATGTAACAAGTCTGAGCCCTTCCATCAGCCGGCTCCCTGCAGAGGTGAGTATGAAATTACCGCCGGCGTGGACGGGGGCTTAAATGCACTTCCACTGTCACCTGATCTCCGGGGGTTGTGTGAGTGCGTCTGCGGCCCACACAGCTTTGTGTCCCGCAGTGTTAAATGCCATATGTAGAGATTAGGTCAACCAGCCATTAGTAATGCAGGCAGCAAGAAAATAACTTAGAACAGGGATTTCTCTTTAGAATCTATCAGATTGTGCTTCTGTGACAAAGGCACGTGCCTGTTTGTATTGCAGCAAAGAGAGAAAGAGAACCTGTCACATCCGACAGATTAACATAATAATGGTTAATGCAGACCTGACCTCAGAACTTCCTCTCTGCTCTAAAAGATAAGCAACAGCATAATAACCTTTAAAGAAAAACATTTTTTTAAGGGGCCCATACACTGGTCGATTTCAGCCATTGATCGATTCTATGGAATCGATTGATTGGAAATCGATTCTATCAAATTAGCCGATCGATTTGCAGCCGATTTCAATCGATTTGATCTATCTGATGGGATGGAAATTCTTGGTTGATCTGCTGCTTGCAGCAGATCGATGGCCCATAGAGTTACATTGGATCTAATGTTCCAATAATGCATTTAGATCGATTTCCAATAGATTTCATTCTGAAATCTATTGGGAATCTGTTCCTAGTGTGTGCCACACATCAGATAGTTTCCAGTCAGATTCGACTTGACAAGTATCTGACAGAAATCTATCTGATGGTCGAATCTGCTGCAAATCTATAAGTGTATGGTCCCCTTAAGTTACAGCTGATACAAATCCTACAATAAATCTGCAGTGTTTCTACTTCCTACTTTAATGGAAGCAGGCATATTGTTAACATCCTGTGCTTTCAAATGAGCTTATCTGCTGTGGCAGTCAGCTGACACAGCTGAGAGATCAAATTACAACTTGTGATTAGACACAGATGATGGGGAATTAGACAGACTCTCTAAATACATACAGGGGCAAATGAAGAGAAAGATCCGCACCACCTTCAGAAAAGCTTAGTCTGTTTTATTGGAAAAAAACATACAAATTTAAAAAGAACTTTAAGGCAGGACAGTCCACTGTTTACATATCTAGTCACACCTCCAACTCCCCCAGGTGTGACTAGATATGTAAATAGGCTGTTTCCCATCAGGTCCTCTAATTAGTATATACTCAGTGATTGGTTGTTTCTCTGTATATATGTTGGTGTTTTTGTATGTTACTTCAGAACTAGGCAGCATGAAGATGGGCAGGAGCCCGAAACAGTGGACTGTCCTGCCTTAAAGTTCTTTTTAAATTTGTATGTTTTTTTTCCAATAAAACAGACTAAGCTTTTCTGAAGGTGGTGCGGATCTTTCTCTTCATTTGCCACAGTTTGAGTCCCATGGTGTCCGGGACTATTAGATCTGCACACCTGACCATCTGGAATTGATGGAAGCCAAGCAAGTACGACTCCACACTCATAAATACATACAGGGTGCATTTCTCTGTTTTCCTTCTATCCTGTGAAAGAGTTCAAACACACACACAACTTTTATATTGCGCTTTTACCCTGGTGGACTTCAGGTCCACTTTAAAGGAAATATGAGGTGAAAATAAACGGATGAGTTAAACAATTGCATCTTTCCTCCTTGTCCTCCTAAAAATGACCTTTTTAGATATACAACAGTTTTTCTTTTATATTTACCGTAAATCTACTTAAGTTTTTACGGTTTTATTGTCTCTGCTCAATGACATTCATTGAAGTATACCAGAGCTAAAATCTATGAACTATTGACCCTTTTTTTTATCCATTTCCTGCTCTCAGAAGCCATTTACTGCCAGGAAAGTGTTTTATGTTTATAATTCCTTTTCAGTGAGGGTTACGCTATAGTCGGGCCCAGTCCCAACCCGGACAGAAACTGTCAATTGCATTCCTGATTTTTAACTCTTTCAGGCAGAGAAATAAATAAAGGAACACAGCCTAGTTATTTGTGTGCTTGGTACTGTCTATACACCTCTATCTCCGCATGCCACATGTTACCTTTGCGTATCCTTTTTAACAATGACATTAGTAAGTATTTAACAAACTACACTCCCGCCATATTTTTTATAACACTAAATTTGTAAAAGCAAGAATATGGGAGTGTGGAGACACACCATGTAAGTTTCCCATGTGCTGGACCAGTAGTGACGTTCAGTAGAAGTCCATGGGGTCTGCACACCGTATATATTCATTGAGTGTTCTTTTGATACAGTGCTGGGAATTATGGTGTCCAGTTTAGTACAATCTAGGTGGGCGGCATTCCTCGAGTTTTGCTGAAAAGTGGACAGAAGCGTGTTGGTTTGCTCCTAACACTCCCCCCCCCTTCTTCAAGTGCCTAAAGATAACCTCAGGGCTGTGGAGTCGGAGTAATTTTGGGTACTTGGAGTTGGAATCTGTGGTTTCAATAACCTGAGGAGTCAAATGATTTTTGAACCAAATCCACAGCCTTTGTAAAAATTAGCCTAAGGAGTTGGTGTCAGAGCAATTTTAGGCACCTGGGGTCTGAATCTGAGGTTTCAATAAACTGAGGAGTCTGAGTCGGATGATTTTTGTACCGACTCCACAGCCCTGGTTAACCTACCCCTCCTAATTCCTAACACTAACCCCAGAGCCCAAACAACCTCTACAAGCGGCTAGAGCCATTATTCCCTAATCAGCTACTATCCACATTGGGCGTCTAACTCACAGATTGGCTTTGCAATTACCGATACTTAACACAGGTATCTATTAGACATCTGCTGATCCCCACGTCCCAAATGACCTGATGCGGTATCCACCTGCCGGATATTACATACACATGGGTGGTCACTACCCGCCCAACAATCACACGTATGTATTCCTACACTGTAATTTAAAGGGAACCTTAACTGAGAGGGATATGGATGTTTCCTTTTAAAAAAATACCAGTTGCTTTTCAGTCCTGCTGATCTCTTTGGCTGCAGTAGTGGCTGAATCACACACCTGAAACAAGCATGCTGCAAATCCAGTCTGACTTCAGTCAGAGCACCTGATCTGCATGCTTGTTCAGGGGCTGTGGCTAAAAGTATTAGAGACACAGGATCAGCAGCAAAGTCAGGCAACTGGTATTATTTTAAGAGGGAAAATCCATATCCTTCTCAGTTAAGGTTCCCTTTAGTGTGCAGTGGATCAGCGGTTCAGCTATGTCTGTGGATCCATATCAAGAAGTTTTACTTCAACCGAAGTAAACTCCTTCTATACATCTTCTCTGTGTAGATGTCACCTGAGATGGCCGCATATTTTTCCGCGGTGGAAGGCAAATGAGGGAATCGAATCATTTACATCTGAAATGATGCTGCATTTGTAATGTGAGTCTGCAAAGCCAGCCTGTCACTTTCTAATCTCTCCTTTGTGCTCTCATTTTAGAATCTTGTGACTGCTAAAATCATCAGAAGATGAAAAATCTACATTTATAGCAATCTGTAGCCTTGAGAGATGGATGAGATTCAGTTTGACTGTCTTGGGACTCGGGACCTGATCCCTTTAACCACATTGCTGGGTCAAGGCTGTACTAATGTTAAGTTAGTCTATAGGCTAACATGTTCTGTTGCAATGTGGGGGGGGGGGGGGGGCAATAGAGCACAGATGTGATGTCACGCAACGGGGGGGGGGGGGGGGGAGCAAACTTTTTTGCTTCAAAATGGGGCCATACAGACTAATCTTATTACTTAGTAGACATGCTGTTTTATTTTATTTGGGGTGAAAAGCTGCCTAATTATCGTTTATACTCGCATGTATAAATATGCTGACTTGTGTGTAAGCCGAGATACCCACTTTTCCATCAGAAACCAGGAAAAAGTGATTGACTCGCGTATGAACCCTCTCCCCAGTATAGCCCCTTCCCCAGTAGCTAGATGTACCCCCAGTAAAAATCATTACTTCTCCCCATAGCCAGATGTGCCCCAAGGATGATACAGCTTTGTCTCAAGACACCACTAGAGTCATAGATATGTGACACAGAGATTGCCACACAGGAAGAATCCTCGTTCATTGCACCGCTGACACGTTACTGGCATGCTTCGCTCCACAAGCCAGGGAACCCAGGAAGTCTTGAGCAGTGCACTCTGCACACCATGTTACAGGGGATGCGGGGCATAGATACAGGAGGGAGCCAGCTGGCAAGAGCAGGATCACTAGTGCAAGCTATTCGTGACGTGACACTGTACTGTGTACTCCTATCTGTTTATTGCCTGAGGAAGCGGGAATATGCCCGTGAAACGAGTTGCATTGTGTGGAGTATATAAATAAACCTGTTGTATAAAAGCTGACAATATTGTGTCTACTCTGGGGAGGTGAGTTCACCACTGCCTCCTGAGGAATTTTAAACTTTTTAGTACCTTTTATCCTGCTGGCACCTCTGTTCACTCCTATAATAATCATTATAGGTATTTTTACTTGCTTTATTACCACTGAACTGTGTCTGAGTACATAAGGGACATGCAAGTTCCATTCAACATTCTCTCTTATTTGCCTGGACTTAACGTTTAAACAGTCCCTACAATAAACAATTTTGCAATAGTTTTGTGAAATACTCCTTTTCCCTCATACGTTTGGGATTCACGCAAGAACCTCATTTCATGAATTCTCAAGTATGCACCCTATAGAAGGCCTTGACTCTCAGCATAATTGAAGGAGACCTCTATTCTCCAGCCTGTGGAAGTTCCCCTCTTATTTTATTAACCTTATAGAAAGAGAATTATGTTCTCCATCCCATAGAAGGAAAACCCTGTTCTTCACAGCATAGAAGGAGAATTTGTCTCTCCACCACATAGATGGAGAATTCTGCTCTCCACCCCATAGAAGGAGAACTTTGCTCTCCACCCTGGAGAAGGAGACCTCCACTCTCTATTTTGTAGAAGGAAACTTCTACTCCCTATTCTGTAGAAGGAGACCTCTACTCCCTATTCTGTAGAAGGAGACCTCTACTCCCTATTCTGTAGGAGACCTCTACTCCCTATTCTGTAGGAGACCTCTACTCCCTATTCTGTAGGAGACCTCTACTCCCTATTCTGTAGAAGGAGACCTCTACTCCCTATTCTGTAGAAGGAGACCTCTACTCCCTATTCTGTAGAAGGAGACCTCTACTCCCTATTCTGTAGAAGGAGACCTCCACTCTATTCTGTAGAAGGAGACCTCCACTCTATTCTGTAGAAGGAGACCTCCACTCTATTCTGTAGAAGGAGACCTCCACTCTATTCTGTAGAAGGAGACCTCCACTCTATTCTGTAGAAGGAGACCTCCACTCTCCCCCCCCCCCCCCCCCACTCTCTATCCTGTAGAAGGAGAACTTTGCTCTCCACCCTGTAGAAGGAGACCTCTGCTCTCCACCCTGTAAAAGGAGATTTCCGCTCTCTCTGTAGAAGAAGACCTCCACTTTCCACCCTGTAGAAGGAGACCTCCGCTCTACACCCTCTAGTAGAAGACCTCTACTCTCCCTGTAACTTATGCATCTGTGTACTTTTTAGGCTGACAGAATTTGAAGATACCCCAACAAGTCAGCTGACGATAGATGAGTTCATGAAGGTAGATTTGGAACAAGAATGTGATCCACCGTCTTTCACTGCGGGTCAGAAGAAGATCCGAATACAACAGGTAAACTCTTACTTTTTGCCTGAGGCCTGTTCACCATGCCCCATCATCCTGGGTCATGACTTTGATGAATGAGACCAATCAAAACTGGGCATTTGGAATCGTTCTGATGTTTACCTAACACTCAAGTCAACAGCTGGGTATGTCCTTTTCAAACTGAGGCAGCTCAAGTAAATAACGATGTCTTCCCAGTCCTCCATGCTCTTGCCACCATCATTCGAACAAGGATAAGCATTCTTGATCCAGTCCCTGTTCATATTCAATCAAATATCGATAGGGAATTCAACACTATTTAATTAATAACAAATGTCTTATCTATTAAAAATATTCTTACAAATCAATCATTTAATCAGCCCTGATAATGTTGAGATATATATATATATATATATATATATATATATATATATATATATATATATATATATATATATATATATATATATATATATATATATATATATATATATATATATATATATATATATATATTTTGAGGGATGAAGGTCATCCCCTTTAGAACTTCCAGTCACTTCATTCATTCTACTTTAATCCTTAAAGCGCACTTGAACTCATAACTTCCTCTCTGCTCTAAAAGATAAACCGCATAAAATCATTTCACGTTTGCTGAAAATATTTTGTCATGCTACTGTAAACACTGCGCATCGGGGAAAGAGTTGATGGACTTTTAGAAGGTGTTTTTTTACAATTCCTGTCATGCTAACAATAAGTACCTTCCACAGGAAACGTGCCCATACATCTAAAGATCAAATCTGACTGGAGATAGATCTGCTGGCCACCTATACACCACCGATTAGTGATCCATTTCAGCATGAAATCTCTCGGGAATCGGCCTTGTGACGCCGCCCCCGGCCACTGTCCACCTAAATCCCCCCCACCTCTCCGTGCCTGTGTATTAAAATGTCACCTGCTCCAGCTGCCGTGACTGTCCAGCTGCTATCAGTCTCATTTGCTGCTTCTTCATAATCACCATCGTTACATGCAGCCACCACGTGGTCGAGTATACAACGTGCTGCGTGTATGACATCACTCCCGAGCCTAGCAGCAGAGAAGCAGCGGATGAGACCGAGAGCAGATGGACAAATGCTGCAGCTGGAGCAGGTGAGACTTAATTAGGAACCTCCTCCCTGCTCTAAAAGATACACAGCAGAATAATAACCTTTTAAAGAAAAGCATATCTTTGTTAGTGCTGATACAAATCAAATCCTGCAATAAATCTGCAGTGTGTCTACTTCCTGCTTTCATGGAAGCAGAAATAGTGTTAGCATCCTGCATTTACAAATTAGCAGCTCTGCCGAGGCAGTAGAGATTCCAGAGCTGGCACAGCTGAAGAGATCATATTACAGTGGTTATTAGCAGGGCTGTGGAGTCGGGCAATTTTGGGTGCCTGGAGTCGGAGTCGGGAAAAAATGCTCCGACTCCTACTGAATTTGTAACTGTAATTAAAATAGAAAATATGATAAAATGTTCTATTTCTCAGATAAGTCATTAAAAATAATGTATATATACATTATATATACAGTAATAGCTGTGCTTAGTCCACAAAAATGAAATAAACCAATCAAAATTAGTTACTTGTGCTGCTTCAATAAAGCAGTCCCCGTATTTTTAAGGTCAGATATACATATCTGATTGTGACTGTATATATGATGTGTACACAGGAATCTCTTATATATACTAAATAACATCTATGCTGTAAGAATAAAGCCTGATGTGTAGCTGTGTCACTAATAGAGATGGTCAACGAGATGGAAATAATTCTGCATTGATGTTGATTTATGCAAATGTATGCACTCCCTTTGCTGATGAAATCAAATAATTTGATATGTTGTTAAAATTTGGTTTGGTGACTACAAATTAAAGGGTACCTGAGACGGATGAAAAGTAAAGTTTTATACATACCTGGGGCTTCCTCCAGCCCCCTTCAGGCTAATCAGTCCCTCGCTGTCCTCCACCACCCGGATCTTCTGCTATGAGTCCTGGTAATTCAGCCAGTCAGCGCTGTCCGGCCGCATGCCGCTCCCACAGCCAGGAACATTCTGCACCTGCGCAATAGTGCTGCACAGGTGTAGTATGCTCCTGGCGGCGGAGTGTGTGCATGCGCACTACGCCCGACTGGCTCAAGTACCTGGACTCATAGCAGAAGATCCAGGTGATGGAGGAGGACAACGAGGGACTGATTATCCTGAAGGCGGCTGGAGGAAGCCCCAGGTATGTATAAAACTTTAATTTCATCTGTCTCAGGTTTACTTTGTTACACAGTAGCACTATACTCTACATATGCTCTCCCCACAGAGCTGCAGGGAATCCACTGAGAATGCTGTGCACATTGAACACAGAGGTGTTGGCTGTCACCCATAAACCTTGTTCAGATTGAACATGAAGTGTAATATAGGAAGAATCCCCTTATTCCCCTGAAGAGCACCTGCACATCATTCTTACATGTACCCACAGTCACATTGCCTAGGGCCTGATAGATGTTCTTTGTTCCGGTTTGTACCTTTTACAAGTACTCTTACCAAGGACTAGTTTTAGTCTAAAGGGAATAAATATAGTAGTCTACATATCCTTCTCACTTCAGTTGTCTTGTAAAATTCCTAAGCGTTGGCAGTTAAGATACGAATTTCATGTTACATACTTTTAATCAACAAAATTGTAATATGCAAATTAGAGGAGTCGGAGTCGAGGAGTCGGTGGAATCCTAAACTGAGGAGTCGGAGTCGGTGAATATTTGGACCGACTCCACAGCCCTGGTTATTAGTTACAGGTGAGGGAGAATTAGACAGGCTTAACTCTCTAAATACATGTGAGGAGCAGAAGCCCATTCTCTGCAATATGGACATTCAACTCTCCTTCTGGCCAGACACATGATCCTGTTCCCTGCAGTGCCTAGAGACAGACACACAGGAGTGGGGGGCTGATATTGGCTGGACAAGGCAATGATCAGTTACAGGTTTATACCACTGCACCGTGGCTTCATAGAGAGAGGAAAATGGTCTCTACAGTGGACAGGCAAGAAGCATTAAAGAACTAGTTTTGTCAAATGTAAATTCTATTTGTTATGGAATTCATAATTACACCTTTGTTATTTTAAAGCAGCAGGGACAGCAATACTATCCCAGGAAAACAAACAAACACATATTTAAGTAGATAAATACGGTACTTGTTCTATTTACATAACATATGTATTGTACTGTCCACGTTTTTATTTCAGTGAATTTTATACAGTAAATAAAGACAACTGTTCCAGGCATTTTCCATTTTTACTGCTTCTGACTGAAGCCAAGCCTGATGTCATTTCCTCCCTTACTCTTTTTTTTTTTCCTCCTTTGCATGAAATGTTGTACAGTGGAATGCGAAAGTTTGGGCAGCGTTGCTAATCGTCATGATTTTCTTGTATAAATCATTGGTTGTTACGATAAAAAATGTCAGTTAAATATATCATATAGTAGTCACACACAGTGATATTTGAGAAAAAGTTTATTGGACTTTCAGAATGTGCGCAATAATTGTTTAAATAAAATTAGGCAGGTGCATAAATTTGTCATTTTATGGATTCCAGAACCTATTATTGGAACTCAAATTGGCTTGGTAAGCTCAGTGACCCCTGACCTACATACACAGGTGAATATAATTATAAAAAGCATCTTTAAGGGGGTATATTGTAGGTTTCCCTCCTCTTTTAAATTTCTCTGTAGAGTAGCAACATGGGGGTCTCAAAACAACTCTCAAATGACCTGAAGACAAAGATTGTTCACCATCATGGTTTAGGGAAAGGATACAGAAAGCTGTCCCAGAGATTTCAGCTGTCTGTTTCCACAGTTAGGAACATCTTGAGGAAATGGAAGACCACATGCTCAGTTCAAGTTAAGGTTCGAAGTGGCAAGAAAAATCTCGAATAGACCGAAGCGACACAAGCGACAAATGGTAAGAACAGTGATGAGTCAACCCACAGACCAGAACCAAAGACTTACAACATCATTTTGCTGCAGATAGTCACCGTGCATCGTTCAACTATTCGGCACACTTTACACAAGGAATTGCTGTATGCGCGAGTGATGCAGAGGAGTCCTTTTCTCCTCCCACAGCACAAACAGAGCTGCTTGAGGTATGCTAGAGCACATTTGGACAAGCCAGCTTCATTTTGGAAAAAGGTGCTGTGGACTGAAGAAACTAAAATTGAGTTATTTGGGCATTACAAGGGGTGTTATGCATGGAGGAAAAACACAGCATTTCAAGAAAAACGCCTGCTACCTACAGTAAAATATGGTTGTGGTTCCATCATGCTGTGGGGCTGTGTGGCCAGTGCAGGGACTGGTAATCTTGCCAAAGTTGAGGGATGCATGGATGCCACTGAGTATCAGCAGATTCTGGAGACCAATGTCCAGGAATCCGTGACAAAGCTGAAGCTGCGCCGGGGCTTGATCTTGCAACAAGACAACGGCCCTAAACACTGCTCAAAATGCACTAAGGCATTCATGCAGAGGAACAAGTACAATGTTCTGGAATGGCCATCTCAGTCCCCAGACCTAAATATAATTGAAAATCTGTGGTGTGAGTTAAGAGAGCTGTCCATGTTCGGAAGCCATCAAACCTGAATGAACTAGAGATGTTTTGTAAAGAGGAATGGTCCAAAATACCTTCAACCAGAATCCAGACTCTCATTGGAACGTACAGGAAGCATTTAGTGGCTGTAATTGGGACTTTCCTAATTTTGTTTAAAGAATTATTGCGCACTTCCTGTAAATCCAATAAACTTAATTTCACTTCTCAAATATCACTGTGTGTGACATATGATATATTTAACTGACATTTTTTTATCGTAACAACCAACAATTTATACAAGAAAATCATGACTATTAACGTTGCCCAAACGTTCGCATCCCACTGTATGCATTACCAGCCCTCCTCCCCACTGAGCTCTGTAGGAACTGCACTGTCATATCTTCTGCAAAGGGGTAAGGTGTAATTCCATTTTTAGCCTCATGTCACACTGAACTGCCCTTAGCCAATCTGTGAGGAGCAAGAATGTGGGAGGGGATATAACAAGCTTCCCTCTCCCCGGCAATGTACCAGAAAGGTGCCAGGCTGACTGAGGTAAGATTCATTACAGCAGAAACATTTATTATTATATTGGAATGCTTGCAATGCAGTCAGGATAGACTACATAATAAACACAGAGCAGTGGGTAATTGGAATTTGATTCTATGGCTGACAATCCCGCTTTAAAGTGGACCTGATCTCTTGCACAGGACAGAAAGAAAACATATAGAAATGTACCCTGTGTGTATTTAGAGTTTAGCCTGACAAATTCCTTCTCATCTGTGACCAATCACAACTGTCATTTGATCCCTCAGCTGCCTTGACAGAGCAGTTAATTTGTTAACACAGTATTTTAACCCCATGTCTGCTTCCTTGAAAGCAGGAAGTAGACACACTGTACATTTATTGCAGTATTTGTATCAGTAGTAACAAAGAAATGTTTTTCTTTAAAGGTTATTATGCTGTTGTGTATCTTTTAGAGCAGAGAGGAGGTTCTTAAGTCTCACCTGCCCCAGCTGCAGCAGCCGTCCATCAGCTCTCGGTCTCCTCCGCTGCTTCTCTGCTGCTAGGCTCATGAGTGATGTCATACACACGGCGCGTTGTATACTCGACCACGTGGTGGCTGCATGTAACGATGGTGATTATGAAGAAGCAGCGAATGAGACTGATAGCAGCTGGGCAGTCACGGCAGCTGGAGCAGGTGACCATTTTAATACACAGGCACTGGGGGGGGGGGGGGGGAGGGGGGAGGATTTAGGTGGACAGTGGCCGGGAGGGGGGGTCACAAGGCCGATTCCCAAGAGATTTCATGCTGAAATGGATCACTATTCGGTGGTGTCTGGGTAGCCAGCAGATCTATCTCCAGTCAGATTTGATCTTTAGATGTATGGCCACCTTTCCTGTGGAAGGTACTTATTGTTAGCATGACAGGAATTGTAAAAAAAAAACCTTCTAAAAGTCCATCAACTCTTTCCCTGATGCACAGTGTTTACAGTAGCATGACAAAATATTTTCAGCAAACTTTCTAAGCATATTCTAAGCAACTTGAATGCTATTTAAATCTGATTCGCAATAACTGGTATAACCAGATGGATATTTTTAATTCATCCTTAAAGAGACTCTGTAATAAAATGTTCAGCCTTATTTCTTTTATCCTACAAGTTTCTATACCTGTTCTAATGTGGTCTGTCTTACTGCAGCCTTTCCTAGTTGCACAGTGGCTGTATTATCTGTTATGTAATCTAATCTTCTTTCCTTTGTCAGCTTTATTGGCTCAGGCAGGAATGTGCTGCTCTGCTGTGATAGGTAGAAGTTATACACACCCTCTCCACACCCCCTGCAGGCTCTGTATGAGTCACAGACTGAGCTTCTCTGAGCCTGTCACATGCTGGTTGGAATCCATGTTTTTTGTTTGTAAACACTGCCTAAAACTGGCAATTACAAGCCAGGATTGCAGCAGGGAGTGACAGAAACAGCACAGAGGGGCCCAGGAGAACATAATGAATAGAATGGTATGCTTTTTAGTGTAAGAATTTTGGAGTACAGATTCTCTTTAAGCTCTCCTTTAACCAGCGCTAACCCGGGAAACTGTAAATGACATTCCCTTTCTGGGGTGTAACCACTCCCTCCAGACATGCAGTGAAACCTGTAAATGGCACACCCCGCTGGGATGTAACCACTCACCCACACATGCAGGGAAACTGTAAATGACACTCCCCTGCTGGGATGTAACCACTCCCCCACACATGCAGGGAAACTAAATGGCACTCCCCTGCTGGGATGTTTCCACTCCCCCACACATGCAGGGAAACTGTAAATGACACTCCCCTGCTGGGATGTAAGACACACACACACACACACACACACACACACACACACACACACACACACACACACACACACACACACACACACACACACACACACACACACTCCCAGATTCGGCCTCAGTGGAAATAGGCCCGTAGTGATGAATTTCCTGCAGTGATCGTGGTATGTTTTGTCTTTGCAGCTGGAACAGGAACTCACAAAGAAGCTGAATGATGTGGAAGGTAAGAAGCACTCCTGACATTGTTTGGCCAGGAATGCCTCTGTGAAGACATGTTGTGTTCACCATTGTGGTTTTGCATTGACAGGGGAGATTATTACCTATCAGGATGAAATCGAGAACGAACTGGAAAGCTCCAGGCCAAAGCCAAGAGGGATCTACGCCTCGTGCAGTAAGGAAGGTGAGCCGTGCTACAACCATTCCACTACTTTGTGGTCGGTACATTTTGAGTTTCCTTTGATTGCTGCATTGCTGTTATGGTGGTTGCTAGTATTGTATAATAACATTCACCAGGTGGGTTGTAAATTAAAGATGTTGCTTAAAGAGGCACTGCAGTGACATCTAGTAGAGTGTGCTACATTTATTTAGTATGTACTCAATTTTACTCAAATATACTCAATTTTCTATTAATTATCCTGGCTCCAGCATCAGAAATACTTCCTGTATGTACTGTATATATTAGTATGTGACCTGGAAGCAGGAAATGTGGGCGCCCGTAGCACCGTGAATGTTTAAGCGACACCATAGGAATTTCAGCTACATATGGAAATTTGGGAGCCGGGGCAGTTGTCGAAATTTTAGATTTTTGTAGAAATTTTGTTTTATTTGGAGGGTGCTTAGCGGGCAGGGTTAGGCATTGGAGGGTGGTTAGCGGGCAGGGTTAGGCATTGGAGGGGGGTTAGCGGGCAGGGTTAGGCATTGGAGGGTGGTTAGCGGGCAGGGTTAGGCATTGGAGGGTGGTTAGCAGGCAGGGTTAGGCATTGGAGGGTGGTTGGCGGGCAGGGTTAGGTATTGGAGGGTGCTTAGCGGGCAGGGTTAGGCATTGGAGGGTGGTTAGCGGGCAGGGTTAGGCATTGGAGGGTGGTTAGCGGGCAGGGTTAGGTATTGGAGGGTGGTTAGGGTTGGGCATTGGAGGTTGGTTAGCGGGCAGGGTTAGGCATTGGAGGGTGGTTAGCGGGCAGGGTTAGGCATTGGAGGGTGGTTAGGGTTAGGCATTGGAAGGTGGTTAGGGTTGGGCATTGGAGGGTGGTTGGCGGGCAGGGTTAGGCAGTGGAGGGTGGTTAGCGGGCAGGGTTGGGCATTGGAGGGTGGTTAGCGGGCAGGGTTAGGCATTGGAGGGTGGTTAGCGGGCAGGGTTAGGTATTGGAGGGTGCTTAGCGGGCAGGGTTAGGCATTGGAGGGTGCTTAGCGGGCAGGGTTAGGCATTGGAGGGTGGTTAGCGGGCAGGGTTAGGTATTGGAGGGTGCTTAGGGTTGGGCATTGGAGGAGGGTGGTTAGCGGGCAGGGTTAGGCATTGGAGGGTGGTTAGCAGGCAGGGTTAGGCATTGGAGGGTGGTTAGCGGGCAGGGTTGGGTATTGGAGGGTGGTTAGCGGGCAGGGTTAGGCATTGGAGGGTGGTTAGCTGGCAGGGTTAGGCATTGGATGGTGGTTAGCTGGCAGGGTTAGGCATTGGATGGTGGTTAGCGGGCAAGGTTAGGCATTGGAGGGTGGTTAGCGGGCAGGGTTAGGCATTGGAGGGTGGTTAGCGGGCAGGGTTAGGCATTGGAGGGTGGTTAGCGGGCAGGGTTAGGCATTGGAGGGTGCTTAGCGGGCAGGGTTAGGCATTGGAGGGTGGTTAGCGGGCAAGGTTAGGCATTGGAGGGTGGTTAGCGGGCAGGGTTAGGCATTGGAGGGTGGTTAGCGGGCAGGGTTAGGCATTGGAGGGTGGTTAGCGGGCAGGGTTAGGCATTGGAGGGTGCTTAGCGGGCAGGGTTAGGCATTGGAGGGTGCTTAGCGGGCAGGGTTAGGCATTGGAGGGTGGTTAGCGGGCAGGGTTAGGTATTGGAGGGTGGTTAGGGTTGGGCATTGGAGGAGGGTGGTTAGCGGGCAGGGTTAGGCATTACTGTATATATTAGTATGTGACCTGGAAGCAGGAAATGTGGGCGCCCGTAGCACCGCGAATGTTTAAGCGACACCATAGGAATTTCAGCTACATATGGAAATTTGGGAGCCGGGGCAGTTGTCGAAATTTTAGATTTTTGTAGAAATTTTGTTTTATTTGG
Source organism: Hyperolius riggenbachi (assembly GCF_040937935.1). Lineage (NCBI taxonomy): Eukaryota > Metazoa > Chordata > Amphibia > Anura > Hyperoliidae > Hyperolius > Hyperolius riggenbachi. The sequence goes on from NC_090654.1 coordinate 246,424,719, forward strand.
AGGGTGGTTAGCGGGCAGGGTTAGGCATTGGAGGGTGGTTAGCGGGCAGGGTTAGGCATTGGAGGGTGGTTAGCGGGCAGGGTTAGGCATTGAAGGGTGGTTAGCAGGCAGGGTTAGGCATTGGAGGGTGGTTAGGGTTAGGCATTGGAGGGGGGTTAGGGTTGGGCATTGGAGGGCGGTTAGCGGGCAGGGTTAGGCATTGGAGGGTGGTTAGCAGGCAGGGTTAGGCATTGGAGGGTGGTTAGCGGGCAGGGTTAGGCATTGGAGGGTGGTTAGCGGGCAGGGTTAGGAATTGGAGGGTGGTTAGCGGGCAGGGTCAGGCATTGAAGGGTGGTTAGCGGGCAGGGTTGGGCATTGGAGGGTGAATAGCGGGCAGGGTTAGGCATTGGAGGGTGGTTAGCTGGCAGGGTTAGGCATTGGAGGGTGGTTAGCTGGCAGGGTTAGGCATTGGAGGGTGGTTAGCTGGCAGGGTTAGGCATTGGATGGTGGTTAGCGGGCAGGGTTAGGCATTGGAGGGTGGTTAGCGAGCAGGGTTAGGCATTGGAGGGTGGTTAGCGGGCAGGGTTAGGTATTGGAAGGTGCTTAGCGGGCAGGGTTAGGCATTGGAGGGTGGTTAGCGGGCAGGGTTAGGCATTGGAGGGTGGTTAGGGTTAGGCATTGGAGGGGGGTTAGGGTTGGGCATTGGAGGGCGGTTAGCGGGCAGGGTTAGGCATTGGAGGGTGGTTAGCGGGCAGGGTTAGGCATTGGAGGGTGGTTAGCGGGCAGGGTTAGGCATTGGAGGGTGGTTAGCGGGCAGGGTTAGGCATTGGAGGGTGGTTAGCAGGCAGGGTTAGGCATTGGAGGGTGGTTAGCGGGCAGGGTTAGGCATTGGAGGGTGGTTAGCAGGCAGGGTTAGGCATTGGAGGGTGGTTAGGGTTAGGCATTGGAGGGGGGTTAGGGTTGGGCATTGGAGGGTGGTTAGCGGGCAGGGTTAGGCATTGGAGGGTGGTTAGCGGGCAGGGTTAGGCATTGGAGGGTGGTTAGCGGGCAGGGTTAGGCATTGGAGGGTGGTTAGCTGGCAGGGTTAGGCATTGGATGGTGGTTAGCTGGCAGGGTTAGGCATTGGATGGTGGTTAGCGGGCAGGGTTAGGCATTGGAGGGTGATTAGCGGGCAGGGTTAGGCATTGGAGGGTGATTAGCGGGCAGGGTTAGGCATTGGAGGGTGGTTAGCGGGCAGGGTTAGGCATTGGAGGGTGGTTAGCTGGCAGGGTTAGGCATTGGATGGTGGTTAGCTGGCAGGGTTAGGCATTGGATGGTGGTTAGCGGGCAGGGTTAGGCATTGGAGGGTGGTTAGCGGGCAGGGTTAGGCATTGGAGGGTGGTTAGGGTTTGGCATTGGAGGGGGGATAGCGGGCAGCGTTAGGCATTGGAGGGTGGGTAGCGGGCAGGGTTAGGCATTGAAGGGTGGTTAGCAGGCAGGGTTGGGCATTGGAGGGTGGTTAGCGGGCAGGGTTAGGCATTGGAGGGTGGTTAGCGGGCAGGGTTAGGCATTGGAGGGTGGTTAGCTGGCAGGGTTAGGCATTGGATGGTGGTTAGCTGGCAGGGTTAGGCATTGGATGGTTGTTAGCGGGCAGGGTTAGGCATTGAAGGGTGGTTAGCGGGCAGGGTTGGGCATTGGAGGGTGGTTAGCGGGCAGGGTTGGGCATTGGAGGGTGGTTAGCGGGCAGGGTTAGGCATTGGAGGGTGGTTAGCTGGCAGGGTTAGGCATTGGATGGTGGTTAGCTGGCAGGGTTAGGCATTGGATGGTGGTGGTTAGCGGGCAGGGTTAGGCATTGGAGGGTGGTTAGCGGGCAGGGTTAGGCATTGGAGGGTGGTTAGCGGGCAGGGTTAGGCATTGGAGGGTGGTTAGCGGGCAGGGTTAGGCATTGGAGGGTGGTTAGCTGGCAGAGTTAGGCATTGGATGGTGGTTAGCTGGCAGGGTTAGGCATTGGATGGTGGTTAGCGGGCAGGGTTAGGCATTGGAGGGTGGTTAGCGGGCAGGGTTAGGCATTGGAGGGTGGTTAGCGGGCAGGGTTAGGCATTGGAGGGTGGTTAGCGGGCAGGGTTAGGCATTGGAGGGTGGTTAGGGTTTGGCATTGGAGGGGGGATAGCGGGCAGGGTAAGGCATTGGATGGTGGTTAGCGGGCAGGGTTAGGTATTGGAGGGTGGTTAGCGGGCAGGGTTAGGCATTGGAGGGGGGTTAGCGGGCAGGGTTAGGCATTGGAGGGTGCTTAGCGGGCAGGGTTAGGCATTGGAGGGTGGTTCGCAGGCAGGGTTAGGCATTGGAGGGTGGTTAGGGTTAGGCATTGGAGGGGGGTTAGGGTTGGGCATTGGAGGGCGGTTAGCGGGCAGGGTTAGGCATTGGAGGGTGGTTAGCGGGCAGGGTTAGGCATTGGAGGGTGGTTAGCGGGCAGGGTTAGGCATTGGAGGGTGGTTAGCGGGCAGGGTTAGGCATTGCAGGGTGGTTAGCAGGCAGGGTTAGGCATTGGAGGGTGGTTAGCAGGCAGGGTTAGGCATTGGAGGGTGGTTAGGGTTAGGCATTGGAGGGGGGTTAGGGTTGGGCATTGGAGGGTGGTTAGCGGGCAGGGTTAGGCATTGGAGGGTGGTTAGCGGGCAGGGTTAGGCATTGGAGGGTGGTTAGCTGGCAGGGTTAGGCATTGGATGGTGGTTAGCGGGCAGGGTTAGGCATTGGAGGGTGGTTAGCGGGCAGGGTTAGGCATTGGAGGGTGGTTAGCGGGCAGGGTTAGGCATTGGAGGGTGGTTAGCGGGCAGGGTTAGGAATTGGAGGGTGGTTAGCGGGCAGGGTCAGGCATTGAAGGGTGGTTAGCGGGCAGGGTTGGGCATTGGAGGGTGAATAGCGGGCAGGGTTAGGCATTGGAGGGTGGTTAGCGGGCAGGGTTAGGCATTGGAGGGTGGTTAGCGGGCAGGGTTAGGCATTGGAGGGTGGTTAGCTGGCAGGGTTAGGCATTGGATGGTGGTTAGCGGGCAGGGTTAGGCATTGGAGGGTGGTTAGCGGGCAGGGTTAGGCATTGGAGGGTGGTTAGCGGGCAGGGTTAGGTATTGGAGGGTGCTTAGCGGGCAGGGTTAGGCATTGGAGGGTGGTTAGCGGGCAGGGTTAGGTATTGGGGGGTGGTTAGCGGGCAGGGTTAGGTATTGGAGGGTGGTTAGCGGGCAGGGTTAGGCATTGGAGGGGGGTTAGCGGGCAGGGTTAGGCATTGGAGGGTGCTTAGCGGGCAGGGTTAGGTATTGGAGGGTGGTTAGCGGGCAGGGTTAGGCATTGGAGGGTGGTTAGGGTTAGGCATTGGAGGGGGGTTAGGGTTGGGCATTGGAGGGCGGTTAGCGGGCAGGGTTAGGCATTGGAGGGTGGTTAGCGGGCAGGGTTAGGCATTGGAGGGTGGTTAGCGGGCAGGGTTAGGCATTGGAGGGTGGTTAGCGGGCAGGGTTAGGCATTGGAGGGTGGTTAGCAGGCAGGGTTAGGCATTGGAGGGTGGTTAGTGGGCAGGGTTAGGCATTGGAGGGTGGTTAGCAGGCAGGGTTAGGCATTGGAGGGTGGTTAGGGTTAGGCATTGGAGGGGGGTTAGGGTTGGGCATTGGAGGGTGGTTAGCGGGCAGGGTTAGGCATTGGAGGGTGGTTAGCGGGCAGGGTTAGGCATTGGAGGGTGGTTAGCGGGCAGGGTTAGGCATTGGAGGGTGGTTAGCTGGCAGGGTTAGGCATTGGATGGTGGTTAGCTGGCAGGGTTAGGCATTGGATGGTGGTTAGCGGGCAGGGTTAGGCATTGGAGGGTGATTAGCGGGCAGGGTTAGGCATTGGAGGGTGGTTAGCGGGCAGGGTTAGGCATTGGAGGGTTGTTAGCTGGCAGGGTTAGGCATTGGATGGTGGTTAGCTGGCAGGGTTAGGCATTGGATGGTGGTTAGCGGGCAGGGTTAGGCATTGGAGGGTGGTTAGCAGGCAGGGTTAGGCATTGGAGCGTGGTTAGGGTTTGGCATTGGAGGGGGGATAGCGGGCAGCGTTATGCATTGGAGGGTGGGTAGCGGGCAGGGTTAGGCATTGAAGGGTGGTTAGCAGGCAGGGTTGGGCATTGGAGGGTGGTTAGCGGGCAGGGTTAGGCATTGGAGGGTGGTTAGCGGGCAGGGTTAGGCATTGGAGGGTGGTTAGCTGGCAGGGTTAGGCATTGGATGGTGGTTAGCTGGCAGGGTTAGGCATTGGATGGTTGTTAGCGGGCAGGGTTAGGCATTGAAGGGTGGTTAGCGGGCAGGGTTGGGCATTGGAGGGTGGTTAGCGGGCAGGGTTGGGCATTGGAGGGTGGTTAGCGGGCAGGGTTAGGCATTGGAGGGTGGTTAGCTGGCAGGGTTAGGCATTGGATGGTGGTTAGCTGGCAGGGTTAGGCATTGGATGGTGGTGGTTAGTGGGCAGGGTTAGGCATTGGAGGGTGGTTAGCGGGCAGGGTTAGGCATTGGATGGTGGTTAGCGGGCAGGGTTAGGCATTGGAGGGTGGTTAGCTGGCAGAGTTAGGCATTGGATGGTGGTTAGCTGGCAGGGTTAGGCATTGGATGGTGGTTAGCGGGCAGGGTTAGGCATTGGAGGGTGGTTAGCGGGCAGGGTTAGGCATTGGAGGGTGGTTAGCGGGCAGGGTTAGGCATTGGAGGGTGGTTAGGGTTTGGCATTGGAGGGGGGATAGCGGGCAGGGTAAGGCATTGGATGGTGGTTAGCGGGCAGGGTTAGGTATTGGAGGGTGGTTAGCGGGCAGGGTTAGGCATTGGAGGGGGGTTAGCGGGCAGGGTTAGGCATTGGAGGGTGCTTAGCGGGCAGGGTTAGGCATTGGAGGGTGGTTAGCGGGCAGGGTTAGGCATTGGAGGGTGGTTAGCGGGCAGGGTTAGGCATTGGAGGGTGGTTAGCGGGCAGGGTTAGGCATTGGAGGGTGGTTAGCAGGCAGGGTTAGGCATTGGAGGGTGGTTAGGGTTAGGCATTGGAGGGGGGTTAGGGTTGGGCATTGGAGGGCGGTTAGCGGGCAGGGTTAGGCATTGGAGGGTGGTTAGCGGGCAGGGTTTGGCATTGGAGGGTGGTTAGCGGGCAGGGTTAGGCATTGGAGGGTGGTTAGCGGGCAGGGTTAGGCATTGCAGGGTGGTTAGCAGGCAGGGTTAGGCATTGGAGGGTGGTTAGCAGGCAGGGTTAGGCATTGGAGGGTGGTTAGGGTTAGGCATTGGAGGGGGGTTAGGGTTGGGCATTGGAGGGTGGTTAGCGGGCAGGGTTAGGCATTGGAGATTGGTTAGCGGGCAGGGTTAGGCATTGGAGGGTGGTTAGCGGGCAGGGTTAGGCATTGGAGATTGGTTAGCGGGCAGGGTTAGGCATTGGAGGGTGGTTAGCGGGCAGGGTTAGGCATTGAAGGGTGGTTAGCGGGCAGGGTTGGGCATTGGAGGGTGGTTAGCGGGCAGGGTTAGGCATTGGAGGGTGGTTAGCTGGCAGGGTTAGGCATTGGATGGTGGTTAGCTGGCAGGGTTAGGCATTGGATGGTGGTTAGCGGGCAGGGTTAGGCATTGGAGGGTGGTTAGCGGGCAGGGTTAGGCATTGGAGGGTGGTTAGCGGGCAGGGTTAGGCATTGGAGGGTGGTTAGCTGGCAGGGTTAGGCATTGGATGGTGGTTAGCTGGCAGGGTTAGGCATTGCCTAACCCTGCCCTGGTTAGGCATTGGAGGGTGGTTAGCGGGCAGGGTTAGGCATTGGAGGGTGGTTAGGGTTTGGCATTGGAGGGGGGATAGCGGGCAGCGTTAGGCATTGGAGGGTTGGTAGCGGGCAGGGTTAGGCATTGAAGGGTGGTTAGCGGGCAGGGTTGGGCATTGGAGGGTGGTTAGCGGGCAGGGTTAGGCATTGGAGGGTGGTTAGCGGGCAGGGTTAGGCATTTGAGGGTGGTTAGCTGGCAGGGTTAGGCATTGGATGGTGGTTAGCTGGCAGGGTTAGGCATTGGATGGTTTTTTAGCGGGCAGGGTTAGGCATTGAAGGGTGGTTAGCGGGCAGGGTTGGGCATTGGAGGGTGGTTAGCGGGCAGGGTTGGGCAATGGAGGGTGGTTAGCTGGCAGGGTTAGGCATTGGAGGGTGGTTAGCTGGCAGGGTTAGGCATTAGATGGTGGTTAGCTGGCAGGGTTAGGCATTGGATGGTGGTTAGTGGGCAGGGTTAGGCATTGGAGGGTGGTTAGCAGGCAGGGTTAGGCATTGGAGGGTGGTTAGCTGGCAGGGTTAGGCATTGGATGGTGGTTAGCTGGCAGGGTTAGGCATTGGATGGTGGTTAGCTGGCAGGGTTAGGCATTGGATGGTGGTTAGCGGGCAGGGTTAGGCATTGGAGGGTGGTTAGCGGGCAGGGTTAGGCATTGGAGGGTGGTTAGGGTTTGGCATTGGAGGGGGGATAGCGGGCAGGGTAAGGCATTGGAGGGTGGTTAGCGGACAGGGTTGGGCATTGGAGGGTTCTGTGTGAGAGTAGAGTTAATAGAATATCGGTAATATTTACAGATATTTTATGAATTAATATAACCACTGTAAATAGTAGAATATTGGTAACATTTACTGATATTCTATTATCGGCTATTTCCCAGCACCCACATTTCCTGGCACCTTTTTTTTCCCTGTATGCATGTGACCCCACCCCTCCAGAGTTGTTTAGCCTAGGCCAGTGATGGCTAACCTTTGCATTCCAGCAGTGGTGGAACTACAAGTCCCATGAGGCATTTCAATACTGTGACAGCTCTAAGCATAACTCGGTGAGGCAGAGGCATGATGGGATTTGTAGTTTTGTCACCGCTGGAGTGCCAAGGTTAGCCATCACTGGCCTAGGCTATTTAGTTATGCACCCTTCTGTCCCAGAGCATTCAGGGAGCCCAGGCCCCATATGCAACTAACTTTTTCTCCTAGGAGATCATCTTTATCTTGTATTTAAAATAATTTGCGATTGAAAAAAGTAGGTGAATAAGTACTTTCCAAATTATTCTGAGTACTTTCTTGCTTGCCGGTGGTTTAAAAGGCATTGTGATAATATCACCTAGATGAAAACTCAGGGGAATAATGTAATTGTGTACGGGCCCTGGTGTTGTTTCTTATTACTTCGGAACACACAACAAACATTCCACAGTGATTCTCCTTGCTAGCCGTAAAGATGTTGCCGCTTGTGATGAATGTAAGAATGCAAATCCAGGAGAGATGGACTACAGCTACTGAAGAACACATGGGGCCTGATTCACAAAGCGGTGCTAACAGTTAGCACGCTGGTGAAAAGCCCTTTATCATGCCTAAACTCAGTTTAGGTGTGATAAGTTTAGGTGTGATAAGTTTAGGTGTGATAAGTTTAGGCATGATAAGTTTAGGCATGATAAGTTTAGGTGTGATAAGTTTAAGCGCCAACTGCGTTAGCACCGCAGTGCACAGCTGATCAAAAGTTTTACGCTAGCAAAGTCTGGTGCACTTTGCATAGAGTTTAATGGCGCTGCTTTGCGTGCGGGACTTTGCGTGCGATCTAAACTTATCTAAACTTAGCATGCCTAAACTTATCACACCTAAACTTATCATGCCTAAACTTATCACACCTAAACTGGCTTTCACCAGAGTGGTGCAATGGTTATCATGCCTAAAGTCTCTAACTAGGTAAGCACCGCTTTGTGAATCGAGCCCATGTTGTTATATAGAATGTAAATAAATAGAATGTAATTGTAACGAATCCCTCCCTAGGTTTTGAAGAAACGGCCAGCATTTGTGAAGAGGAGCAGGCGGATGAGGAGCTGGAAGCAGCCGCCAGCCACTTAAATAAAGATTTTTACAATGAACTGTCGGAAAAGTCCCAGTCTAATTGCTATGAGCCTACGATAAAGCCCATTCCTATAGCATCTCTTTTGGGACCGCTTCCTACCGCCGCAAGCTTAGGGATCACAGACTCAATCAAGGAATGTATAGACACAAAAGATCAGGAGAAAGGTAAGGCCAATATGCATCTTGTCATTATTGTGTTGATAAAAAAAAACTTTTTTATTTTTATCCCCCTCTCACCCCCCTCCCCCCATCAGCCTATCAGCGTGATCGGCTATGATAGGCTTCAGCCTACCAAAGCGGATCGCTTTTGTGCCTCTGGAGGGGACAGCGAGTGACACGGCTGTCCCCTGTAGAGCGCTGCCTTAGATCGCAGCACTGTACCTAGTAAATAGACAACGGTTTTGCCATCTAACAGTCTCCTAGCGGTGATCGCTACTGGGAGATTGAAGGCGGAGCTGAGCTTCATTCAAGCGGGGATGCGTGCGCATCGGCAATCCCCTGCAAACTCTGCCCCCAGGACTGCAAACTGATCGGCGTTAGGTGGTCCTGGGGCTGCCGCCGCATCCACGCCAATTGGCATGGAGCGACCCTAAAGAGGTTAAATGTACATAAATCAATGTACATAAATCAAATTATTATTACACAGTCAGAAGAAAGTACTGTATATTCCTGCGTATAAGACGACTGGGTGTATAAGACAACCCCCCAACTTTTCCAGTTAAAATATAGAGTATAAGACTACCCCTCTTCCAACGCACAGCAAATGAAAATAAAAATAAAAAAATAATGTACTGGTGCTGTGAACAGATACTGGTGCTGTACTGTATGTGTTATACAGTATATAACAGTGTACAGTCAATTGACTTGTTGCATTGGTCCACTCTCCTTAAAGGAATACTGTAGGGGGTTGTGGGAAAATGAGTTGAACTTACCTGGGGCTTCTAATGGCCCCCCACAGACATCCTGTGCCCACGCAGCCACTCACCGATGCTCCGACCCGCCTTCGGTTCACTTCTGGAATTTCAGACTTTAAAGTCTGAAAACCACTGTGCCTCCGTTGCCGTGTCCTCACTCCCGCTGATGTCACCAGAAGCAAACTGCTCAGGCCCAGCATGGTCTGTGCCTGCGCGTACTGCGCAGGCACAGACCATACTGGGCCTGAGCAGTTTGCTTCTGGTGACATCAGCGGGAGAGAGGACATGGCAACGCAGGCGCAGTCCTAGTGACATCAGCGGGAGCGAGGACACGGCAACGCAGGCGCAGTGGTTTTCAGACTTTAAAGTCTGAAATTCCAGAAGTGAACCGGAGGCGGGGCCGGAGCATCGGTGAGTGGCTGCGTGGGCACAGGATGTCTGCGGGGGTCTATAAGAAGCCCCTGATAAGTTCAACTCCTTTTTCCCCGACCCCCTACAGTATTCCTTTATGTAGACTGGTCAGCTCTCCTTGTCTACCTGTTTATCAGAGCGGTATAGAACAATAGATTGCGCTCCCTCAGCAGGGAGATCTGAGAGTCGGTAACAGGATAGGGCGTATGACCCGGCATCAATGATACCCGGCGTATAAGATAACCCCTAACTTTTCAGAAGATTTTCAAGGGTTAAAAAGTAGTCTTATGCGCAGGAATGTACAGTTTTAACCTGCAGTCCCTTATTTCCTAAATTGAGAAAGAGGAAGTCATTTTTTCAGTGATTTTTCTGCGTTTTTCCTGTGCTTGCGATTTTGGAGTGATTGCGATTTTTGTAACGATTGTGGTTTTTATGCTGAAGTGAGTTCAAGATGGTTGGGTGAATATAAAAAAAAAAAGTATTTACCATGGTGCCAGGCTTTGGATGCAGGGAAATGTCTTACAAGTACGGTACATTTATTGTGAGAGTGCCTGTTTTGTTTTTTCTTCATCATGTATAGAATTTAATCACACTCTAAATTCAGCGTTCTCATTCCTGTCGGGTAGAAGCCATTGCTTTCTCTAGTTATTTACATAATAAGCTCTTTAAGTGTGTTTACCATTTATGTACTGAAGCGTCTATTAATGAATTAATCACCTGTGAGGAACATGGCAGAGGAACAGGTGCTTGTGGGAATCTGTCAGTCTAGCCAGTTGCAGCCATAAATTCCAGTGCAGAGTGGTGGCTGTCACCAGGTGTGAGGACCACACAGTGCCTGGGAGGAGGGCAGCTCATAGCTTGGTCTCTGTGTGGCCTTCATGGGCCTGCTGGCAGCACACAGCCCATCTCCTCCCTCATCTGTGTACATTACTATTATTTATATAGCACCAACATCTTCTGCAGCATTGTCTTGCCACAGGACACCTGAGGTGAAAATAAACTAATGAAATAAACAATTGTATCTATCCTCCTAAAAATGACTTTTCAAGATATTCCACACTTTTATTTTATATTTAAATCTACCTTTTACGTTTTTATTATTTTATTATTTTTGCTCAATGACACATCCATTGAGGTATGCTAGAGCTAAAATCTATGAACTATTTACCCTTTTTTTTTAAATCTCTTTCCTGCTCTCAGAAGACATTTTCTGCTAGGAAAGTGTTATCAGCGAGGGTCACACGGTAATCTGACCCAGTCCTGATTCAGACAGGAACTGCTACTTACATACCTGATGATTAACTCTTTCAGGCAGAGAAAGAAAAAAAGCAACACTGCCTAGTTATTTGTGTGCTAGGCACTGTACATACCCATGTCTATCTCATCATGTCACATGTCACCTCGGGTATACTTTAATTGTCCCTCAAAAGGGCTCACAATCTAATCCCTACCATACTCATATGTTTATATCCGGTAATGTATGTACCATAATCTAGGGCCAATTTAGGAGAAAGTCAATTAACTTATCTGTATGTTTTTGGGATTTGGGGGGAAACCGGAGTGCCTGGAGGAAACGGGGAACGGCGCATCGGAAGAAGACGGCGCGGGACATTCCAGCTGCAGGGGGCCGATAGAAGCCCCAGGTAAGTGTCAGTTTTTGTTTTTTAAAAGGGCAACAGAACCCCTTTAAAGGAAACCAGAGAGGATGAAGAAAAGCTTTTATACATACCTGGGGCTTCCTCCAGCCCCATACGCCTGGATCGCTCCCACGCCGCCGTCCTCCGCTGCCTGGATCCGCCGGTACCGGGTTCCATCATTGCCGCCAGTCGGCCGGCGGACGCGGCCAATTCTCCGCATCACAGGGGGCTCCCTCCATACAGGTACGCGTGTTGCTGCTTACTGCGCAGCCGCATGCGTACGGGTATGGAGGGAGCCCCTGTGATGCGGACAATTGGCCGTGTCCGCCGGAAGTGACGGGCCCGGTACCGGCGGATCCAGGAAGCGGAGGATGGCGGCGTGGGAGCGATCCAGGCTTATGGGGCTGGAGGAAGCCCCAGGTATGTATAAAATCTTTTTTCTATTTTACCAAACCATTCCTCTCTTGTTCCCTTTAAAGGATACTTTAGTGCAAAAAAAAAAAAATATAAAAAGAGGGGGAGTAGGCATGTGTAATGGGCTCTCCTCATGCCCATTGCTCCCCTTGTTCTCCTCCGTCACCCTCTATTAATGTGTACCGATCCCCTTAACTTACTTCCTGGTCGAGATGGTCGCGGTTGACATGATCAAGGACGTGCGTCCGCCGGGCGGCTCCTGTGCAGTCATCTGCGACCACCCCGACCAGGAAGTAACGGAGGGTGATGGAAGAGAACAGGGGAGCGGTGGGCATGAGGAGGGCCCACTACACATGCCTGCCCATTTTTAAATTGTTTTTTGCATCCTTTAACCAATGAGCATCTCGACCAGCGGAAAACAACCCACAATCGCCAGTCTGAATCGGCCCTAAATCCAATAAATAATAATAATAGACAGTGGCGTAACTAGACTTAATAGGTCCCCCCTGCAAAAATGATAGCATAGGGCCCCCTTGGTTCCCAAACCCCATTAGGGTATATGATTGGGAGCCAGAGAATGGCAGCAGGGAATGCTCTGCTGTGAAGCAGTGTTTGGAAGCTGGAAAAATGACACATGCTCCTGCTACTTGCTACAGTGCATACAGGAGAAGACGGCAGGGACAGTTTGAGCAAACGGGGATTTTTTTTTTGCTAATTGCTGCACTTGCAGTTGGGGAGAGGGAGGAGGAGGGGCCCCCAAAGCCTCGGGGCCCCCCTGCGATGGCAGGGGTCGCAGGGGTGATTGCTACGCCCATGATAATAGATATCATTTATGATACTGGTTAACCTTCTGGGTACCACGTAATGTAAATCCTACTCCACACTTGTGGCCGTCTAACTCTGATGTGGCGTAGGATTTATGCCGCCTGCTGCTTCCGCTCCCGACGCAATCATGCGCACCCGAGAGGGGAGATTAAGCTGTCATATGACAGCTTACCTTTCCCTTCAGTGATCAGGAGCCATCGCGATTGCCTCCTGATCACGTGATTACTATGATCATTGGCAGATTGTTGTGATCACTATTAGAGCAGCGGCGTTAGGAGGGGAAGAGAAGGATCCGCTCGCCTTCCTGATGTTCCCCCGGCGATTGGCACTCCCATCCGCTCTGCCCGGCATCTCTGTTAGCTCTGACTTAAGTGTTGGTCCCGGCTGGATGACGTCATCAAGCCGCGACCCGGAACTTAGAGTCAGTGCAAGCAGAGATGCCGGGCAGAGAGGAGGGGGCTAGAGCTGCTTATCGCAGGACCCAGAGAGGTGAGTAAAGGCTGCTAACAGTACTGGGGACATTAATGCCTAGCTAACTACACTGGGGATCTGGCTGCCTGACCCCCAAATGTGCCCCCCCCCCTCCCCCCACGGGTAAAATGCCCTGGTCCTTAAAGGGGGTTAGGCAGCCGGTCCCCAGAGGGTTAAGGTATTGTGAGAATGCCTGGCCACGCTGTACAGGGCTGCTACCACATCAGTATTATGCACCACAGTGACTGCTAGTCAGTAAATGATTGTTTATTCTTCTCTTCATTGTGTTGGAAGCACCTAATCTTCCATGGTGAGCCATGTCTCCTCCTGAAGCATCTGAAGTGTTCCCAGTCGTGTGTCGGCGTCCCCTGTGCGCTCTGTTCACCTGTTTATTTTAGCCAAATTAACTTGCTGCTTCTCGGCTTCCTCTCCTGCACATCACAGTTAATGGAAGTGCCAGGTTCCTGTCACACAATCCCTGATGCTCTCTGCAAACATCTCCTGTCTCCAGTGTGATTGTAGCCTCAGGGCTCAGGCACACACAAAGCGTGACTGAAAGCAGAGGACACCAGAAGAGAACCCACCCTTTCTACTGTTTAAACACACTAATACTAGAAATGGCTCTGAAATAATAACATTATGTTAATGGAATCTGTATTGTAGTGATGACCTCTCATTAATATAGTCATGTCTATGAAGAAGGTTCACAAAGATATCACTGGCCCCAGAAGGTCTGAGTGGAGAGTGTCTGGGAGGCTTTATAAGAGTAAATCCCTCTTTCCGCTCTGTTGAGCAATACAGGTTTGTGGCTGGGGCCAGATTTCTGGAACATAGGCTTGGGCCTGGGGCGACTGCTTCTCAAGGGGACCTCTTTATATGGAAGAGGGCTTTCTTAGAAGAGGAAGCTGCAATTGGGGAGCCCTGCATGGAGGAGGCAGATGGGTGGAACGCAGTTTAAAGCAGACATGAACTCTTGCACAGGAGACCGGCCTGTTCTAATTCTCCCTTCTCAGCAATTAATCTGCCAGTGTAACTTAAGCTCCCAGCTGTCTGCCGAGTATGTTGAGTTGTGAGCTAATATGTAAACACAGGAGGTTAACACTTTCTGTGTTCCCAGCAAACCAGGAAGTAACTACATTACAGCATCTCTTGAGGAACTCTATAAGCTGTAACAAGGAAATGTTTTTTTCTTTAACCACTTCACTACCCTGGTAATTTTCCCCATTCAGCTCTGCTCTGATTAGTTTTGCAATAACTTTATCAATAATTGCCACAACTAAATGATCTATATATTGTTCTTTTCAGGACAAATTAGGCTTTTTGTGGCTGAGATTTGTTATTAGTAATTACCTTATTTTCTATGCACTTTAAAAGGAAAATAAGGGAAAAAAAGTGAAAAAATACACAATTTTTTCACTTTCATACATTATAGCTTTAATGTAAATGGTTCTATTGTACATTAAACCCACATATTTTATTTGTCTATCCCTTCTGTTTATTTAAACAGTTAATTTGTTTTGATAATGTATTAGATGTAACGATTAAAGGGGCACTATAGTTAATTTCTTCCTTTTAAGTGCCTTTAACCTAAGTATTAGTATGTGAAACGCTGTTATTGACATTTATTTTCGCTGATCAAAAGTTTTTTTTTTTTACATTGACACCAGCCATTTAAACCTAATGAGGCACGTCGGAAGATGTACCTTCCTGACGCCGAATCGGCATAATCCATCCTCATATAGGAGGCATCTGTAACTGTAAATGTATTCCTAATACTTCCCCCCCCCCCCCCCCCCCCCCATCCGCTCAGCGGAGGAACAATCCTACTGTAACGGCAGGATCGTACCGTTACTGAGATGTGTGTAGGCTGCAGCGGCTTTACGTCTCTTTAGCTTCACGCTGCCCGCTAAGGACCCCTGGCACAGCGACAGACACCTATTGTTGTCCGGTGTGTGCTGGTTACCACAGCAACGGACAACAATAGGTGTCTGTCGCTGTGCCAGGGGTCCTTAGCGGGCAGCGTGAAGCTAAAGAGACGTAAAGCCGCTGCAGCCTACACACATCTCAGTAACGGTACGATCGTGCCGTTACAGTTGGATTGTTCCTCCGCTGAGCGTATGGGGGGGGGAAGTATAAGGAACACATTTACAGTTACAGATGCCTCCTATATGAGGATGGATTATGCCGATTCGGCGTCAGGAAGGTAAATCTTCCGACGTGCCTCATTAGGTTTAAATGGCTGGTGTCAATGTAAAAAAAAAAACTTTTGATCAGCGAAAATAAATGTCAATAACAACGTTTCACATACTAATACTTAGGTTAAAGGCACTTAAAAGGAAGAAATTAACCATAGTGCCCCTTTAAGTAATATATACAATCTGCTCCTGGAATGTGTATTTTACACTTGTTTACTAATTAACCCTGCCATTGAATTCCCTGGGAGGAGGAGAGGGGTTTGATGTAAATCCTTTTCAACTCTGTAGTGATATTATCAGGTCAGAGACAAACAGTGTTATCTAAGATTTTGTAGGAAGGAGAGTGCAGAGACTTATTTTCACATCATAGGGATAGCAAGTGGTTAAAGGTGGTTATGCTGTTGCTTATATTTTAGAGCATAGAGAAAGTTTTGAGTTCAGGTCAGCTTTGTTTTGGACTGGAGGGAGGGTGAAAGAGGTGCAGTGAGATGGCACTGGCTTATCTTTTGAAGTAACACAGGCGTTCAGGCCCCAATATACATCTTAAAATCTAGGCCCCTGAAATAACCATTTGTGATCATTTTAGGTGACCGATTCCTGTACAAATGTGCTGCTTGGGAGTCTGCTGCACAGCCTGTCCTGCCATGTATAAAGGGGAGGGGAAAGATAAGCAGTTGGAGAAAATGGCAGTGAAGTGTGGTTTTGTGGTATGTCTGATTGCCAGGGACAAGTGTGGGCAAACACTGTGGAAAGTCATCCAAAATGATCACAAACAATTTCTCAGGCAAGAAAAAGTCTAATGCCTCCCTCATACGTGCTGAAGGACTGCTGTTACCTGGCAGTGATTAGGACTTAAAGGGGAACTTCAGCCTAAACGAACATGACAACTGTCATTATGCACATAGAGGGAAAGAGGAGCCCAAGAGGGAAGGAGGCTCCCCACGCTGATTGGTATTTGTCTGTTGGCACTTGTATTAGCCTGAGGAAGCGGGCTCAGACCCGCGAAACGCGTTGCCTGTGCTCAATAAAAATCTTTTGTAAGTGTACAAGGATTCCGTCATTGAGGTAAGATACCTCATTACTTTTTTGCTTTTAAGCTGTTTTTGGAAGTTTTTATCCAACTTGGGCGCCTCTTTCACTCTATGTGCATAGCAAATACCCCCGTACAGACTTGGTGCGAGGGGCGGTGACAGAACACCCGTGGTGCCTACCAGGGTAGACGCCTGTCTCCTTTTTTCTTCAAGAGAGCGACCACATCGAGGTCCATTTTGGACCACCCCGAGTGGAGCCGGGTTTGTGATCTCCACCTGCTTCTTGTGGCCGGTTGCCCCATGCAACCCTCCTTTGTGAGTAGTGACTTTATTTTCCTTTTCACACAACATTGATCTCTGACGTATTGCACTACTGGGCTCCCGCTTTTGTTTCCTATGCCTTTTCTGTAGGGTGTCAAGACACCCCCACATCTCCCATACTGTCATTAAGTTACATTATCTATGTTCATTAAAATAAAGAGGTAATATAATATCTTACCCACCCTGTTTTAAAAGAACAGG
Organism: Hyperolius riggenbachi; assembly: GCF_040937935.1. Taxonomy (NCBI): domain Eukaryota; kingdom Metazoa; phylum Chordata; class Amphibia; order Anura; family Hyperoliidae; genus Hyperolius; species Hyperolius riggenbachi. Next base: position 246,440,943 of record NC_090654.1, read on the forward strand.
CAAATGTTTGTGATTTCATCTGGGCAGCCATCTTTTTGGTTGAAAGGAGGTGACAAGGAGCAGGAGACACAGTTCCAACTGTCCTGTGTCCTGATCACCCCTCCCAGCTGCACACACTAGGCTTCAAATCTCAAATTCTAAACTTCAAAAAAACAAATTTGTGCCAACATTTCTTCTGTGCAGCTAAAAATGTGGCTTGGGTAAGAAAGACAAAGTTCTGATGCTGTGAAACTGTTAAAGAAACACCAAGCCTTTTCAGTGCTGCGGAGTAGATTTTTAGTCTGGAGGTTCACTTTAATATCGCTTGGATGACAGTACAGAGCCGACACTGCACAGTTTCTTCACTAGCCATGGAAGGGGGTGGACAGAGCAGTTTACCATGGGTGGGGTGAGTGGGGAAAACCATTTGGGCGTCGGGAAACACTGAAGATCTGGCATTCTGGATCTTTAGCGGACGTCAGGTTGCTGTTGTACAATTCTCAGCCAAGGCGTTCTTTATTGGCCACCATGGACAAGTCACATACATACCTAGGTAGAAGGTAGGCCCCCTCTCCCGCCGCCTTGCCGTTCCAGAGCTGGGGACCTCGAAGCTGGGCCGCAGGATGGATTGCATCTGTGCAGTAAGCCACATACTATGTCTACTTGATTGACAGCAGCGGTTCACGCAGGCGCATTAAGGATGTCCTCGGGGTCGGCCTCTGCACAGTGCGGGGAGCTCAGGACGGCTGTGGAGATTGGAGCGGTCAGCGTGGGACAGTCAGCTGGAGAAAGCCCCAGGTAAGTAAAGCTTTTTTTTTTTTTTTTTTTTTTTTTTTTGCCTGATGATTCCTTTAATGTCTAGGGGTCCCTCCCTCCCTTATAAAGCTCCCGGGTGTATAACATCTCCCTCATTTCCATATACGGTTCCCTGTTGTTTAGTGGCCCACCTCCCTACCCTATACAGTTCCCTAGTGTCTAGTGCACTCCCCTCCCTCCATCCCCTACACAGTTCCCTGGTGTCTAGTGGCCCCCTTCCCTATACAGTTCTCTGGTCTCTAGGCCCCGCCCCCCCGCTTCCATACACTTCCCTGGTGTCTAATGGCCCTCCTCCCTCCCCTACACAGTTCCCTGGTGTCCAGTGCTTCCCCCCCCCCCCCCCCCCATACAGTTCCCTGGTTTTTAATGGCCCTCCTCCCTCCCTTATACAGTCCCCTGGTGTCTAGTGCTCCCCCCCCCCCATACAGTTCCCTGGTTTTTAATGGCCCTCCTCCCTCCCTTATACAGTCCCCTGGTGTCTTGTGCTCTTCCCATCCCTCATATGGCTTCCATTGTGATCTAAAGTATCACCCTCAATATAGCTTCCGTGGTGGTCTCGACCAGTGTTTATCAACATTTTATTGGTATGTACCCCTTTTAAAACCCTGTACTCACCGAATACCCCCTACCATAGTGAACATTATCTCAAGTACCTCTTGACAAATATATATTTAATTGCAATACATAATAATTGGTTCTGAACAATTTCCAAGCATTTACTATTGCTTTTAATTAGCTTAAACATTAGTTTGGTGTTGTTTAAATAAGATTTATCATTTTCTATAACTCTCTAAATTTGTTATTCTAGGTTAAGTATATCAAGCCCGAGTACCCCTTGGAACCATCAGAAGTACCCCCTGGGGTACGCGTACCACACGTTTAGAACCTAGGGTCTAGACCAGGGGGTCAGGAACCTTTTTGGCTGAGAGAGCCATAAACACCATGTATTTCTGGGAGAGCCATACAATACGTTTGAAACTGGGACAGTGCACATGCACAGCAGAGGGCTGTCCCTGTTGCCACGGTGATGTGTTGATCCGCTGGGCAGCAGAAGTGTCAGAGACGTCTTCAGCTTCTCTTGGGTTTCAGCAACATCAGCAATTTCCCCGAGAGCCAGACTGGAGAAATACAGACTAACCGCTTGTACAATTAGCTAGCTGACTTGGGGGTTGATTCACTTTGTAGGACGAGGTCCCCGCACTTTGACCCAATAGGCTGCCTATTGGGCAAATCAAAGTGCGGGGATCTCGTCCTACAAAGTCACTGGACCTGACAGGGTCCAGAGTGGGACAATTGAAGCAGCTGTTTGTTTTTGGGGGAGCGTGAGTAAGTTAGTAGTACATGCTACAGCAGTAGCGTGCCTACTTTGAAAATTTTACTTGCACTGCCACACTAAGCTGCACTGCTTGAGCAGTGTAGCTTAGTGAATTAACCCCTACTGATTTGTATGTGAGCCAGATGCAGCATCAAAAGAGTCACATCTGGCTCCCGAGCCTTAGGTTCCCTACCCCTGGTCTAGACTGTGCTAAACATAATACAAAGCAAGGAAACCACTTGCGGCCAAATTCTGCAGGCCAGATTTAGCCCACAGGCCAGAGTTTTATATGTATGCCTAAAGGTGGCCACACACCATACAATAAAATGATCCGATTTTACAGCAATTCGATAAAAACGATCGTATCTCCCGAAAATATCGAAAGCTTTTTTTTAATTCGACTGAAAAATACGATCGGATTTCCCGTTTTTTTTCGATTTAAATTGATCCGGAATGCCAGATATTTCTTTTCAATTTTTTTAAAGATTGTATGGTGTGTGTTAGAGTGTCAGTTTATTAATATACTCACCCTAGCAATTTTCTCAGAGTTTCCAATCATTTTTATCATAATTGGGGAAAGATTGAACATACATGTGTGGTACATTGGTCAGATTTTTGAAATGTTACAATCAGTCAGAAAAATTAATTGCAATTCTTAAATTGAACAGATATTTAAAAAATTGTATGGTGTGTGGCCACCTTTAGTTTGCTCAAAATAAGCAAGGCATCAGCACGGTAACAGTTAAACCATATTGGCAACATTGTCTCTGCTTGGCTGCGGTTATAATGTCATGTGGCGGCATGCTGGTCTGCCTCAAGCATTAATTCTATTTAGTGGAGTTGACTTATACCGTGCGTTTGTATATCTTACTGTTTGACTTTATATTTATTGACTTTTTGTACAAGGGGAATCCGCTTTGAAATGGAGGCCTTCTCTTCCGTGGGCCGCACTGAACATCCCTTCACCACATGTGGCCTGACCTCCACTTCTCTCTGTTCCTTTTCACCAGCTTAGCGCCCGCCGTCCTCCGCAGTTTATTTTTACCTGCAATGTTGTGCTGGCTGGCTGCACGCTCAGCTTAAGCTGATACAAGCACATAAAAGCACACATGCTGAAAAAACCCTCAAAGACCAAACTGATCTTGGCAGAGTGCGGTGTGTAAACATTCCCTCACATGGAACACGCTAATAGTTCACACACAGCACACAAACCTGTTATGCAGAGGATTATGGGTGGAACACACACACCCTGATAACATGGGATGGGAGACTTGGCTTACTCTACTAGGCAAGCACTCAGGTTTATCAGAGACAGGAAAGTAGAAGATTGTTTTTGTCCAGAATGCTGTTAGTGATGTCTCACAGTAACCAATGAAATTTAAGCTTGTTGGAATATGAGTAGGAGATTGTAAGCTTGAATGTCCCCTCTCCAGTGTCCGCCGAAACAGAGAGAAGAAACCTGAAGCCATAGAGCGTACCAAAACTAATTTCTCTGTTTTAAATATAAATTAAATATAAATTTGCTTTCTTAAAAGAAAACTGAAGTGAGAAGAATATGGAGTCTTGACATATTTATTTTCTTTTAAAGTGAACCTGAACTCATATGTCTCATGGTTTCTACTATTATGCAGAAATACTGTAGGATGTAGTCAGGCCTCTATAGTTCTTACACTTTTGTCACATGGTCACACCCCATTGTCCCGCCCACCTTCTGAATCCATGGAGGTGAGGAAGCAAGCAGCAGTGCAACTAGAAGCACTTTTGGTCCATGAAACAGATATTCCGTCTACCACTTTTTTTCTGAACGCTGTTTAAATGTATCATTCTGATTGCTACTGTATTTGAGGATGGCTGGACTTAAAACAAACCCGAAGCGGGGAAAAAAAAAACCTTATAATATAATGAATTGTTTGTGTAGTACCGATAATGAATAGAACATAGTATCCTATGTAGCGTACAAAGTACACTAATGGGATTTTTGCTCAGTGGGGACATCTTGTGGCCAAATAGTAAAATACACCTACTGACTTTGGGGGGGGGGGGGAGATAAAATATTTGACAAGAGGGCATATCATTATTAAATAATTGGCTGTAAAACTGAAAAAATGCACCTTTATTTCCAAATAAAATATTGTCACTATACATTGTACTAGGGATATAATTTTAACGTTGCAATAACCGGGACAAATGGTCTACTGCGTGGCCACGCTGCAAGAATAGGAGCTGCACGGCCCCAATCTGGAGAAAAGATGCACTCAGCGACGGGGGACATTGGACCACCAAAGGAAGCCTCATCAGGATCCTGAGGCTTCCCTCTCTTCAGGTAAGTATCTGATTTTGATCCTGAGCTTTGGCTCAAGATCACTTTAACCACCCTGGCGTTCTATTAAGATCGCCAGGGCGGCTGCGGGAGGGTTTTTTTTAAATAAAAAAAAAACTATTTCATGCAGCCAACTGAAGGTTGGCTGCATGAAAGCCCACTAGAGGGCGCTCCGGAGGCGTTCTTCCGATCGCCTCCGGCGCCCAGAATAAACAAGGAAGGCCGCAATGAGCGGCCTTCCTTGTTTTGCTTACATCGTCGCCATAGCGACGAGCGGAGTGACATCATGGACGTCAGCCGCCTCCGATCCAGCCCTTAGCGCTGGCCGGAACTTTTTGTTCCGGCTACGCTGGGCTCAGGCGGCTGGGGGGACCCTCTTTCGCCGCTGCTCTCGGCGGATCGCCGCAGAGCGGCGGCGATCGGGCAGCACACGCGGCTGGCAAAGTGCCGGCTGCGTGTGCTGCTCTTTATTTGATGAAAATCGGCCCAGCAGGGCCTGAGCGGCAGCCTCCGGCGGTGATGGACGAGCTGAGCTCGTCCATACCGCCCGGCTGGTTAAAGAGAGGACATCTCTCTAATGGTGCCCATACATGGTACAACTTTTTCATTTTTTTTCAATTAGATAATTTTGTTTGATTTTTCTGTTAGATCGAATATAAAAATTTTTTCCAACATGTCCGATCGGATTTCTATTGAAAAAACTAAATAATCGATTGTTTTTTTCTTGATTGAAAAAAAAAGGACTATTTAAATTTAACTTTTTTAAAATTTAACTTTTTTATTGTATTGTATGGGCACCATAAGGCTCGGTCCACACTTGTCATGTTGCAGATCGGAAAAAAAATAAAATTGTTGTGCTTTTGCAGCATACGTTTCCAATCCATTTAAACATATGTCAAAAACATGTCCTTCCTTCCTGTGTGTTTCTATTGGATAAAGAGGTCCGCAAAGGGGACGCTGAGGGGAGGAGCAGGCCGTAGGCAATCCGCTTTGGCATGCGTTTTGTGTGCAAAGTTCTCCGTGTGAAAGGAGATCCGTTTTCGTGTTGCCTTTCATTGCCTCTGTGGGGATCCGGGCTCCGGGTAAAAGTGCAAAGTCCGGACTTTCCATTCCGTTTTCATGCATGGATCCCACGGATCCGTTTTTTTGACCAGAGTGAAGATGACCTCTATTTTTAACATTGAGATCCGTGGCTCCGTTTTTTTTCGCGTCAAAAAACATACAACACGCATACGGTTGCTGAACAAGTGCAAACAAGTGAGTTTCTCGTCACTCTATAAGCCTTCTTTCCCTGATCCTCGTCTTGAAGCCGACTCTAATCACGGCTGTCTAAGTGACAGGGCACATGCCTGTCTTGTGTCAGCCTAATGAAACAAGGTATGATTTATCCCATTTTAGGCAGTTAATTTTGATGCGGTGAAGACTGTCAGGATCCTATCTGTCAGTCTCGGCAGCCGAGCTCCTATCAGATGCTGTTTACACAGGCTGTGTGTGTGTAGGTGTACAGCACTTTCACTCTAGAATATTTTGTATCTCATGATGGAGCATCATCTTGCTGAACAGGATATTAATATCACAGAGCACTGATATCAGGTGTTCTGGATGACCGGGTCCAGTGTTCTGTTTCTATAGAGAAAACAGCCGAGTGTCTTGTGTAAAAATTGCTGATCAGACCAACAGATATGGCTGTGTCCAACTAGATAGCTATTATCTACTGCCTGGACCGGCAGTCATCAGTTCTGAGGATTTGGATCACTTTACCGGGTTTGCCAATAGGTGTGGTTTACAGCACTAAGACAAGGGGCAGCAGTGGTGGCTCCAGCTTCAAAATGATTTTTTTGGGGGTGGGCACAAAGGGTGGTTGGCTGCTGGGGTCTATGTGGGTGATCAAACTTGATGTTTGTACGGAGATTTTTAGATTTTTTTTTTTGCCTAACTTGGGTGATACATTTAAGGGTAAGTAGTTCAGCAATGATAGGAACCAAATGTAAACATCACAAACAGAACCCGGAGGCTTTTGAGCAGAGCAGATTGTCCAAGTGATTGGGCTGTTATTGATGAAAGGTTACCTATGGATGTACTTGACCAGTTGGCTGACATGCTTTAGTCTATACTGCTCTTGTGTAGACAGATCACTGACAAATCATTCTACTCCCAGCCTGTGTCTCATGACTCTACAAGGGGGGGTTGAAGAGGCAGGAAGGAGAGAAACACCGTGTGTGTAATTCCTTATCTTAGTAGCTAAGCATTGCTGCAGACTAGAGCTTGAATTTTATAGACAGAAAGTTTTGAATCAGGATTAATATCTTGATTCAAAATATCCTGTCAATATAATACAAAACCGTTATCTTTCAGCTTGTAAGTCTACTCCACACCCTATTCCTGTTGACTGACCATGTTAGAACATACAATCAGAAGCAGGTACAGTGGCTTGCAAAAGTATTCGGCCCCCTTGAAGTTTTCCACATTCACTGCCACAAACCTGAATCAATTTTATTGGAATTCCACGTGAAAGACCAATACAAAGTGGTGTACATGTGAGAAGTGGAACGAAAATCATGCATGATTCCAAACATTTTTTACAAATAAATAACTGCAAAGTGGGGTGTGCGTAATTATTCAGCCCCCTGAGTCAATACATTGTAGAACCACCTTTTGCTGCAATTACAGCTGCCAGTCTTTTAGGGTATGTCTCTACTAGCTTTGCACATCTAGAGACTGAAATCCTTGCTCATTCTTCTTTGCAAAACAGCTCCAGCTCAGTCAGATTAGATGGACAGCGTTTGTGAACAGCAGTTTTCAGATCTTGCCACATATTTTCGATTGGATTTAAATCTGGACTCTGACTGGGCCATTCTAACGCATAGATATGTTTTGTTTTAAACCATTCCATTGTTGCCCTGGCTTTATGTTTAGGGTCATTGGAAGGTGAACCTCCGCCCCAGTCTCAAGTCTTTTGCAGACTCCAAGAGGTTTACTTCCAAGATTGCCCTGTATTTGGCTCCATCCATCTTCCCATCAACTCTGACCAGCTTCCCTGCCCTGCTGAAGAGATGCACCCCCCGAGCATGATGCGGCCACCACCATATTTGACAGTGGGGATGGTGTGTTCTGAGTGATGTGCAGTGTTAGTTTTCTGCCACACATAGCGTTTTGCATTTTGGCCAAAAAGTTCAGTTTTGGTCTCATCTTTCCAGAGCACCTTCTTCCACATGTTTGCTGTGTTCCCCACATGGCTTGTGGCAAACTGCAAACTGGACTTCTTATGCTTTTCTGTTAACCATGGATTTCTTCTTGCCACTCTTCCATAAAGAAATTTAAAGCAGGCTTAGGCTACAAAAAGATTTCCAAAGCCTTGAACATCCCACAGAGCACTGTTCAAGCGATCATTCAAAAATGGAAGGAGTATGGCACAACTGTAAGGCCCCGTTCACACTTGCGGTTTTGCGAAAACCGCACCGGATGTCCGGACCGCACCGGAGCCGGATCGGACCTGAACCGTACGGTTCCTGTCCGGATCCGGTCCGGATCCGGTCCGGTTGCATACGGTTTCCGTGCGGTATGAACACGGTTGCGGTCCGGATCCGGATTCTTAAAGAGATAACAACCTGTATAAATACCTGGGGTTCTGGGAGGTCAGCAGAAGCTCTGGGGTCATTGTTGGAGACAGCTGGACGTGTGGAGACCATCCTTGGATACAGAGACAGCAGTTGGGACCATGGATCCAGTCATTTTTTACGCTTATTACCTGGGAATTCTCTCCTTCCTGTTGTTTACCTACTACTATGTGGGGAGAAGGCGTGCTCCTCGCAGGAGATGGTGGGTGCACCCTCTACTAGCCAGGAGGCAGAGGAAGGGAGAGTTCCAGGCCCTCTACCGGGACCTCAGACGACACCCACAGAAGTTCTACAGCTACACTCGGATGTCTATTCCCCTGTAAGTATATAGGCCTAAATACACCAACCCCCACCATTCCTAAACACCCCACCCTCACCCCCACAACACCTCATCCCTGTATACCTAGCTAAACACACCACCCTGACCCCCACACCCCTGTATACCTAGCTATACACTACACCCCCACCCTCCACAACACTCCCAAACCTCTGTAAACACACCTCCCCCATCCTCCACCCAACACCTTGTCCCACAACATACTTTACAGCTTCTTCCTTTCCATCTCCTGACAGGTTTGATACCCTTTTGGAGATGGTGAAGGATGACCTTAGGAAGGAGGATACCACGTTCAGGAGAGCAGTCACACCACAAGAACAACTACTCATCACACTGAGGTATGTAAAAACAAATTTTTTTATTGCAAAAACAACCACTTTCCAACATAGAAACATTCTTCCAACATGGAAGACAAAAAAATAACATATCTATGGTATAGCCCGGTCAGTTTTAAGGAACACCAACCACCAACTTTGTGCTGGAAGAGTTGCAGGGCATAGCTGCCCAAGTGTCTTTCGGGGACACCAGTCCCTAATATTAAAGTGCTTCAAAAACCTAACCACTGGCACAGGACCCTCTGAGCCATGGATGAAGGACACAGGTCAGTGAAAAGGCTAGGCCTCTCACCGACCAGTCAAGGTGTCCTTCATCCATGGCTCCAAGGGTCTTGTGCAAGTGATTAGGAACAAGAACAAAGTGAGGAGCAAGAGGAACCGATGGCAGAGGTGCATGACTACAGGTGCAGTGCAACAGGCACAAGGTTGTGACCCAGGTAGTGTCTTTCGGGGACACCAGGCCCTAATAAATTGAAGTGCTTTAAAAACCTAACCACTGGCACATGACCCTCTGAGCCATGGATGAAGGACACAGGTCAGTGAAAAGGCTAGGCCTCTCACCGACCAGTCAAGGTGTCCTTCATCCATGGCTCCAAGGGTCTTGTGCAAGTGATTAGGAACAAGAACAAAGTGAGGAGCAAGAGGAACCGATGGCAGAGGTGCATGACTACAGGTGCAGTGCAACAGGCACAAGGTTGTGACCCAGGTAGTGTCTTTCGGGGACACCAGGCCCTAATAAATTGAAGTGCTTTAAAAACCTAACCACTGGCACATGACCCTCTGAGCCATGGATGAAGGACACAGGTCAGTGAAAAGGCTAGGCCTCTCACCGACCAGTGTAGGTGTCCTTCATCCATGGTTTCAAGGGTCTTGTGCAAGTGATTAGGAACAAGAACAAAGTGAGGAGCAAGAGGAACCGATGGCAGAGGAGCAGGACTACAGGTAGTGTCTTTTGGGGACACCAGGCCCTAAATTATTAGTGCTTCTAAAACCTAACCACTGGCACATGACCCTCTGAGCCATGGATGAAGGACACAGGTCAGTGAAAAGGCTAGGCCTCTCACCGACCAGTCAAGGTGTCCTTCATCCATGGTTCAAAGGGTCTTGTGCAAGTGGTTAGGAACAAGAACAAAGTGAGGAGCAAGAGGAACCGATGGCAGAGGTGCATGACTACAGGTGCAGTGCAACAGGCACAAGGTTGTGACCCAGGTAGTGTCTTTCGGGGACACCAGGCCCTAAAATTGAAGTGCTTTAAAAACCTAACCACTGGCACAGGACCCTCTGAGCCATGGATGAAGGACACAGGTCAGTGAAAAGGCTAGGCCTCTCACCGACCAGTGAAGGTGTCCTTCACCCATGGCTCCAAGGGTCTTGTGCAAGTGATTAGGAACAACAAAGTAAGGAACAAGAGGAATCAAAGGCACAGGTGCAGGACTACAGGTGCAGTGCAACAGGCACAAGGTTGTGACCCAGGTAGTGTCTTTCGGGGACACCAGGCCCTAAAATTGAAGTGCTTTAAAAACCTAACCACTGGCACAGGACCCTCTGAGCCATGGATGAAGGACACAGGTCAGTGAAAAGGCTAGGCCTCTCACCGACCAGTGAAGGTGTCCTTCACCCATGGCTCCAAGGGTCTTGTGCAAGTGATTAGGAACAACAAAGTAAGGAACAAGAGGAATCAAAGGCACAGGTGCAGGACTACAGGTGCAGTGCAACAGGCACAAGGTTGTGACCCAGGTAGTGTCTTTCGGGGACACCAGGCCCTAAAGTTCAAGTCCAGCAAAAACAAAAGTTCCCTGACATGGTCATCTGAACACCTCTGAACCTTGGTTGAAGGAGATGGGGCAGGGAAAAGGTTGGGCTAAAAAGCCCTGTGATGGTATCCTTCCTCCGAGGATCGGAGGTATTCAGAGGAGCATGTCCAGGAACAATCTGACTTTTTTTTTCAAATTGTATCGGCACCACTACTAGAAAAGGTGGGAGTTGCTGCCTGGAAATCTGGACTCTCTTGGGTGCTGGTCGTGGATGAGCTGGACCCTGACAGCGGTGGCCCATATTGACTGCCTCTGTAGCCGGTGTACATCTGTGATGATTGCCAGGTGGGCACCGCTGTTGGTTGTGGGGGTCTAAAAATTGGTGGTTGCAATAATGGCGTGTCCATGTGTTGTTTGATCACCTCCAGCAAAGTGGAATGGCACGCCATCATGTTTTGGGAAGGCACCTTTTCCAAATATGGTATTAGAGACATCACAGTGTGAAAACACGGGTGTGCCTGCAATTTCAGTAGTTCCTTGCTTTGTTGATGCATTTGCTGCATCATGTTCTGCAGCTGGCCCACCGACTGATGATGCTGCGCACGCAGTTGGTCGATTTCTCCTCTGTGCATCTCATGCATCATTTTAAGCTCGTCCCTGTAGTGCCCATGTACAGCGTCGAGCTCACATTGCAGTGAAGTGATGTGGGACTTGTACTGCTCCATGATATGGTCCCTGTCCTCATCTTGCAACTGCCGGGTTATGAGAGTTTGGTGGCTCTGAAGAATCCCGAGAAGTCCGGAGACAGCCCCGGACATCTCGGACTCTGTCTCTCTCCTTGTTGGGGGGAGGGTACCTCGACGCCTCACTGGTGGGGTGGTCCTCACTGGTGGTGTGGCAGCATCTTCCCGTCCTCTGGCCTGTGTCGGGGTTGCCCTGCGCGCTGGTTGTGCTGCAGTCTCTCGGTGCTCCTCACTTTGTTCTTGTTCCCCTGGAGCTTCCATAGCGGTCGATTGTGGAGGTGCAGCTTCTTCCACACTCGGTCCTGCAACCTCAACATCCAAGCTCTCTTCTCCCAAGTCATCATCAAAGGAGAGAGCTGGGATAGCTAAGGACTCCCTCCTCCTACTCCTCTCCTCGGGGAAATAGGTTACATCGGCGACGTCATCATCCTCCAAGCTCTCCTCACTGCTGAACCGTGCCTCCTGGGTCGGTTCCTCTTGCTCCAAATTGTCTTCAGTCCTGTAGATAAAAACAATATTTATTGGTGTGCCAAACAGCATGTGGCGTCAATTCACAGAGCTAGCAAACACTAGCAAACACTTTATCAACCGTTTCTACCAAACATTTGATAAAGCTTGTGAGAAAAGTTCGCTAGCCATGGGAATTGAGGCCAGTTTATAGCAATACATGGCCGAAGTCATGGTAGTTGTCTGCTAAAATGAGCTCTCAGTTCCTGCCCACAGTAGTGGTACTTACAGTCTAGGTTCCAGGCTTGCATTGATGAAAGACAATTGCTTGGCAAATTGGTAGTCTGTTTGTCGCTTTCCCCCGCCACTGCCACTTCGTTCGGCAAGTTTTTTCTTCCGTAGCCATTTCACGTATGCATCACGTATATTGCGCCACCTTGTCTTGAACCTTTCTCCTGTAACGACATGAAAAATTGATTTTGATTATTTCTCTTGTAGGTACATCGCAACTGGACAAACATATACATCGCTACATGTCACATTTCGTATTGGGAAGAGCACGGTGGCAGGCATCGTCGTGAGGACTTCGAGGATCCTTTGGACGCGACTGAGGGCCAGATACATGCCTGTGCCGGACACCACGAAATGGGAGGAGATCGCCCAGGGCTTCTGGACCGAGTGCAAGTTTCCTAATTGTGTTGGCGCACTGGATGGGAAACACATCCGGATTCAGAAACCCGTGGGGAGTGGCAGCCATTATTTCAACTATAAAAAATACTTCAGCATTGTTCTAATGGCAGTGGCAGATGCGGACTACAAGTTTGTGTACGTGGACGTGGGGTCGTACGGTAGTTCCAATGACTCTGGAATTTTCCAGCGTACGACCCTTTGCCGGCTGATGGAGGAAGGCAGACTGCGTCTCCCCCGTGACAGACCCTGGCCTGGGACAAGGGCACCAGCCTACCCCTATGTGTTTGTGGGGGACGAGGCCTTCGCCCTGTCCGACCATGTAATGCGTCCGTACCCAGACAGGGGACTTGATGCCAGCCAGCTACACTTCAATGCTCGGTTGAGCCGTGCAAGGAGAATGGTGGAGTGCACATTTGGGATCCTGGTGTCAAAGTGGAGGGTGTTCCACACGCCCATGCTGCTGAAACCGGGCAACGCAGTTGTCGTGGTGAAGGCAGCATGCATCCTCCACAACTTTGTGCGGCAGGAGGAAAGAGAGACTCCGGAACCCCCGAATGTGCTTCCACTAATGCCCCTGCGGAGGTATGCAACCAGGCCAAGGGTAGTGTCACTGCGGAACAGGGACCAACTGAGACTTTATTTTACCACACCACCAGGACGAGGGTGAATGTTTGGTTTTTAATATGTTTTGTTGAAATGTGTTTATTTTGGAGTTTCAAGTTTTTAAGTGATTTTAAATGTCTTAATTTTTTACAATAAATTGATGTTTAATAATTGGTCATTGTGTATGTTTTATGTGCACAGGTGGGGTACATCGCAGGTGGGTGGGAGACATCACAGGTGGGTGGGATACATCACAGGTGGGTGGGATACATCACAGGTGGGGTACAGGTGGGTGGGATACATCACAGGTGGGTGGGATACATCACAGGTGGGGTACAGGTGGGTGGGATACATCACAGGTGGGTGGGATACATCACAGGTGGGGTACAGGTGGGTGGGATACATCACAGGTGGGTGGGATACATCACAGGTGGGTGGGATACATCACAGGTGGGTGGGATACATCACAGGTGGGGTACAGGTGGGTTGGATACATCACAGGTGGGTGGGATACATCACAGGTGGGGTACAGGTGGGTGGGATACATCACAGGTGGGTGGGATACATCACAGGTGGGGTACAGGTGGGTGGGATACATCACAGGTGGGGTACAGGTGGGTGGGATACATCACAGGTTGGTGGGATACATCGCAGGTGGGTGGGATACATCACAGGTGGGGTACAGGTGGGTGGGATACATCACAGGTGGGGTACAGGTGGGTGGGATACATCACAGGTGGGTGGGATACATCACAGGTGGGTGGGATACATCACAGGTGGGGTACAGGTGGGTGGGATACATCACAGGTGGGTGGGGTACAGGTGGGTGGGATACATCACAGGTGGGTGGGATACATCACAGGTGGGGTACAGGTGGGTGGGATACATCACAGGTGGGTGGGATACATCACAGGTGGGGTACAGGTGGGTGGGATACATCACAGGTGGGGTACAGGTGGGTGGGATACATCACAGGTGGGTGGGATACATCACAGGTGGGGTACAGGTGGGTGGGCCACGGGTGGGTGGGCAACACGTGGGTGACACAAATCCATAGCAAAAGTGGAATACATCACAAGCTAACCACAAGCCCCCCCAAAAACTTCTAGTCAACATACCCTCTGTGCCTTGCTGTCTCTTGCTCAAGTGCTCAAAGTCCTCCACATACAGCTTGGCAATTTTTTTCCACAGGCCTCTGCATTTTTTGATGTTGCTGTGGTCCGCATCCCCCTTGTCCCACAGGGCTGGTACCTGCTGCACCTGTAGGATGAGGTCTTCTGATGTGTAGGGCCTCACCCCCTCGTTATCAGACATATCGTCAGACATGTTGCTGCCAAACAGCTCCAGCATGAAGTCACTGCTGCTCCACTCTGTGAACGCTGGTGCCATGTGGTCCCCATCCAAAATGGCCACCATACCATAGAGTCAGCATAGGAAGTGTGGTATAACATCCGTTTTTTATAGCCAGTGTGTTGTGCGCTCTCCGGTTCTCATTGGTTTCCATTGGCCGGATGCAACATTCCGGCTCCGGTCCGGATACGTCAGCCGGACCAAAAAATAGCGCATGTTGGAACGGACGCCGGAGTCCGGATCCGGTCCGGCTCCAGTCCGGACGAAACGGACGCATGTGAACGGTCGCATAGACTTTCATTGCTATGCCGTGCGTCCGTTTCGTCCGGTCCGCATGCGGTCCGGCTCCGGCACGGCGATTCCGGATAGCAACCGCTAATGTGAACCGGGCCTAAACCTACCAAGACAAGGCCATCCACCTAAACTCACAGGCCGAACAAGGAGAGCGCTGATCAGAAATGCAGTCAAGAGGCCCATGGTGACTCTGGACTAGCTGCAGAGATCTACAGCTCAGGTGGGAGACTCTGTCCATAGGACAACTATTAGTCATGCATTGTACAAAGTTGGCCTTTATGGAAGAGTGGCAAGAAGAAAGGCATTGTTAACAGAAAGCATAAGAAGTCCCGTTTGCAGTTTGCCACAAGCCATGTGGGGGACACAGCAACCATGTGGAAGAAGGTGCTCTGGTCAGATGAGACCAAAATTGAACTTTTTGGCCAAAATGCAAAACGATATGTGTGGCAGAAAACTAACACTGCACATCACTCTGAACACACCATCCCCACTGTCAAATATGGTGGTGGCAGCATCATGCTCGGGGGTGCATCTCTTCAGCAGGGACAGGGAAGCTGGTGAGAGTTGATGGGAAGATGGATGGAGCCAAATACAGGGCAAACTTGGAAGAAAACCTCTTGGAGACTGCAAAAGACTTGAGACAGGGGCGGAGGTTCACCTTCCAGCAGGACAATGACCCTAAACATAAAGACAGGACAACAATGGAATGGTTTAAAACAAAACATATCTATGTGTTAGAATGGCCCAGTCAAAGTCCAGATCTAAATCCAATTGAGAATCTGTGGCAAGATCTGAAAACTGCTGTTCACAAACGCTGTCCATCTAATCTGACTGAGCTGGAGCTGTTTTGCAAAGAAGAATGGGCAAGGATTTCAGTCTCTAGATGTGCAAAGCTGGTAGAGACATACCCTAAAAGACTGGCAGCTGTAATTGCAGCAAAAGGTGGTTCTACAAAGTATTGACTCAGGGGGCCAAATAATTACGCACACCCCACTTTGCAGTTATTTATTTGTAAAAAAAAATGTTTGGAATAATGTATGATTTACGATCCACTTCTCACATGTACACCACTTTGTATTGGTCTTTCACGTGGAATTCCAATAAAATTGATGCATGTTTGTGGCAGTAATGTGACAAAATGTGGAAAACTTCAAGGGGGCCGAATACTTTTGCAACCCACTGTAAGTGTCATACAGATACATTAATTACAAGGGATCTTGCAAGGATTGTTAGGTATTTATGGCAAATAGATAAGACTCTGGCTTTACTTAACACGTATATAGACTGACATAAAGAGTTTTGTACAGACCCTATCCTGTTCACAGTACTCCGCCGGAGCCTGGAAACTGTTTACTATGTTACTAAGCAGGGGTGAGCAGTGAGGGGGGCACAGTGATGGGAGGGCGGGGCCCAGTGTAGCACTGCCCATGTTGGGCGGATTGAAAATTTTGCTTTGGGCAGAATACCAATTGTTATTAGCGAATCATTCTGTACTGAGTGTGTCTTTAATATTATTTAGGATTTATATAGCACCGATATCTTCCGCAGTGCTTTACAGAGTACATATCCATGTTGCACAGGAGTCGTGCAACTGTCATTTACAGAAAGGAGACCGCAGTGTTCCTTCATACATACCTGTAAAGCAATGATTCACTGCAGTATATCAAACGCTCTGCAGCTTTCCTTGCACAAGTGCCTGCCCAGTCTTGGGTCATGTAGGGATTCTGTAAAAAGAATAAAGAGTTTTATGATATGGGTTATTGGATGATGTGGGTGTAGAGTGCGCTGCCCATGCCTGCAGCATTTCCTGCTCATATCAGCAGCTCCAGCGTTCGCTGAGAGTAAATCCTGCACTTCATCATCACATCCCAAGCAGATTAGGGTGCATACAGATAGGATTAGTTCTTTCAGTACTGCCTGACTGGTGGCCACAATGTAAGTAAGTCACTGGAGAAATGATCAGCCTCAAACTTGTACCATACTCTTCCCTGTCACTGTATGGGCCTGGTCAATGTTTCAGAGGTTATGACCCCACAAGGATCTCTGGATATCACTTTGACATCACACACAGTAAACCTACACATACCTCTAGCGACTTGGCAACCAATCGACCATTCGATTCGATAATATCTGCCTCCAACTGCATGGCCTATTGATGATGTGACCAATTTCAGGGTGAGCCTGTCGAATGGACATGCTGAAAGATGTTGGGACATTGGGCCCAATTCACGAAGATCATGATGGTGATAAGGCAAGGGCAGAGGGAAGGAAGTGGCGGGGGGAGGTGCAGCTCCTACAGCTATTAGAAACCAGGACAAACTGCAGAAAAAAAAGCTGCTTGGATTCCTTTAAAGCCTGCCCTAAGGACCCCCTAGAGCTTCCTAACACCCCCCCCCCCCACACACACACACACACACACACACACACACACACACACACACACACACACACACACACACACACACACACACACACACCTATAAACACACCCCACACATGCCTAACCCTATCCAGCAATATTGATTGGCAGTAATTTTACAACTCAGGCCTTTAGTCTCCCTCCAGAAACAATTGGACACAGGTTCACCTTTAAACACTTGAAGTATATACAGTACAGATGATTTGATAAGGATTGTTTTTTCTTCTTAGAAAGCTGAGATGAGTTTAAGTTGTGTTTGATGCTCTGTTCATGTTTGGAATGTACCTTCAATTCCACCTTCTTCCTCTTTGACTTTCTCCCTTGTGACTTGCCTACATCCCACCTGTCAGCAATAATTTAGTTGTCACCAGGCGGCGAGTAAGGTCACTGTCACCGCTGGTACAGACATAATATTTCCATTCTCTGTAATGGTAACACACAAAGCTCTCCTCGCCAGGTCTCGGAGATTGCCTATCTCCCCTCTTCTCATTAATTTTCCTGCTAGCCTTGGCATAAAATACACCTGCAGCAAAATTGGCCTTTCAAAGTAAGATGTCTACTGGTGCCGTTCAGAGAAAGTCAGCAGAGGACCCGCGTTAATTGTATCTGTGGCATTTACAAGATTCACTTGTGTCTCAGCCTTTGGCATTTTGTGTTCATTTATATTCACAGGTACTCTGTGGAAATATAGTCACTGCTGTTGATGGTTCAATAAGGACGGAAGTCCTCAACCTAGTTTACTCGCCCTGGAAGCTGAGTATTCTAGGGCGTGTGCACCAAGTCTTTAACATAAATGTATGGGTACCTACTTGTTACTTAAAGTGAACCTCCAGACTAAACATCTACTCAGCAGCACTGAGAAGGCTTGGTGTTTCTTTATCAGTTTCACAGCATCAGAACTTTGTTTTTCTTACCCAAGGCTCATTTTTAGCTGCACAGAAGCTAAGCTCCGCCCCATCAAAGAAATCTGCTCGGGCATTTTCCCCCTGATCCTTTGCAAAGCATGATGGGATTTCTGATGATGGTGTTCCTGTTCTGCTGTCTTGGTGCACATTTGTTTTTTTTAGGGATGGGACGACGAATCCGGCGAATCCACGAATCCCTCGAATATTGGGAAATATTCGAGATTCGAGGATTCGAATCCCGACGCCATTTTCCACTTTGCGAATCCGCCGAATCCCGACGCTGCATCGCCGCGCATCCGCCGCTCGCACTCGTCCTCGTCCTCCTCCGAGCCCCCCGCGTCTCCTCCGCCCGCCCCGCGCCTCCTCCGCCCGCCCGCATACATTGTATCAACTCAAAATACAAATAGAGGAGCGCAAGATATAAGGTTAAATAATTTTTTCTTTTTTATTTTACTTTATTTTATTCCTAATTGGAACCAAATTTAAAAAGATATATAAAAAGTATATATATATGCACGTACATACAACCACATAAATCTGCCAATATCTATATCTTCACGCAATCAAGAGCGCACACCACAAAGGGGATGAATAGCGATGCACCATACATTCATTCAATCTATCACATCCATATTCATACCAAGCCCTCTGATGACCCTTTGGGGATTTAGAAAAAATGTGAAAAAATATATATATACCTATAAAAATTATAAAAAATATGCACATATATATATATATGAAAACGAGGATATAAAAAGCAATAAAACTCGTTCCAATGGAACGGTACTCAAAAGATTTTCCTCCACATGTATAAGGACCTTGTCCCCTCGTATATCCGTGGCAGTATCACCTCTATGTCAGGATGGAGTCCTTTCCACAGAGTCAGATCTCACACCAGAACTTTTGAGGGCGCAGTTCCTATGCTTGGAAGCTCTTTACAACTAGTTAGCCGATTACTCACGTATCCCCAGAAAGAACCAGTCCCTCACGACCGGAATTTGTCCACACGGGGGTCCGTTTCTGTGTTGCAGCGGCTACTGACTCACGCTGCTCGTAGTGTAAGCAGCCGTATTGCGAGCTTCCGCGTGTCGGCTGGTTGAGGTGTCTGACGTCACCTCCGTGCGTCCCAGCTGCTTCCACTTCCTATAGTCCTGCGTTCCAGCTGCCTGTGTCACACACAATGTAGCTCTTCTCCACATAAAGTTCTCCACACACCGCTATGGCAAGAAGCTATAGTTTCAGGATCCCAGGCAGCAAGATTCCAATTGATTAAAGGGGCGCCCCACTCAATCAAAAATCGACATGTTTCGACACCTGCGGGTGTCTTTCTCAAGATTGTTGGAATAAAGCATACCTGTACTTCCTCTTCCTTTATAGTCCATGATTCCTCCCCATCCTGTCTTCTCTTAAAGTGATAGTCCTCAAAACATTGCAATTTCACTATAAACACTAAAACTGGTATAGTTACATACCCCAAGGGTCACCAGTCCCCTCCAGGTCATCAGACTTCACCTACTTATCTGCCACACACATATCACTAATACCATTTACTTAAAGAATCCATACAATTCCATTTCTTCATTTAGGCCTTTGGGAGCCAATGTATCCAGGTTAAATATCCAATTACTTTCCCGCCTTGACATTTTGGCAATATAGTCACCCCCCCTCAGGTCCCTATGGACCACCTCTAGTCCAAAAAATATAATATTCCTCACTTCACAATTATGCATGACCTTAAAATGTTTAGAGAGGGGGTGATCTTCATAGCCCTTCTTGATGTTATTAATATGTTCTCCCATTCTTTTGAATAATTCCCTCTTCGTTCTCCCTATATATTTTTTCCCACACGGGCACACTAGACAGTAGATAACCCCCCTTGTATCACAGGTGATTAGATCACTTATCACAAATTCTTCATAGGCCCCCTCTACCTTAGTAATCCGTTTATATCCCTTAGTATTTCTACACCCCACACACCTCCCGCATCTAGCAAAACCCCCATCTCTCTTTCTTTTTCCAATAATCAAATTTCCTGCCGCAGTGGCCACTTTCAACCCCACATTACTAGGTCTCCTGTAAATAAAGGAGGGGTGATTAGGCAATATTCCATTCAAAACCTTGTCCTCCCTCAACACGGGCCAATGTTTCTTAATAATGCCTCTGACTGCACCACTCTGGGAACAAAATTTCAAATTAAGTTTTAAGGAATGATCCTTCAGATCCCTCCTGGTGCCTTTAGTCAAAAGGTCCCGTCGTTGTATCAAATCTACCTCTTGTTTTGCTTTTTCAATTATTTCAGCCCCATACCCCTTTGCTCTAAACTTACTAGTCAACACCTTTACCTCCTTCTTATATTCCGCATCCTCCGTACAGTTCCTCTTTAAACGTATCAATTGTCCTTTTGGGACATTATTTAGCCAAGATGGTAAATGGCAACTAGTAGCCAAAATATAGCCATTGACATCAGTAGGCTTCGCATATGTACGGGTCAAAATATTATTACTCTTGATATATATATCTAAATCTAAAAAATTTACTTGTTGATGACTGTATTCCATTGTAAATTTTAGGCTCCAATCATTAGTACCTATTTTATTCAAAAAATCACCCAGAGCAGACTCCGTGCCCCCCCAGACGAACAGGACGTCGTCAATAAACCTTTTCCAGAGAACCAGGTCCGCGCCAGGGCCCTCCGGTCCAAACACATGGGAATCCTCCCAGTGGGCCATAAAGAGGTTAGCATACCCCGGCGCGAACCTGGTCCCCATGGCCGTCCCGCTCGTCTGGAGGTAGCACCTCCCCCCATACTGAAAATAATTATGGGTCAAAATATAATGGATTGCGTCCAAGATAAAGAGTCTCTGTTCTTCCCTTAGGGAGGGGTCCTGTCCAAGAAAGAAATCAACGGCCTTTAAGCCTCTCTCATGCTCAATAATAGTATAGAGGGAGGTGACATCCAAAGTGCCCAGAAACCATCCCTCACACCACTTAACTTCGCTTAATAGATTAAGGACATGTCTGGAGTCCTCCAGGAAGGCCGGAGTCCCCCTTACATACTTTTGCAGAAAGGTGTCCACATATTTAGATAAATTCGATGTGATGGACCCTATACCTGATATGATAGGCCTCCCTGGAGGACTCCTCATGTCCTTATGAATCTTCGGTAAATGATAAAAAATAGGCATACGCGGGAAGCACACATTAACAAAATCAAACTCCTTAGAGGTAAGAATACCCTCCTGTTGACCCCCCTTCAATAATTCCCCTAACTCCTTGGCAAACTGACAACTGGGGTCTTGCTTTAGGGGTTTAAACGTAGTGGTGTCATTCAAGAGTCTCTTGGCTTCCTGATCATAATCTGCCTCATTCTGCACAACTATCCCCCCCCCCCCCCCTTATCTGCAGGTCTAATTACAATCAACCGATTGCTTTGGAGGTCATGCAGTGCTCGGGTCTCCATCTTGGTGAGATTGCCCCAGGCGGCCGGAGGTGGCCTCAGCTTCCTGAGGTCTTTCTCTACACATCTCTCAAATAACATCATTTCTTTGCTAACCTCACCTGTGGGATGAAATCTGGAGGGGTTCTTTAAAGTTGTGTGCTGAAAGTAGTTATCCACAGGTCTCGGGACCAGTGGGTTTTTTAAAAAATATTTTTTCAAACATAGCTTACGGGTATACTTCTTGATATCAACATAGGTTTCAAACTTATTCAGTTTTGAAGTTGGTGCAAATTTTAACCCTTTTTCCAAAAGTTGCTTCTCTGATTCTTTCAATTCCACATTACTCAGGTTATAAATACCCCTTTCTACATCTGATTTGTGTTCTACATTTTTCTGTACCATCTTCCTCGATTGGCCCC
Organism: Hyperolius riggenbachi; assembly: GCF_040937935.1. Lineage (NCBI taxonomy): Eukaryota > Metazoa > Chordata > Amphibia > Anura > Hyperoliidae > Hyperolius > Hyperolius riggenbachi. The sequence goes on from NC_090654.1 coordinate 246,462,725, forward strand.
TCCCCCCCTACACCCTCTTTTCTTCCTCCTCCTCCCTCCCCCCTCCCCTCCCCCTGGGCTAAAAAATACTTCCTAATTGAATTCTTCTCACTCCCTCTAGTATTCATGGGGTGTATACTCACCTCTCCTCGGCCGGATCTACCCAAATTATTCCTTTGCTGCTGTAGGTGATTTCTAGATGACTCCTGTGGTTGCTTAGCCACGATCCTCTGGTTCTTATTTATAATTTCACATGCTCGGACTTCTTGGTCATTATCTCTCAAGATAGAGTATCTATTGTGCAGGGGTACACCCTCACACACTTCCCCACTCTCCCTAGGTATAGGCACTGTGACTAGAGATCTTCGTTTATTGTTCCCAGTTTCGCTAGACCCCCCTCTATTCTTTACTGCACCTCCACCATTATTCTCATCAAAATTCTTTTTCTGCCTAACTTGTTTGGCTTTCTTTTTTTGTTGTTGTTTACCCCTCTTCCCCCTTTGCTCCCACATCAGTTCTGAGCAGTTTACTTCAGGACTTCCTCCCGAGTTACTCCTTGGGGGCCCAGAGATCCAAGTGTCCTCTATAACCGGCAAGCAATCCTCCAGTGGAGACCTCTCAGCACTGCAGCCCCCCACTGCCCCCTCTGGCAGATTCCAATCTATTTCACTTTCAGTATCTGCCTCACTTTCTTCAACTATACTGTTCTGGGGGTTATCCTGAATCCCAGTTGCATCTAATGTTACCAGGGAGTTCTCATGTACACTCCACTGGCATATCTCCTCCGACCTCCCACTACTCATGGGTACTAATGTGTGGACAGGAACAGAGTCCCTTATAAATTTCCGTTTTTTCTTTTCAATTATCTCACCTTCTAATTGTACCAGCCTCCCCCTAATACTTTTCTCTATATTTATATATTCTGGTACTTGATTAAAGGGTTCCATTTCCTTCTTCAATTTACCTATGTCGTTATTTATTTTATAACATTGGTCTCTTCTCGTGTCTCTAATAAATGCCATCACCTGTAGTGAAAAGATATGGAACATACGGTCCCACTCCTCCTGCACCACTGGCGTGGCTAAATCAGCTGCCAATTGTTTATAGATAGTGAGACCAACCGGAGATATTTCCCATAATAAATATTGGTCTAATGTAGCAATCTCCCATTGATTTTTGGTTTCCTTGATCAATAATTTCTCCAAGTCACGTAGATTGTATATAGTATCCTCCCAGTGTACCCCAGCCCTCTCCTCATAATCCCGATTATTAAAAAAGGTATTAATTCTTTGAAGCCGTTTACTTCTAAAATCCCAAATATTATCCACAGCTGCCATCCTTTGGAGGTATTTAGTACTAAGATATAGAAAGAAAATCTAAGGGGCGCTGTATATTAACAAAAAATGTGTGCAAATCTCAAAAAGAGAGATAGAGATTACTTCCTGCTGCTACCTCAGATTGTGGGAGTACCTCCTACCCCCACAAAAAGAAAATCAGATCAAAATACAAATAGAGGAGCGCAAGATATAAGGTTAAATAATTTTTTCTTTTTTATTTTACTTTATTTTATTCCTAATTGGAACCAAATTTAAAAAGATATATAAAAAGTATATATATATGCACGTACATACAACCACATAAATCTGCCAATATCTATATCTTCACGCAATCAAGAGCGCACACCACAAAGGGGATGAATAGCGATGCACCATACATTCATTCAATCTATCACATCCATATTCATACCAAGCCCTCTGATGACCCTTTGGGGATTTAGAAAAAATGTGAAAAAATATATATATACCTATAAAAATTATAAAAAATATGCACATATATATATATATATATGAAAACGATTACAATTTCCAGGATATAAAAAGCAATAAAACTCGTTCCAATGGAACGGTACTCAAAAGATTTTCCTCCACATGTATAAGGACCTTGTCCCCTCGTATATCCGTGGCAGTATCACCTCTATGTCAGGATGGAGTCCTTTCCACAGAGTCAGATCTCACACCAGAACTTTTGAGGGCGCAGTTCCTATGCTTGGAAGCTCTTTACAACTAGTTAGCCGATTACTCACGTATCCCCAGAAAGAACCAGTCCCTCACGACCGGAATTTGTCCACACGGGGGTCCGTTTCTGTGTTGCAGCGGCTACTGACTCACGCTGCTCGTAGTGTAAGCAGCCGTATTGCGAGCTTCCGCGTGTCGGCTGGTTGAGGTGTCTGACGTCACCTCCGTGCGTCCCAGCTGCTTCCACTTCCTATAGTCCTGCGTTCCAGCTGCCTGTGTCACACACAATGTAGCTCTTCTCCACATAAAGTTCTCCACACACCGCTATGGCAAGAAGCTATAGTTTCAGGATCCCAGGCAGCAAGATTCCAATTGATTAAAGGGGCGCCCCACTCAATCAAAAATCGACATGTTTCGACACCTGCGGGTGTCTTTCTCAAGATTGTTGGAATAAAGCATACCTGTACTTCCTCTTCCTTTATAGTCCATGATTCCTCCCCATCCTGTCTTCTCTTAAAGTGATAGTCCTCAAAACATTGCAATTTCACTATAAACACTAAAACTGGTATAGTTACATACCCCAAGGGTCACCAGTCCCCTCCAGGTCATCAGACTTCACCTACTTATCTGCCACACACATATCACTAATACCATTTACTTAAAGAATCCATACAATTCCATTTCTTCATTTAGGCCTTTGGGAGCCAATGTATCCAGGTTAAATATCCAATTACTTTCCCGCCTTGACATTTTGGCAATATAGTCACCCCCCCTCAGGTCCCTATGGACCACCTTTAGTCCAAAAAATATAATATTCCTCACTTCACAATTATGCATGACCTTAAAATGTTTAGAGAGGGGGTGATCTTCATAGCCCTTCTTGATGTTATTAATATGTTCTCCCATTCTTTTGAATAATTCCCTCTTCGTTCTCCCTATATATTTTTTCCCACACGGGCACACTAGACTAGACACGGGCACACTTTATTTACAGGAGACCTAGTAATGTGGGGTTGAAAGTGGCCACTGCGGCAGGAAATTTGATTATTGGAAAAAGAAAGAGAGATGGGGGTTTTGCTAGATGCGGGAGGTGTGTGGGGTGTAGAAATACTAAGGGATATAAACGGATTACTAAGGTAGAGGGGGCCTATGAAGAATTTGTGATAAGTGATCTAATCACCTGTGATACAAGGGGGGTTATCTACTGTCTAGTGTGCCCGTGTGGGAAAAAATATATAGGGAGAACGAAGAGGGAATTATTCAAAAGAATGGGAGAACATATTAATAACATCAAGAAGGGCTATGAAGATCACCCCCTCTCTAAACATTTTAAGGTCATGCATAATTGTGAAGTGAGGAATATTATATTTTTTGGACTAGAGGTGGTCCATAGGGACCTGAGGGGGGGTGACTATATTGCCAAAATGTCAAGGCGGGAAAGTAATTGGATATTTAACCTGGATACATTGGCTCCCAAAGGCCTAAATGAAGAAATGGAATTGTATGGATTCTTTAAGTAAATGGTATTAGTGATATGTGTGTGGCAGATAAGTAGGTGAAGTCTGATGACCTGGAGGGGACTGGTGACCCTTGGGGTATGTAACTATACCAGTTTTAGTGTTTATAGTGAAATTGCAATGTTTTGAGGACTATCACTTTAAGAGAAGACAGGATGGGGAGGAATCATGGACTATAAAGGAAGAGGAAGTACAGGTATGCTTTATTCCAACAATCTTGAGAAAGACACCCGCAGGTGTCGAAACATGTCGATTTTTGATTGAGTGGGGCGCCCCTTTAATCAATTGGAATCTTGCTGCCTGGGATCCTGAAACTATAGCTTCTTGCCATAGCGGTGTGTGGAGAACTTTATGTGGAGAAGAGCTACATTGTGTGTGACACAGGCAGCTGGAACGCAGGACTATAGGAAGTGGAAGCAGCTGGGACGCACGGAGGTGACGTCAGACACCTCAACCAGCCGACACGCGGAAGCTCGCAATACGGCTGCTTACACTACGAGCAGCGTGAGTCAGTAGCCGCTGCAACACAGAAACGGACCCCCGTGTGGACAAATTCCGGTCGTGAGGGACTGGTTCTTTCTGGGGATACGTGAGTAATCGGCTAACTAGTTGTAAAGAGCTTCCAAGCATAGGAACTGCGCCCTCAAAAGTTCTGGTGTGAGATCTGACTCTGTGGAAAGGACTCCATCCTGACATAGAGGTGATACTGCCACGGATATACGAGGGGACAAGGTCCTTATACATGTGGAGGAAAATCTTTTGAGTACCGTTCCATTGGAACGAGTTTTATTGCTTTTTATATCCTGGAAATTGTAATCGTTTTCATATATATATATATATGTGCATATTTTTTATAATTTTTATAGGTATATATATATTTTTTCACATTTTTTCTAAATCCCCAAAGGGTCATCAGAGGGCTTGGTATGAATATGGATGTGATAGATTGAATGAATGTATGGTGCATCGCTATTCATCCCCTTTGTGGTGTGCGCTCTTGATTGCGTGAAGATATAGATATTGGCAGATTTATGTGGTTGTATGTACGTGCATATATATATATACTTTTTATATATCTTTTTAAATTTGGTTCCAATTAGGAATAAAATAAAGTAAAATAAAAAAGAAAAAATTATTTAACCTTATATCTTGCGCTCCTCTATTTGTATTTTGATCTGATTTTCTTTTTGTGGGGGTAGGAGGTACTCCCACAATCTGAGGTAGCAGCAGGAAGTAATCTCTATCTCTCTTTTTGAGATTTGCACACATTTTTTGTTAATATACAGCGCCCCTGAGATTTTCTTTCTATACATTGTATCAACTCACCTGTCCAGTGGAGCGCAGAGCGGCAGACCTCTCGCTCACTTCCTGGTTCCCTCTAGTGACGGCTTTTACAATGACGTCATCAGTAAAAGCCGGTCCGGCCACTAGAGGGAACCGAGAAGTAACGAGGAGGTCTGCCGCTCTGCGCTCCACTGGACAGGTGAGTTGATACTTATGCAGGCACGGAGGAGGCCGTGGGGGTGAGCGGAGGAGGCACGGGGGGGAGGGGGAGCGACACCTACACCTACCTACCTACCTACCTACCTACCTCTATACCTACCTCTATACCTCCCTCTATACCTCCCTCTATACCTACCTAAAGGCCCCCTATACGTACCTACCTACCTACCCGCCACTATACCTACCTACCTACAGGCCCCTATACCTACCTAAAGAATACGTACCTACCTACCACTATCCCTACCTTCCTACAGGCCCCTATACCTACCTAAAGGCCCCCTATATGTACCTACCTACCTACCTAAAGGCCCCTATACCTACCTAAAGGCCCCTATACCTACCTACCTACCTACCTAAAGGCCCCTATACCTACCTACCTACATATCTACCTATACTTAAGGCCCTATACCCTGCTACCTATACTGAAGGTCCCTTTAACTACCTACCTACCTACCTACAGGACACTATACCTACCTACCGGCCACTATACCTACCTACCTACAGGCCACTATACCTACCTAAAGGCCCCCTATATGTACCTACCTACCTAAAGGCCCCCTATACGTACCTACCTACCTAAAGGCCCCTATACCTACCTACCTACCTAAAGGCCCCTATACCTACCTACAGGCCTCTATACCTACCTACCTAAAGGCCCCTATACCTACCTAAAGGCCCCCTATACGTGCCTACCTACCTAAAGGCCCCTATACCTACCTACCTACATACCTACCTATACTTAAGGCCCTATACCCTGCTACCTATACTGAAGGTCCCTTTAACTACCTACCTACCTACAGGACACTATACCTACCTACCTACTGGCCACTATACCTACCTACCTACTGGCCACTATACCTACCTACCTACAGGCCACTATACCTACCTAAAGGCCCCCTATACGTACCTACCTACCTAAAGGCCCCTATACCTACCTACCTAAAGGCCCCTATACCTACCTACATACCTACCTATACTTAAGGCCCTATACCCTGCTACCTATACTGAAGGTTCCTTTACCTACCTAAAGGCCCCTATACCTACCTACATACCTACCTATAATTAAGGCCTCTATATACCCTGTTATCTATACTGAAGGCCCATATACCCTGCTACCTATACTGAAGGCCCATATACCCTGCTACCTATACTGAAGGCCTATATACCCTGCTACCTATACTGAAGGCCTATATACCCTGCTACCTATACTGAAGACCCATATACCCTGCTACCTATACTGAAGGCCCATATACCCTGCTACCTATACTGAAGGCCCATATACCCTGCTACCTATACTGAAGGCCCATATACCCTGCTACCTATACTGAAGGCCCATATACCCTGCTACCTATACTGAAGGCCCATATACCCTGCTACCTATACTGAAGGCCCATATACCCTGCTACCTATACTGAAGGCCCATATACCCTGCTACCTATACTGAAGGCCTATATACCCTGCTACCTATACTGAAGGCCCCTATACCTTGCTACCTATACTGCAGGCCCCTATACCTTGCTACCTATACTGAAAGCCCATATACCCTGCTACCTATACTGAAGGCCCATATACCCTGCTACCTATACTGAAAGCTACCAATATTGAAGGCACCCATACCTAGCTAGCTATACTGAAGGCACCTTTACCTCGCTACCTATACTGCGGGCAACTATACCACGGATCGCACAATTCTTATGTGCAGGATTCGTTAGATTCGGGATTCGAAAGGTTCGAGATATTCGAGAACCTTTTCAGATTCGGATTCGGATTCGAAAAAATTGTGGATTCGTCCCATCCCTAGTTTTTTTAAATTTTGCATTTGAGATTTAAAGCGCTTGCAGCTGGGAGGGGTGATCAGGACACAGGACAGTTGAAACTGTGTCTCATGTTCCCTGTCACCTCCTTTCAATCAAAAAAGATGGCTGCCCCCATGAAATCACAAACATTTGCCTATTCTTTTAAAACAGGGTGGGTAAGAGATGATATTACCTATCTATTTTCATTAACATAACTAATGTAACTTAATGACTGTATGTTTGTTTAGGTTGAAGTTCCTCTTAAAACTCTACCTGCATCAAAGGCTAAATTAGTGGCTACAAGTTAAAGCAGACCTGAACGCTGAACTTTCTCTGTGCTCTAAGAGATTAGCAACAGCATAATAACCTTTAAAGAAAAAATTTATTTGTCACAGCTGATACAAATCCTGCAATAAATCTGCAGTGTGTCTGCTTCCTGCTTTCGTGGAAGCAGACATAGTAACATCCTGTGTTTACAAATTAGCTGCTCTGTCGATGCAGCCAGCTGACACTGCTGAGAGATCAAATTACACTGGTGATTAGTCACAGATGAGGGGGAATTAGACAGGCGAAACTCTCTAAATACATACAGGGTGCATTTCTCTAGGTTTTCCTTCTGTCCTGTGCAAGAGTTCAGGTCCACTTTAAAGGACAGCTGAAGTTAGAGGGAAATGGAGGCTGACATTTCCTTTTAACCAGTTTCCCCCCCCCCCCCCCCTGGCCCATAGTAAATTAATATGGTTCGCATGCGCACACGTGCGTGTAAGTTCATCTAAAGGTGGCCACACACCATACAATTTTTTAAATATCTGTTCAATTCAAGAATTGCAATCAATGTTTCTGACTGACTGTAAAATTTCAAAAATCTGACCAATTTACCACACACCTATGTTCAATTTTTCCTCAATTATGATAAAAAGGATTGGAATCTCTGAGAAAATTGCTTGGGTGTGTGTATATATATATATATATATATATATATATATATATATATATATATATATATATATATATATATATATATATATATATATATATATATATATATATATATATATATATATATATATATACATTGGCAATCTACCACACACTATTCAATTTTCAGAAACATTCATGAGAAAAATCCACCATTCCCGATCAACTTTTGTAGAATAAAACTGAATTTCTTGCTCAAATTAAAAAAAAAAAAAAGCTTTTGATTTTTCGGGAAAGCCGGTCTTTATCGAATTGCCATAAAATCGGATCATTTTATTGTATCGTTTGTGGCCACCTTAACACTAAGGGGGTGTCGATGGTGGAGTCATGTATTGCTTGCTGCAAGTCTGGACGTTGATGGTGGCATTTTAGCACTGAAACTTTGTGTGGAGAATTTGAGGGCTCTCTGGGGCAATGGAATCTCTTACCAGCTGAGCTTTTATCTCATGTATTGCAGAGCAGTGTGTTTTGTTTTGGATGAAATCTGGTAGCTGTGAGCGCTGCCCCACTGCCTGCCTTTCATTAGCGTGTGAGAACTGTTTGGGGTTTGCTGTGTTGGTTACTGTAGCTATCGAGCTCATGCAGTGGATGGGAATAGCTGTGTTCTCAGGTGTGTCCGGGTCCATGTCTCCTATGTACGTTGGACTCCTGTGATAAGCACTTGTTTGCATTTCTGCGCCTTTCAGATTACTGTCCGCTTCTATCTGAGAACACAATAATATCACATTTTCCAGCAGCACAACACTGAGCAGAGCTATATCCAGCTCTTCCTGTACACCAGCGTCATTGTGTGGAGGGCGGGGCTGTCATCTTATTATTTACTATCAAATGTCACCAAATGGACTTTATCGTGTTTGAACCTGAATTTTGGGTTCAACTTTGAATAAATGCTGCTATATAGAGCATTTCAGGGCAGCTATTGTAAGTCCCAAGTAAACTCAAAAACTGAAGAAGAAAAAATTCTTAATACTTTTGCCGATTGCTGTAAATGAAAAGTACTGTTACTTATTAAAAGTTCAAAAACCCATTGTGTGGCTGTGTTTGCCCAGAGCTGTGCACCACTGCAAACAGGCTCCAGACTCCTAGATCCTTAAAGGACAACTGTAATGAGGTATATGGAGGCTGCCATATTTATTTCCTTTTAACCACCCTGGCGTTCTGATTAAATCGCCAGGGTGGCTGCAGGAGGGTTTTTTTTAAATAAAAAAAAAACTATTTCATGCAGCCAACTGAAAGTTGGCTGCATGAAAGCCCACTAGAGGGCGCTCCGGAGGCGTTCTTCCGATCGCCTCCGGCGCCCATAATAAACAAGGAAGGCCGCAATGAGCGGCCTTCCTTGTTTTGCTTACATCGTCGCCATAGCGACGAGCGGAGTGACGTCATGGACGTCAGCCGACGTCCTGACGTCAGCCGCCTCCGATCCAGCCCTTAGCGCTGGCCGGAACTGTTTGTTCCGGCTACGCTGGGCTCGGGCGGCTGGGGGGACCCTCTTTCGCCGCTGCACGCGGCGGATCGCCACGCTGTAGCGGCAATCAGGCAGCACACGCGGCTGGCAAAGTGCCGGCTGCGTGTGCTGCTTTTTATTTCATTAAAATCGGCCCAGCAGGGCCTGAGCGGCAGCCGCTGGCGGTGTTGGACGAGCTGAGCTCGTCCAGACCGCTCAGCTGGTTAAGCAACACCAGTTGCCTGGCTGTCCTGATCCTCTGCCTATAATACTTTCAGCCATAGACCCTGAACAAGCATGCAGCAGATCAGGTGTTCCTGACATTATTGTCAGCTCTGACAAGATTAGCTGCTTGCTTGTTTCAGGTTTGCGACTCAGACACTACTGCAACCAAATAGTTCAGCAGGGCTGCCAGGCAACTGGTGTTGTTTAAAAGGAAATATTCTTCTCACTTCAGTTGTCCTTTAAAGAGAACCTGACGTGAGAGGAATAGGGAGGCTGCCATATTTATTCTCTAATAAATAATGACAGTTGCCTGAAGTCACTGGTCCATAATGAACGTGCAGATCAGATGTTTTGATTCTAGTATGACTCCACTAGCTGCTTGTTGCTGGTGTGTGACTCAAACAACTAAAGCCTACAGCTCAGCATGACAGCCAGGCAACTGGCATAGTTTATAAGGGAACTACAAATAACCCCGCCCTTTAAAAAAGCTCGGCCACAGCCCCCTTCCTCCCACCTTACCCATGCCGCAACCGCTGTGCTCCCTAATGCGTACGCACACGACCCCCTACACATGTGCGCACAGCTGCCTGCCCCCTGAACCCATCGTCCTGCTGTTCCAAGTCTGCATGTGGGCAGGGACACAGGAGGACGCAGGGACACAGGAGAACGCAGGGACACAGGAGAACGCAGGGACACAGGAGAACGCAGGGACACAGGAGAACGCAGGGACACAGGAGAACGCAGGGACACAGGAGAACGCAGGGACACAGGAGAACGCAGGGACACAGGAGAACGCAGGGACACAGGAGAACGCAGGGACACAGGAGAACGCAGGGACACAGGAGGACGCAGGGACACAGGAGGACGCAGGGACACAGGAGGACGCAGGGACACAGGAGGACGCAGGGACACAGGAGAACGCAGGGACACAGGAGAACGCAGGGACACAGGAGGACGCAGGGACACAGGAGAACGCAGGGACACAGGAGGACGCAGGGACACAGGAGAACGCAGGGACACAGGAGGACGCAGGGACACAGGAGAACGCAGGGACACAGGAGGACGCAGGGACACAGGAGAACGCAGGGACACAGGAGGACGCAGGGACACAGGAGAACGCAGGGACACAGGAGAACGCAGGGACACAGGAGGACGCAGGGACACAGGAGAACGCAGGGACACAGGAGAACGCAGGGACACAGGGAAATTATTATTATTACAAGTTAACCTAAGCTCGTTTAAAAACGGGCTCTAGGTCTGTCACACCGCCACATGTCAGTGCGCATGCGCGCACACCCGTCAGCCCGGCTCCTTGGCCCCTTCCTCCTGTCCCAACGGCTGTCCGTGCTGCACGTGTGCAGTAGCGCAAACACACAGGGACAGGATGACGCAGAGACACTTAGGTTTTATTATATAGGATAAGGGAATGAAGATTATAGCCTCTGTGTTCCTCTCACTTCCAGCTCCATGTAAGTCGTGTACACACGCTAGATGGAGCTCAGCAGTGCTCGGCTGTGCTTTGCCACCTCGGCCGAGAATCAGGCATATGTACTGATGTCCCTAAACCACATTGCTCTGGATGAAATCTGGACAGTGACTCTGACACAGGTGACCTGGGTCTTCAGGTTCAGTAAGCCAGCACCTATTCAGAAAGAAGTCCCTGGGCAAGACTCCCTAACACTGCTACTGCCTGTAGAGCACATCCTAGTGGCTGCAGCTCTGGCACTTTAAATCTGCCAGGAGAAAAGAGGCCCCCTTACAGCTCTGGGCAGCCCTGCAGTGGCTGCTCCCCGGTAGTTACTCCCCTGCTGAGCTCCCTGCAGTTAAAGGCTGTTTCTAAGCTCCCATCACAAGGATGTTGTCACACTTACCTTTTATTTACACTGCAGCAGTTCTGTCCATCAGAAATTCCTCCTTCAGCCATCGTCTCTCTGTGAGTCACAATAGAGGCTACAGCAATATGGAAGATTTTGACATGTAAACAAACTTCAAGCATGAGAACCAAGAAATAGAGGCAACAATATCCCTTTTGCATCTGAGCCCACCTGTCAGATATCGCTCAAAGTCCACTCTTCTGGTGAGGTAATTCACATACCTCCCAACTTTTTGATATCAGAAAGAGGGACGCTTAAGCCACACCCCTACCACACCATTAAACCCCTAGTCACGCATACTATAAAGATTTTGTAACAAAAATATGTTGTTCTATAACTCAAACCACACTGGTCCTTTCTATCCTGGTTCATTTTCCTTCATATTAACATTTAAAAATAATAAATATAGCAATTTAAAGGATAGGAATAAAGTTTAGCATTAATTAACCACTTAAGGACCGCAGTCTTTTCACCCCTTAAGGACCAGAGCCTTTTTTCCATTCAGACCACTGCAGCTTAAATGGTTTATTGCTCAGTCATACAAGCTACCATCTAAATGAATTTTACCTCCTTTTCTTGTCACTAATACAGCTTTCTTTTGGTGCTATTTGATTGCTGCTGCGATTTTTACTTTTTATTCTATTCATCAAAAAAGACATGAATTTTGGCAAAAAAATGATTTTTTTAACTTTCTGTGCTGACATTTTTCAAATAAAGTAAAATTTCTGTATACATGCAGCGCGAAAAATGTGGACAAACATGTTTTTGATAAAAAAAAACCCCATTCAGTGTATATTTATTGGTTTGGGTAAAAGTCATAGCGTTTACAAACTATGGTGCAAAAATTGAATTTTCCCATTTTGAAGCATCTCTCTTATTTCTGAGCACCTGTCAGGTTTCATGAGGTGCTAGAATTCCAGGATAGTATAAATACCCCCCAAATGACCCCATTTTGGAAAGAAGACACCCCAAAGTATTCACTAAGAGGCATGGTGAGTTCATAGAAGATTTTATCTTTTGTCACAAGTTAGCGGAAAATGACACTTTGTGACAAAAAAAATAAATAAAAAAAAGTTTCCATTTCTGCTAACTGGTGACAAAAAAAAATGAAATCTGCCACGGACTCACCATGCCCCTCTTTGAATACCTTGAAGTGTCTAGTTTCCAAAATGGGGTCATTTGTGGGGTGTGTTTACTGTCCTGGCATTTTGGGGGGTGCTAAATTGTAAGCACCCCTGTAAAGCCTAAAGGTGCTCATAGGACTTTGGGCCCCTTAGCGCACCTAGGCTGCAAAAGAAATGTCACACATGTGGTATCGCCTTACTCAGGAGAAATAGTATAATGTGTTTTGGGGTGTATTTTTACACATACCCATGATGGGTGGGAGAAATATCTCTGTAAATGAGATTTCTTTTGATTTTTTTACACACAATTGTCCATTTATAGAGATATTTCTCCCACCCAGCATGGGTATGTGTAAAAATACACCCCAAAACACATTATACTACTTCTCCTGAGTACGGCGATACCACATGTGTGACACTTTTTTGCACCCTAACTGCGCTAAGGGGCCCAAAGTCCTATGAGTACCTTTAGGATTTCACAGGTCATTTTGAGGCATTTATTTTCTAGACTACTCCTCACGGTTTAGGGCCCCTAAAATGCCAGGACAGTATAGGAACCCTACAAGTGACCCCATTTTAGAAAGAAGACACCCCAAGGTATTCCGTTAGTAGTATGGGGAGTTCATAGAAGAGTTCATTTTTTTTTCACAAGTTAGCGGAAATTGATTTTTATTGTTTTTTTCACAAAGTGTCATTTTCCACTAACTTGTGACAAAAAAATAAAATCTTCTATGAATTCCCCATACACCTAATTGAATACCTTGGGGTGTCTTCTTTCTAAAATGGGGTCACTTGTGGGGTTCCTATAATGCCCTGGCATTTTAGGGGCCCTAAACCGTGAGGAGTAGTCTAGAAACCAAATGCCTCAAAATGACCTGTGAAATTCTAAAGGTACTCATAGGACGTTGGGCCTCTTAGCGCACCTAGGTTGCAAAAAAGTGTCACGCATGTGGTATCGCCGTACTCAGGAGAAGTAGTATAATGTGTTTTGGGGTGTATTTTTACACATACCCATGCTGGGTGGGAGAAATATCTCTGTAAATTAAAATGTTTTGATTTTTTTTACACACAATTGTCCCTTTACAGAGAGATTTCTCCCACCCAGCATGGGTATGTGTAAAAATACACCCCAAAACACATTATACTACTTCTCCTGAGTACGGCAATATCACATGTGTGACACTTTTTTGCAGCCTAGGTGCGCTATGGGGCCCAACGTCCTATTCACAGGTCATTTTGAGGCATTTGGTTTCTAGACTACTCCTCACGGTTTAGGGCCCCTAAAATGCCAGGGCAGTATAGAAACCCCACAAGTGACCCCATTTTAGAAAGAAGACACCCCAAGGTATTCCGTTAGGTGTATGGTGAGTTCATAGAAGATTTTATTTTTTGTCACAAGTTAGTGGAAAATGACACTTTGTGAAAAAAAAACAATACAAATCAATTTCCGCTAACTTTTGACAAAAAAATAAAATCTTCTATGAACTCGTCATACACCTAACGGAATACCTTGGGGTGTCTTCTTTCTAAAATGGGGTCACTTGTGGGGTTCCTATACTGCCCTGGCATTTTAGGGGCCCAAAACCACGAGGAGTAGTCTGGAAACCAAATGCCTCACAATGACTGTTCAGGGGTATAAGCATCTGCAAATTTTGATGACAGGTGGTCTATGAGGGGCCGAATTTTGTGGAACCGGTCATAAGCAGGGTGGCTTCTTAGATGACAGGTTGTATTGGCACTGAAGTGCAGGAATGTTCTCAAATCGTGACCTGGACATGGCAATTAAGTCGTACCAGCAGTGATCAGAAAAAAAATTTCTGTCACTGCGGTGGGGCGGGTGAGGGTTTGGCCGGGTGATCAGAAGCCCGCAGGGGGCATATTAGGGCCTGATCTGATGGGTAGCAGTGACAGGTGGTGACAGGGGGTGACGGGGTGGTTGATAGGTGATCAGTAGGTGATTACAGAGGAGAATATATGGAAGCAATGCACTGGCGAGTTGACCAGAGGGGGTCTGGGGGGCTGATTTAGGGTGTGGGCGGGTGATTGGGTGCCCGCAAGGGGCAGATTAGTGTCTGATCTGATGGGTAGCAGTGACAGGTGGTGACGGGGTGATTGATGGGTGATCAGTGGATGATTAGAGGGGAGAACAGATGTAAACAATGCACTTTCAGAGGTGATCTGAGGGTGGGTCTGCACGCAATCTGAGGGTGTGGGTGGGTGATCAGGTGCCCACAAAAGGCAGGTTAGAGTCTGATCTGATGGGTGGCAGTGACAGGTGGTGACAGGGGGTGATTGATGGGTGATTGACAGGTGATCAGTGGGTGATTATAGGGAAGAATAGATGTATACAGTACACAGGGGGGAGGGTCTAGGGAAGATCTGAGGTTGTGGGGGGGGGGGTGTTCAGGAGCCCCCAGGGGGCAGTTTAGGACCTAATCTAAAAAATAGCGTTGAGATAGTGACAGGGAGTGATTAATGGGTGATTAGGGGGGTGATTGGGTGCAAACAGGTGTCTGAGGGGTGGGCAGGGGGGGTCTGATGGGTGCAGTGGGCGATCAGGGGGCAGGATCAGTGTGCTTGGGTACTTACTAGGAGGGCTGCAACCTGCCCTGGTGGTCCCTCAATCACTGGGACCACCAGGGCAGGAGGCAGCCTGTATAATACGCATTGTATACATTACAAAGCGTATTATCCGCTTTACATGCGGCAGATCGGGGGTTAACAACCCCTCCGCCGCTGCTAATTGGCTGGCGGGTTGACGTCGCGGGTGGGCACATCCAACGTGCGATCCCCGGCCAGCTAGTCCGCAACGAGCCGCCGCCGATCGGCGTATTGCGGTCGTTGCGGGCTCCACTTTGCCGCCGCCCCTAGGTAGGGGCAGTCGGCAAGTGGTTAAAATCACAATCCAGTAAAATATATATAATATATATATATGTATTTATATATAGATATATATCTATATATATATATATCTATCTATATATATATATATATATATATATATATATATATATATAGATCTATGTATATATAGAGATCTATATATATATTTTTATATATATATATATATATATATATATATATATATATATATATATATATATATATATATATATATATATATATATATATATATATATATATATATATATATATATATATATATATATATATATAAATAAATATATATATATATATATATATATATATATATATATATATATATATATATATATATATATATATATATATATATATATATATATATATATATAAATATATATATATATATAAATATATATATATATATAAATATATATATATATATATATATATATATATATAAATAAATATATATATATATATATATATATATATATATATATATATATATAAATATATATATATATATATATATATATATATATATATAGATCTATATATATATATATATATATATAGATCAATATATATATATATATATATATATATATATATATAGATCTATATATATATATATATATATATAGATCTATATATATATATATATATATATATATATATATATATATATATAGATCTATATATATATATATATATAGATCTATATATAGGTGGTTGGGAGGGGATCAAGGGATACATGGGGGGGAGAGCTGGAAAAAAGTTTATTTTTAGACTAAAATCGCACAGCCTGTCACGGCTGCAGGCTGTGCGTCTCTCCCTGTCACACAAGATCCACAGTGACAGGGAGAGGGAGGCGGAACGGCAACGATGTTGCCTTTCGGAGGGTGATCGCTGTGATTGGCTCACAGCGATCACACGGCAGGGAGCCAATCAGTGACGGCTCCTGCCGATACCCGGAAGCCTTAGCTGTCATAAGACAGCTAAGTGCAGCCGGTTCGGTGCGCGCGATTGCGGCGGGGAGCTGCGGCGCCGGTGATAGAGATCTACGCCCTGCCAGCCAGGAGCCCATCAAAACAGGGCGTAGATCTCTATCACTGCGGTCCGGAAATGGTTAAACACATTTTTCAGTAGAATAATATATACATAGCTCCCAACTGTTCTTTTTTCGGAGGGACAGTCCCTCTTTGCAAGCCCTGTCCCTCTTTCCTCCTCACTTGTCCCTCTTTCTGGACTTTGTCCCTCTTTCTATGTAAATATATATATTTCTCTACTAAAAAATGTTTGACTCTAAACTTTATTCCCATCCTGTAAATTGATATATTTCTCATTATAACATATTTTTCTTATGAAATTGTTATGGTATGCATGACTAGGGGTGTGTCGGGGGGCGTGATTAGGAGTGTGGCAAGGGCGTGGCTTAAGTGTCCCTCTTTCTCATCTCAAAAAGTTGGGATGTATGATGTATATATTTGCATAAAACTGTTCATGAGTCCTGAAAGAGGGACAGAGGGTTTACCAAAGGGGGACTATCCCTCCAAAACAGGGACAGATGGGAGCTATGAAATGCAAGATGGCTGCCCCCACTAAAAGGGCTTGTTCACACCTAGGGTGTTTGCGCATTTATTTTTTTTAAGCGCCGGCGATTTTCAAAATCACCCTAAAGCTCCCTGCACACTGCATGCGATTCCAATTTTTAATTGCTTTTTTACATCCGATTCCAATTCCGATTTTTAATTGTTACTGCATGCTGCGTTTTTTCCTCCATTTTTCTGTTGATTGTATTCAGGGAAAATCGGAATCGCAAAACGAATTTGCAGTGTGCAGGGAGCCTTAAAGCGCTTGTGCAATGACTCCCTATGAGAGTGTTTACATATGTGTGGTTCGATTATGATCCGCTCACCACAGCGCTGCCTGTACCATTTTCTGAGGGTTTTGGCTCAATGGAAGGTATAGGGAAATCGCAAAGCGCTTGAAGTGCTTTGTATAGCTATTCCCCCAGCGCTTTCATGAATAAATACATTGTATTTATTCATTTCCGGGTGAAAGAGTTCACTTCCTGACTGAAGTCAGGAAGTAAAAAAGCGAATCGTTCTGCAAAAGCGCTTACAAAAGCGCTTTTCAAAGCGCAGGAAAAAGTGCAGAAAAAAAACTCAATAAATCGCTCAGCGATTGCAATTTATGATGTGTACAAGGCCAAACCAAGCCACCAGATTCTACATTTGTGAGTATCGAGCTGAAATTTGAACTTGAAGCAATGTTATTTAGGCGTGTGCATGGCAGTGATGGCCTGAGGGCTCTTTAACATCAGAGCTTGCGTTGGAGAACGCTCAAAGCATACGTTTTGTTGTATGCGTTTTAATGCATTTTGATATGCGTTGCACTGCAGTGAGTGTCCGTTTTTAATCCTTTTTCAATGCGTTACAGCACATAGGAAAACGCAGGTAATTTTTTTTTTCTTTTAGTTTTCAACTTTCTACATTGTTCCTCTGTTGCATTCTGGGACTGATTGCCTGCGTTAACGGATTAAAAACGACTAACATTGTAACGCATAAAGCTAGCGTCGGCCGAAAAACTGCGCCTGGGTGCAGTGTAACGCAACGCACAAAAAGGCTGCGTTATATGTGAAAGCTAAAATGAAAGTCTATGGACTTTCATTTCACCTTGGGTAACGCAAACTTTACCCGTTGCGTCGAAACGGAGAAAATCTGCCCTAATGTGAAAGAGCCCTGAGGAACAGGGCCATTTAGTTCAGGATTGCTTTTGAATAACAGATCTTCCCTCAGAAAGGTCAAGTAAGGTACTTGGAACGGAACTATAATAACCTGACATTGGAGCTAACCTCGTCAGACCAAGCTGTACCTCTCGTGTGATGAGTAAGATGCAGCAGCATTCCTCTTAATGCTCTTTTCTTATGCTGCTTTTATCTCCGTGTTGCAGTTACAAGATTTTGTCAGTGAGAAACTCTCTGTATTGTGTGCTTTGCCTGCTAAACCCATTAGCCACGTTTTGCCAGAACGGGTCAGATACCTTTTTAATTCCCCTTGTGTAAATTAACTCGGACAATTCCTGAGATCCTGAGCCTGTCCTTGGCTCTGGCGGTATTTTTTTTCAGCCAACTATTGTCTCTGCAGAGCTGTAATGCCGTACATCTGGGTTCACATCACTAATGTGTCGACTGTATGCTATTACTGTTCTCCGTGACCTTGTCTGTTTTCCCATTCAGAAGGTAAATGTCAAATTAAACCTCTGTGTAAATAATACCGTTGATTGTCATGAATAATACCTCTGATTTAACTGTGTAGCAGGACGTTGTTTGAATAGGAGGAGCTGTTGAACTCATTATCATGTATGTACATTTTTCCCAGAGATTTTCCATCTCTGTTCCACACCCTATTGTATACAGTAGAGGATTCTATGCAGCCAAGTTCTAAAATAGGGCTTTGTTGAATCTCAGCTAGTCCATGTTATATCAACCGGACTGCCATGCAGGGAAGTCCAGCCTTGCCCCTGCTACACTTTGCCACACCCCTTCCTGCTCTTTAACCTGCCTGGCGTTCTGATTCCCGCGGCCCTGCGGCCGAGGGAACGTTTTTTGCAAAAAAAATTTTTTACATTTATCATGTAGCTAGCCTAGCGCTAGCTACATGATTCCCCCCTCCCTGTGGCATCCCTCCCACCCCTCCGATCGCCGCCGGCGCAATCACCCGTCCGGAAAACCCGTTCTGAACGGGATTTCCAGGAGGGCTTCCCCCGTCGCCATGGTGACGATGACGTCATGGATGTCATGACGTCACAGATGTCATGACGTCACAGGGAGTCCCGATCCACCCCTCAGCGCTGCCTGGCACTGATTGGCCAGGCAGCGCACGGGGTCTGGGGAGGGGGGGGGGAGGCTGCGTATCGGCGGCGGGTGGTGGCGATCAGGCGCAACACGCAGCAAGCAAAGTGCTTGCTGCGTGTGTTTTAAAAAAAAATGATTCAAATCGGCCCAGAGGGGCCTGAGCGGCGACCTCCGGCATCTCTGGGCGAGCCTAGCTCGTCCAGAACGCCAGGGAGGTTAAAGTGGAATGAAACCCAGCATTTCTACTTTGCTCTAATAGATTATTTACAGAATATTATATACAACCAGCATTTTGTTTTTTACTAGAACTGCATTCAAAGGGTTAACACAGGCTTAAAACCAGGGGTCTCAAACTCGCGGCCCGCGGGCCATTTGCAGCCCTCGATACAATATTTTGTGGCCCTCGCTGGCAAAAGCTTCCTCTTAGTTTGCTTTAGTGCTCCCAAGTAATCTGCCGCATCCTTGCCGCTAAACGAGGGCTGCAGAGCCCCCAAATCGCCCGGGGGGCAATCCGACGGCATTTCCTGGAAGGGGCAGAGCTTTCAGCTTCAGCTCTGCCCCTCCTGACGTCAATCGGCGCACGGATCGCCGCCTCTCCCCGCCCCTCTTTGTGAAGGAAGAGTGAGAGGGGCAGGCAGAGGCAGCGATGTGCCGCGATTGTAAAATTCCTTATGCGGCCCAGCCTCATCCTGACTTTGCCTCCTGCGGCCCCCAGGTAAATTGAGTTTGAGACCCCTGCTTTAGACGCTTCCCTGCCTGAAGAGCTGGCCGCTTCTGAACTTTACATAATGTTATCTTGTGTTTAATTGTATCAAGTGAGAAATGTAAACAAAGCCTTCTCTCACACTGCCGGGTCCCCTGAACAAAGTCAGACAAGCATAAATGCTTTCTGGTGCTTTCTGATTAAGTTAGAGGATGAATAAAGCAGTTATAAATAAAATGCAAAGTCAGCTCTCAGAGTAAAATAAGTGTACTTGAGGAACGTATAATTTCTAAATGAATAATAATACTTATGCACAAAAGTAAATATGCTAACCGTATGGCATATAAAAAGTAGGAAAACATGTTTTTATTGAATATTATGTCCGTTTTATACCGCTTTAAGCCAAGTCGTGACACAGCGTCTGCACCAAATCAGAGGACAAGTAGCTGCAGTGTAGTGGGGTTAGGACCAAAAGTGTATTTTCAGTTACACAAACAGGACAGTAGCTTCTCCTTCTGTGCTGTGAGACCATTGTGGCCCCTTTTGCACCTGCCCGTTGTTTCTCCGCGTTACGCTTCCTCACCGCAAGGGCCATGCAAGTCTATGGAGACATGCGCACTTAACGTGACGCGGTGCACGGAAGTATCCAAACCGCTGCATTCCTTATGCATACTCAGCTGCGCTTCACCACATGATGTGTGCCTACCACACAAATTATGTAGCAGTGCCAGTCAGCGGCACAGCAAGTGTGAATGATGGGAGCGCAGTGCGACGCGGCACATATGCGCGGACTGACTGGAATCCAAGTGATGTACTTCTTGGCCAGCAGGGAGTACGTCACTAGTTGGGAGGCGGGGCTATGCATGTGACCCTGTGGCTGCTGCACTGTGGTACAGGGTTATATGCAGGCTATTTTCCACCTCAGAAGGCCAGGAAGTGTCACATAGGCAGCTATAAACCTGTTACAGGCTCAACCATATTTGTGGTGGAATTGGGCTGTAAGGCAGAGTAGGATCATCCACCAGACAACCTGGGCAGGTGCTTGGGGTCTAGTGGATGTCAAGGGGCCCACCTGCCACTGTCTTTGACCTCTCCACTTCAGTTTACCAAAAGGACTAAAAGGGGGCCCCAAATCTACTACCTTCACCAGGACTCCATTACATCTTCTCCATCTCTGCTGTAAGGGCTAACTCAGTAATACAGATGCTTTGTATTGTTATTGGTCAGGGCTGTGATGAAACCATTTAGAATTTTTTCAGTTACTTGTACACCTTAAGATTATTTTGGAAAGTTTTCTAAATATGACCTATATACTAATTATAGTGTATGCTTTTATAATTTGCGGTTCTCCCTTTGATGAGAAGATATCCTTTTGTTTATGGCAGATTTTTGTTGAATAGCATGCACAGAGCCAGTGTTCATGTCACGTGACACAACCTAGTTACAGCAGAGTAAAGGTAGCCATACACTAGTTCAACTTCCCGTCAATATATAGCAGATTCGATCACCGTGATATCGTTAACGCAAACATTAACCGATCGACTGATTTTCATCTGACATCGTTCGATTCAGTAGATCAGTCCAGACAAGAAATTTTGCTCGGTCGCACGTGGGTCGGAAGCGCGCCTCTAGCGGTGTTTGATTCAGTGATGACAGACGCAGCATAGTGGCCCCAATAAGATCACCTGTCTGCTGGTGTGAGTCCCCAGGTCCGTGCTGTCACTGCTTCTGGCTGGCCTTCTTCTCCATGTCCTCTTCACTTCCTGTCTTGTCTTGTGACAAGCCGAAGTTCAAGCAGTAAATCGCCCTCTACTGTTTGAACTTCAGCTTGCCACAGGACGGGACAGGGAATGAAGAGGACATGGAAGAAGTGACAACAAGAACCCCGGGGACTTGCGCCGGTGGACACGTGAGATTTTTGCTGCTGGCCTGGGGGAGGCCTGGGGGCAGTGAGGGCACATTTACATTGTGGGCCCTTTTCCACTAGCTGCGTTTTTGCCAAAAACGCAAAATGCATGCGTTTGCTGATTCTGAAGTGCAGCCTGTTTAAAATAAGAATCTTGGGTGGCCTTTTCCACTGCTGCGTTCCCATTTTTTAAAAAACACAAACGCATGTCTGTGCGATTATGATGCGTTTTGCATTTCAATGTAAAGTATAGAAATGCATTTTGCGTTTTTTATTGATTTAACCACTAGTATCTATTTTCAAGACAATACTTGCCACTTACCAATCAGAAAAATGGAAAATGCAAACGCATAAAACACGTACAAAAAAGGCACATCAAAATTGCGAAAAATGCAAAACGCATTTGCAGTTGCCTTTTGCAGTGGAAAAGGGCCCTTAATCAGTTGGTGTGCGTTAGTACGCTTTTTTCCATAGCAGTGCATTGGGAAAAAGATTTCAGTTAAAACGTGTTAAGTGTGAAAGGAGCCATAGGAAAACATGGGCAGTGTTCTCCCCAGGCTCTTTTAGCCGGGTGCTCCACCCGGCTAGTTCTGGTGACCACCCGGCAGTCATTGGCTCACCTCCTCCTTTGCTGTAAGTAGAGTTTCTCACAGAAGCACCGGCCCTGCATTCTCATCTTGCCCCACCCGGCTACTTTTTCATGCCACCCGGCTGGAAAACATTTCTGGGGAGAACACTGATGGGCATTACTTTTCTTTCAGTTATAACTGAGAGCGACTGATTATGTGTAAACGAGGCCTTGGGCAGGCAGCGGGGGTTCCACGGGTTGTGAATCAATTTCATGTTGAAATCGATTCAAAACCTGTGTGCATTGTATGGACAGTCAATCAGATTCGATCAGAGAGGGATCTATCAGTTGGTCGATCTGGTGGCTGTCAACCAGTGTATGGCTAGCTTTAGGCAGGGTCCACACTTATTAAAATTTGCGTGCGAAAATACGTTTGACTTACATCTAATGAAAG
This sequence comes from Hyperolius riggenbachi, assembly GCF_040937935.1. Lineage (NCBI taxonomy): Eukaryota > Metazoa > Chordata > Amphibia > Anura > Hyperoliidae > Hyperolius > Hyperolius riggenbachi. The sequence continues at coordinate 246,485,556 of NC_090654.1, forward strand.
ACGATGGAGAATTGCACTTTTGATAAAAATTGTGAAATTGCATTTGCGTTTTCGCATTGGACAAAAAACCCTTACTACTTGCAGCATAAATTTGCACATCATGTACGTATTCCTATTGACTTGCATTACCTGCTGGGAAAAAAAAAAAAAGTAAAAATGTGCATACGAACATGAATTTGAACGCAAAAAAAGTTGTTTTTCACAATAAGTGTGGACCCTTCCCTACAGTCTGGCATAGCATTTAATAACCTACCCACCCCATACCGAAAGAATGGAGCTCAATCCCTCAGGTGACAGTCAGGGCTAAGTACTGTACAAATTCATATCAGGGCTGTGCAGGGGGGGCTCTTTTCCACTAGCTGCGTGCCCAAAATGCATGCGTTTGCTGATTCTTAAGTGCAGCCTGTTTAAAATAATAATCCTGGGTGGTCTTTTCCACTGCTGTATTCAGATTTTTTTTTTTTTAAAGCAAACGCATGTCTGTGCGATTATGATGCGTTTTGCGTTTCAATGTAAAGTATAGGAACGCATGAAAAACCCATAGAAATGCGTTTTGTATTGATTTAACCACTAGTAACTATTTACAAAAATCAAGACAACACTTGGCAATCAGAAAAACGCAAACGCATAAAAAACGCACATCAAAATTGGTCAAAAACGCATGCGTCTGCGTTTTGTTGTGGAAAAGAACCCTCAGGCACGACAGAGCGGCTTCAGGCGAGAGGGGTAAGGAGGAGAATGGTGCGCTCGGCTGAGGTGATCCGGGATGATACCGCCATACACCATGCTTGATTGATTCTCGGATTCTTTCAGATGCAGGATGTCATCCTTAAAGTGGACCTGAACTCTTGCACAGGACAGAAGGAAAGCAGAAAGAAATGCACCCTGTACGTATTTAGAGAGTTTATCCTGCCTAATCCCCCCTCATCTGTGACTAGTGACAAGTTGTCATTTGATCTCTAACTGCCACAGCAGATAAGCTCGTTTGAAAGCACAGGGTGTTAACAATATGTCTGCTTCCATGAAAGCAGTATGTAGCCACACTGCAGAATTATTTCAGGATTTGTATCGGCTGTAACAAAGAAAGGTTTTCCTTTAAAGGTTAATATGCTGTTGCTTATCTTTTTAGAGCAGAGAGGAAGTTCTGAGTTCAAGTCCGCGTTAAAGGTCAAAAAGTATATACAGATTGATTGCAATAACTGATCTAACTAAGGAGATCATTTTATATAACACAAGCGGCGTACAACAAAACCATTCTCATCCCTATCTCCGGACGTTCCTCTGCATACGCAGTCACCCACACAAGCCCAGCAACCTGAGGGCACCAAGGGGCAATGTGACAAACCAGCCAGGAAACGACCTCTGGACACCGAGGGGCGATATGACAAATCAGCCCGGAAACGACCTGTGGACACCAAGTGGCGATATGACAAATCAGCCTGGGAACGGTTTTTATGTCCAGCAATGCCCTGCACTGTCCTTTAGTGTTTACTGTCTTGTTTTGCTCCCGGAAAGCAGTTTTAAGATGCACTTAGTTATTAAATCCCCAGTATGAAGTTTTATGTCTCTGGCCGGCACCAGCCCAACAGCAGTCTTCCCTTTAGCATTAAGCTAATCTTTTGTGGGCAGCTGACTCCTGCAGAATTAGAAGAGGATTTGTCCAGTAATAATCCTGTGATGTATTCATCAGGATAGCTTGCTACTTATCACGTAATATGCAGCCGTCACCTACAGGAGAACCTTGAGCTGCGGAGATATAGTTTCTCCAGTACGCAGGAGTACAGTGAGGCTGCTGGCTTGTCATGTACAGGCGCTCTCAGCCATTTGATATCCCATCTGCAGAATGGATCACACTTGTAGGCTCATATATTACAGGAGAAATGGATATGCTTTTGTACTGCACAAAGGTGGATTTTATCCAGCAACTGTCACTCTGACAAATGAATGTAGGATGCAGTTCAAACTCACTAAGGTTACTGATCTGTCATAGGCATGAAGCTTTATGAGGTCTTGAAGGATGATGGCCAGTGGGTTTGTACTCTTGCCTAGCAGCGCAGGGCTCCTGGACACAGTCCTTATTAAAGTGGACCTGAAAGGGAACCTAAACGGAGAAGGATATGGATTTTTCCTTTTAAAATAATACCAGTTGCCTGACTCTCCTGCTGATCCTGTGTCTCTAATACTTTTAGCCACAGCCCCTCAACAAGCATGCAGATCAGGTGCTCTGACTGAAGTCAGACTGGATTAGCTGCATGCTGGTTTCAGGTGTGATTCAGCCACTACTGCTGCCAAAGAGAGCAGCAGGGCTGCCAAGCAACTGGTATTGTTTAAAATGAAACATCCATATCCCTCTGTTAGGCCTCATTTACACCCAATAATGAAAACGCAAGGGTTTTGCTTTTGTTGTGTGTCCTCCCCCCTTCCCCACCACTCTCCTGGCACTCCACTGCACGCAGCATTTCTGGTAAAAGCACTTTTCTAAGCGCTTTTCCAGAGTGGTTTTGTAATTCACTCCCTGGCACAAGTCAGGATGTGAATTCTTTGACCCGGAAAGGAATAAATACAATGTGTTTATTCTTAAAAACACAATCGCTGCACACAGCAATTTTGTGAGCGTTTGTGTTTGTTCCTATACCTTCCATTGAGGCAAAATCGCCCCAAAAATGGTCCAGGCACCGCTTTGCTGCACGCACAGCACATGAACCGCTATGATATAAAACCTTATCATAGAGATTCATTGCACAAGCGTTTTGTGGCCGATTTTTAAAAATCGCCTACGCTTGAAAAAAGGCCGAAAACGCCCCTAGTGCCCTTGAACTCTTCTTGCACAGGACAGAAGGAAAACATAGAAATGCACCCTGCATGTATTTGGAGAGTTTAGCCTGTCTGATTCCCCCTCATCTGTGACTAAGCACAAGTTGTAATTTCATCCCTTAGCTTTGTCAGCTGACTGCCACGACAGAGAACTCATTTGGAAGCACCGGATGTTAACAATATGTCTGCTTCCATGAAAGCAGGAAGTAGACACACTACAGATGTAATGCAAGATCTGTATCGGCTGTAACAAAGAAAGAAAGGTTTTTCTTTAAAGGCTCTTATGCTGTTGCTCATCTTTTAGCTGAGATGAAGTCCTGAGTTCAGGTCTGCTTTAAGGCTGCTATCTGTGTGGGAATGCTCTTGTTGTTTGTGTAAATTTCTTCACAGACGCACTTAGTTATTCAGTATACCCACTTTTATGTTAACTTGCCTGCTGTCAGCATGAGAAACATTTCCTATATTTATATATTGCAGTATATTTGTATGTAGCCCCGCCCCCTCTGGGATGTCGAGCCTAGGCTGATTAGCTATGCTCCCTTCTTCTCCCAGTGCACTCTGGGACACCAGGTGTGTTTTCTATTCAGGAACTTGAACTGTACTGATGTGACAACCATTCCTCAGCGATGCACTTTGCCAGCACTAAAGATGTCACCACCAGTGATACATTTCAGAATGTAAATCAGGGAGAGGATTTGACAGTGGGCCAACACTGACTCATTTATAAATAAATATTGTAAACAAAATAAAACAAATAGCATGTTGTATGGAGAGACGGAAGGGACAATCAGTAGGAGCAGAAGCGACTTTCGGTGGGCTGGGTCATTTGAAGAACGATGCATTCAGTCGTTCATCAGTTGTCGTTTAATGACATTTGGGGCTGCTGTACACATGCTAGATTCTTGGCCAAGAGGGCACCAAAAGACCATCGTGTCCAAAGATTGTCTAGTGTGTGTAGAAGTCTTTAGGATTTTGAACTGTACTGATGTGACATGAGGAAATGGGCGTAGCAATCACCCCTGCAGCCCCTGCCATCGCAGGGGGGCCCAGAGATTTTTTGGGGCCACTCCTTCTTCCTCTCCCCAACTTTGGGTGCACTCAATTAGCAAAGAAACCTCGGCAATCATGCACAACACTAGTGTGCAGGAGCATGTGTAATTTTTTTCCTGCTTCCAGAGGCTGCTTCACAGCAGAACACACTCTGCTGTCATTCATTGGCTCCCAATTACGTTGTATTCAGGGATGGGGGGGGGGGGGCTCATGCTATCTTTTTTGCAGGGGGGCACTATTGAGTCTAGTTACGCCCCTGCAGGAGGAGATAGACTTAGGCGCATATAATACCAAGCTCACCCAAAACTTACTTGTACTTTGTTATATTTGTTTTTGCATTGCAATTTGTCTTGGACTTGTTTGTTGATTTGCCATGACAATTGGAATATTCAATTCTGATCTGATGATCAATGAGACGCAAATATTTCCGCGTTGTTGCAAAATCATGCAACATTTTATGCAAATGTATTTAGTTTGAAAATTGACCAATCAATTAAACCCAGATTTAAATTAAGTGGTCCATTTTGATGCTGCATATATTTGCATAAAAAAATTGCATCAACTATGAAATATTTGCCTCTCATTGATCATCCCTAGCGTGTATACAAGGCTTTTATTTTGTGGGTTACAAAAAATGTCACTCTTCCCCGCAACATTTTCTGTAGTTGTTGTTAACAGTCATCCCCATCCTACCAGTACATAGTATGGTACCCTTGTATGTACAGAGGCCATTTACTGGTCATTAAAATAAATAGCCAGTATTTTCTTTTGCCTGGCTGCCTTCTAAATTTGCAGTTTAAAAACAACGCCTCAATTGTTGATTGTACCATGATGGTGTTATGCAGGTGCTTCCAGCCTGGTTCCTAAAGTCTTCTGAAGGTGGGCTGCCACGTTGTTGTAGCCTGTTGGTGTTTTACAGTGCCTTCTGGGAAAGGGGCCTGGCACATTCTGGAAATCGCCCTCTTGGTGAACACTTGGGAGCTGGGTGTGGCTATGTGAGCCATTCTTCCACATTCCTGTTCCATCATCTAGCTATGAGTATGACTCCAAGGTTACGTTATGTGCTATGGAGCACTGTAGGAGAGGACAGGACCAGTTTGTCAATCAACCTCTCTTTGGTTGAATTTGAGAGAAGCATTGCCCAGCTGATGTAGTATCAGGATGGTGGACTGGTGTCCGGAGGAGCAGGGCTGTGGAGTCGGTACAAAAATTATCCAACTCCTCAGTTTATGAAACCTTCGACTCCAGATACCCAAAATTGCCCCGATTCTGACTCCATAGCTCTGAGGAGAAGCAAAGCTGTCATCTTGGAGGGAGGGTGGCAGTGGTGTAACTACAATTCATTGGTCCCCCAACAAAACTTTGATGCCCTCCCCCCATGTTTACAGCCCTTCCCTTGGTGCCCTTTACAGCCTTGGTAACCATCTCAATAGGGTAAAAAAAAAGGTTTGGCCATAATGATCATCACACCGGAACAAGCGTAGCCCTGTATCAGAGGAAGGGAAAGTTAGTAGTTGGGGTCCCCCACAACTCTGGGCCCCCCTGCTATCAGGGCTGCTCCCCTCTAGTTACGACCCTGGGGAGTGGGTTACATGAAGCTGAGAACTCATGAGTATGGGGGAGGGGGGGGGAGAGGTGGAATTTTGGTAATAGACTCTTAATCTGGAAGTTTGAGAAGACGTATCTTTATGCAGACACACACACACAATCTTTAAATAAAACTCCCAGAATCACTGCATGATGATGAGTAGCTTAGACACAGACTTTACAAAACAGCAGAACTGTAATTACTTTTTTTTCCTGTGCAAGTGCTTTCTGAGACAGTCATTCTAGTTCTGCTGAAGTGCACAAGAAGACATTTGCCATCCCATCGCCGTTGGTAAACACACAAATAATTTTGCATTCCATAATTTATTGAGAATTTCCTGCTATCCGCTCCATTTAAGGAAATCCTCATTCATCTCTCGGTCCCAGCAAAAAATAGCCCCGTCTGCTGTGGCGGAAACAACACGACTCATTTAGAAAGCATACATCCTTCTGCCATGTGCTGCTGATCTGCAGACGGGCTCGCAAGAAAATCGCCATATTTAGCATCTTATGTCAAGACAATTATTTACAATAATTGAACAGCATGGGGCTAAGTTACTAGTGTAAAGAATTGTGATCTCATGCTTCAGTGCTACACATCCCCGCATACTGCGAGAGGGAATTAAAGATACAAGAACTAGCTGCAGCGTACCTCACTCCAGACGTTTATGCAAGCTTGTGCCCTGCAGAAATGTTTTATTTGAAGAGAGTCCGATGTGGGCTCAAAAAATGGAAAAAAAATAAAGTACGGGTCGACATTCAATTTGACCTATAAGTCACAATGCTGCACTGAGAGACTGTGTGTCTCTCACAGCATGCAGGGAGACAGGGGAGCGGCAGGGGGCGTGGCCAGGGAGAAAGAGCTGCCCAATGGCAGCTCAGGAAACCTTTTAGAAACGCCCCCTGGCAGCCGATTTGAACAGGGAATTCCTCTCCCGTGTTTACCTCTGAGTTAGCGGAAAATATTGTCACTAATCTCGAGGGGCTAAAGTGGGGAGGAGGGGGCAAAGAGCAGAAGTTGGGGGGACAGAGGCATATCATGAGGCAGAGAACATGCTTCTGTGTCCCATCTGCCCCCCGAAGATCCACCTCGGGTTCTCTTGAACCACTTCTGACAATTTTCGCATTTCAGCTGTCACTTTTGATACAGCAATAACTTTGTTATTACTTACGCCATCAAAGTGACACACATTTTTTTTTCTGGACAATCTAGGCTTTTTTGAGTATTATTTGTTTTCAAGAATTTTATACGCATTTTATAGGGAAAAAAATAGACACAAGTGCAGAAAATACACATTTTTTTCATATGACACCCTTCACAAATTCCACATGACAAGTGCAACAGTTATAAAACATCTCAAAATATGTTACTTGTCTTTTCCTAGTTAAAATGATACCCAATATGCCATATTTAATCGTTAGTTGGGAATATGGTGTACCATTATCGCCAGCTTTTGCGTGACGACTGGATCAGATCGCTATGGCGCACAGTTGGGAGACCCCAATGCTGTACAGATACATTACTAGGCAACAGCATAGTGATGCATATGTGCAAATTTGGACAGAGGCGCCAGGCAGGTTAAAATGATCTAAAAACAACTAAAAAGGAGGAGTACAGGTGGACTTACCTCCTGAAATGATGGACAATCGAGATTGTTCAAATCGCAAATAACAATTTATTTTGGCACTCCGCAACGCGTTTCGCAGGTATAACCCGCTTCATCAGGCAAGGAGTGCAAGCTAAAAATCAAGCATACAAACCATAAACAATATACAATAAACAAAACCCGACCCTAAGAGCTTGCCATCATAATACAAAAAGCAAAAATGACATATGTCTGTCACAGAAGGGGCGATCTGCTGTGACAGGAGACGTGTAAATACCAAGGGCCTGATTTACCAAAGGACGATAAGCCCCTTTGCATGTCTAATTGTTTGTTTGCTCCTCCAAACAACCGCGAGAGCTATCGCGGGCGCCCGATAGCTCTCGCGGTTGTTTGGAGGAGCAAACAAACAATTAGACATGCAAAGGGGCTTATCGTCCTTTGGTAAATCAGGCCCTTGGTATTTACACGTCTCCTGTCACAGCAGATCGCCCCTTCTGTGACAGACATATGTCATTTTTGCTTTTTGTATTATGATGGCAAGCTCTTAGGGTCGGGTTTTGTTTATTGTATATTGTTTTTGGTTTGTATGCTTGATTTTTAGCTTGCACTCCTTGCCTGATGAAGCGGGTTATACCTGCGAAACGCGTTGCGGAGTGCCAAAATAAATTGTTATTTGCGATTTGAACAATCTCGATTGTCCAACATTTCAGGAGGTAAGTCCACCTGTACTCCTCCTTTTTAGTTGTTTTTAGATCATTTTAACCTGCCTGGCGCCTCTGTCCAAATTTGCACAGTATATAGTCCACCTTGGGTGGAGGGGACTGTCCCCTTCTTTCTATCTACAGAGAGCGACTTCTTAAACCTGAGTGGGGTCAGGTTCTAATACTCCCCACCTGCAGTTCAAGTGGTTGCCTATGTGGTAACCCGTGTTTGTGAGTATATCCACATCTGTTAATTATTTCACCAACAATTGTTAGACTTACTGCACTATATTGGGCTCTCGGTTTTTCTTTTTGTTTCAAGTGCATAGTGATGCATATGTACAGTGTTGGGTCCCGGAGCTGTCGCCTTAGCGATCGCTATGGGTGGCAGCCATTACAGGTGTATAAGTATAGGTGACACAAGGGGTTATATTCGATTTTGAAATTATGCTACAGTGTGTACTTTTCACTATGAACTGAAAAAAATAAAAGTATTTTTAATGGTAAAGAATAAGATATATTCCCTTTCATCAAATAGTGCTGCAGCAGACAGTACCAAAGGCGTGCACAGGAGCAACCCTAATCGTGCACAGCTGAGCTTCTGCTACAAGACTTATATCTATGTCCTCCTAGCTTAGATGAAGTCACAGAGCACATAGATATACTGTAGCTATGGCTAAAGTGATTAACTAACTCCTCACTCTAGATACATGAGTTAGGTGTAAATAACTTAAATATGTGGTTAAATATCCTAATATAAGAGGCATTATGATTAGAAAATGAAAATTTCAGTAACTACTTTTAGGTACATAAAATAACATTTGAAAGTTTTTCCAAGCATTCGTGGGGGGGGGAGTGCCCCTACACTGTTGGAGGTATTTGGTGACAGAGTAAGGGCCCGTTTCCACTCTCGCGGAAACGGCCGCGAATCCGCAGAGTTTCCCCGCAGGCAAATCGCGCGGGGAAACTCTGCCATAGGGGACAACGGCGCCGCCGGCCGAATCGCTTGCAGTAGCGATTCGGCCGGAAACCCCCACAGAATTCGCGGCGGAGGCTGCGATTCCCATAGCCGTGCATGGCACGGCTGATGGGAATCGCCTGCGATCCCGCCCACCCGCTCAGTGCCGGCGTGCGTCTACGAGACGCACGCCGCACTAGTGGAAACGAGCCCTAAGACACAGAGGAAAGGAATTTGGAGATTGGTCCTGGCAGTTATACGCTATGTGATGCTATTTGTTTGGTTTTTATTGCATATGACGTGAGAGTCTGGATCTGGAGAGCGACAGACAACAAGTGTCGATCTATTACAGTGTGAACCCAGCCTTGACGATTTTTGGATTTTCTTGAGCTACAGACTGTGAGATAGTATATCTCTTTCTCTTGAGACTGTGTGCGCGATCTTAGTTTGATTGTTATACTTCATTCAGTAACAGCACTATAGTTTTTACTTCAGATTGAATACTTTATCCGCGGAATCGGATTCATAATTCGTTTTGACACAAGGATGAGCCTTTTAATACACGGTAAATATGCAATGCTTCAATAAACAGTAGAGAACGACTTGCTAAGAGCCTCCTAGTCAATCTGTCTGACAGGTGAGAATAAATTGCCCTACTCCACATTCTGTCAAACATCCCCCCCCCCCCCCCGAAAATTGTTTTTAAAATGAGTTTTAAGCCAACAGAAGCGATGCAAAACAACCTTTATTACCAGCACAGATGTGACGGCATGTGATCTGTGAGCTATGAACGATCTTCAGACTCAAGGCTCACATCTGTGCGGTTTGATGTGCCTCAGACACAGAGGGCTTGTTTTCTATAACTGCAGGCTATAGGTGACTGTCTAACTCCGCTTTCAAAGGAGGAATTACTGCGGAGTTGTGTGTGCAGGTGCGCCAAGCCTCTGCTATTATAAGTAAACAAAGGCGAAGAAGCAGGCTTTTATCTTCCTCACAGCTCCGCTAATACAAAACAAATCAAATGCGCTCTCCTCAAGCCTGTGACCCAAAACAAAACAAAGGTGCTTCCCAGAGGCTACGCATACTGAAGGGTCCTGGCTTATCTCATTCTACCAAAACACATTTTATTATTTACCTTTCTGCTGCATGATACATTCCTTACTTTTTTTTTGTAATACCTTTTTTATTTCAGTGTGCAAACGCGCTATTTGTGGGTAGTGTAGTGACAGAAACAGAAAACCTGTCCGCAATGGTTTACATGAAACAATGGTTACTGAACACTTCAACTGAACAGTAATAGGCTACTATGAAGCTGTAGGGCAAAAGTAACTTCACCCCCCCCCCCCCCCCCCCTTCCAGCCAGATGCCAGGCCCAATGCAATCTCACCCCAAACCTGGCCACCTTGGCCAAGTTTCACCCAGCCTTTGTACATGGCTTTAGAGCAAATATGATGCCATAATTTGGTTAGGTATTTAAATGTTGAAGATTTTAGCTTGTAATGCCGTATATTTCAACTGGATGGAGCATTAAATAAAAAAGTTATTAATCTTACAATGTTTGCCCTCATAGTTTAATAGTTATGGTGGATGAGATGCAAATTATTTTGAGTTGATCCAGATTTTATGCAAATTTTTAACAACTGCTGCATTGGATTGGTCCTATAAAAAGGTGGGTGAAATGTTGCATCTACGCAACGTTATTCAGCATATCAGTGACTCTGACCCTTTCAGGCAGAAAAAGGAAAAAAGGAACAGAGCCTAGTTATTTGTATGATTGGCACTGTACATACACGTCTGTCTCATCATGTCACGCGTAAGGCCCATACTCACGCTGGTCTGAAATCGGGGGTGGTGAACGATAACTGCCATAACCAGGAATCGGGCGGTCAGACCAGCGTGGGTACAGCGGTGCAACACTGGTCACTAAAGATCTGGAATGTCGAGGGGACATGCAGCTTAAAACAGGGAGGATCTTCATTGGTCAGCATGAGCCAATGAGAATTTTCTGTGTTGGTGGATTCCCATTGTTTTTTTTTCACAAACAGGAAGCCCTATGCTTCCTGGTTACCGGAACCAGCGGCTGCAGCAGGTCGGCATTTGTGGTCTAGCAAGCGTTTCATGCAGTTGCGTTCCGTTTGACAGTGTAAATGCATTTATCATGCGATTTTGTGCATCATTGCGTTACGGTAAACGCATCGGTTTCCCCTGCAGTGTGAACGGGCCCTACAGTAACTCACAAAGGAGGTTCAGTACTAGAGATGAGCAATGAGATGCAAATTGTATTTAGCTTGTAATTGGCTCTGTCAAAATCAACAGGAAGTTAATTTGATTGGTCTAGCTCCGAGCGGAATATCCTTTGAATGAAACTTGCTTGACCATTCTATTCAGAATAGGGAGAACCGACATGATCGCTGTATTATGTGTTTTTATTGCATTACAATATCCCAGAGACAGGAAATAAGGTATTCTGTGCAAGTTCTCTGGAATGATACCTGATGGGAAAAGAGTCTGGTATGAGAGCAGGATGATGTCACAGGGATTTCACCAGCGGTAATAGTGAACATCTGTTGCTTCAGCTGCTACATCAATTCACTGATGTCTGTAAAATGGAAGATCGCTTCTGTAGCTTGGATAATGAAAAGAGAAATCGCAGCTTCTCATTACATACTTGATTAGCTTCTAGTGACTTTTATACTGATGTGTTTTAAACAGCTTGCTTAGCTAGTTCTGTTGTTCCCTTTTGTTCTTTCTCATTTAGGCACTGATTCACCAAACTGCGGTAAGATTGCCATACGCAGGTAGCATACGGAAATGTTACCGGTGCTAACCCTTGAGAAGCGCCGCCTGTTCACTCATATCTCCCACGCTACTGGCATAGGAAAGAGGTACACAGCACGGGATCAGCCACAAGGCAACCTAAGCAATTGTCTGGGTTCTAATGGGTGTCAGGGGGCCCAACTACCACTACGTGGTGCCCAGTGCACTATACATTACCTTTATGCATCTGCCGCTACCTTCAGGCCCTGTCCTCCAACCATCCCATGTGATTGCCGGCATACACGTCACAAACACGCCCATGTTACTCCGGCTACCACTTGGAACAAGTGTATAGTCAGAGGACATTGCCCGAAGGCAGGGGCAGACATGGACAGGAAATGTATACCATTGGGGGGACATCTCCGGGCCGGTGACACTGGGTCACAAGACCGATTCCCTAAAGATTTCATGCTGAAATTGATTGGGAATCGGCCTGTGGTGTATGGGCAGGCAACAGATCTCTCCAATCAGATTTGATCAGCTTGGTCGATCTGCCCATAAATGTTCTGATGTACATGCACCTTTAGGCTTGTGCACAGGAGCCTGCATTCACAGCTGATCAATCAATCATGTGATCATTATGATTGATTTGTCTACTGGTCGCTGATTATATCCATTTATGTAACTAACTTTGCCGTGTTCAGTTTTGGCTGTAGCTGGGCTTTAGAATGAAGTTACCCTGTAAAGGTGAGTCTGTATGTGAAGTTTTCCGCGTGACCTCTCGTCTGTTCAGAAAGCAGCAAGCAACAACAGATTAATGAGCGGGAAGTAGTTAGTATAATGGCTGGCCAGGCTGTGCTGTTCATGTTACATAGATAATTGCAGTGATTTTGGAGAGCGGAGGAGCATTACTTGTGCTGGTTCTGTGTGTCCTAGAATATATTCTTCCCTGTACACATTACACAAGAGTATTGCTCCTCTCTGCTTTATAAAACGTGTTGTCACTACAACAGACAATTTAAAGAGATCCCGAGGTGGGTTTTAAAAATCCTAATTGCACACACAGGCTGGGTCTGCATATAATGCCCATCCTCTGTTACTATACTGTTCTTCCCCAGACCCCCCCTGCGCTCTCCTGGCCCCCATAAATCAAACCGCCGTGCTAGCAACACGCAGCGTGTCGCTAGCAAGCTGTTTACATAGCCACTGTCGCAGAGGGTGGAGCAACACAGCAAGGTCAAAGTGTACCAGAAATTAAATAAAAATATTTATACATACCTGGGGCTTCCTCCAGCCCCATGCGTTCGGATCGATCCCACACCGCTGTCCGCAGCTTCGGTACCGAGTCCCGTCACTGCCGTCAGTCGAAGCCAGACTGACGTAAGAGAAGTGCGCCCTCTTCATATCTCTCCAGCGACTGCTGGAAAGATACGCAAAGAGCGCACTTCTCCTGCGTAGGCTGGCTCCGACTGCCGGCAGTGATGGGACCTGGTACCGAAGCTGCGGGCGGAGGCTTCGGGACTTGGGTAAGAATAATAGAAAACCCATATAAGACAGACTGCAGCTGTTCTGCTGTTTATCCTCTCTTCTACACACTGTGAAAAGAAATGTAATTTGATCCAGGCAGGCAGAGGGGTGGGAGGGGCAGGGTAAGGCACCAGGCTGGAGGGGAGGATACAATGAAGAGGATGTACTTGCAAGGCATCGGCATGAGGAGAAAGATGGAGGTGCTACTACAGATATAAATGTGTGCCTGTTCCAGACACTATGCTGTACAAGATGTACATTTTATTTGTTCAACTAACTGTACACAGTGCATAGACTACATATAAGTATTGCCATTCAAACTATTTTTTTTGACTGGAGGTAGTCATCACGTTCCATCTGTGTCCCATCTTCTCTAGGGCTCCAAAGCAGTTGCTATGGCTACTGCTACGCCCCTGCTGGACTTCAAGGTTGATGTACGTTGTTCAGTTAACCATAGCTATTAAAAAGTAATCATCAGCAGGGCATCCAGCTGCCGATATGTATGTCACTTTTCCTTTGCACGTTTTATTTTCTTATTTACATGTGTTCATTACTATGGGCCTGATGCGCAAACTGCTGGCACTGGCGGTATGGTAGCAAACACTGGCATTGGTGACCAGCAGAAGCAGGCTTGGTATATTGTGTCATGGTTAGCATGCTATGGCACTGACATGCAACATTTACACTAAAGAGGAATCCTGAGGGGGGAAAAAAATGAAAAAGTCATGTTGTACATGACATTACAGTATATGTAACGTTAAAGTGGACCCAAATTACAAATACAAAATTTCATAAATAATATCTATTTTCTAAATTATAATAAATAGCAGCCTTTTTTTAGCTGCATGATGACAAATATAAAATATTTTACATTTATTGTAGGAACCCCTCCCTTCCTTTTCATATTGCCGGGACAGAATCCGGCAAACTGGTGGAGTAGATGGTGTCCAGCAAAGGAGGAATTGCTAATGGCTGCCCCCAGTATATCCCTAGTTATGCAAAGAGGAGGGTGAAAAGCATGCACTGAAATGCTCATAGGCATTAAGAAGTGTTTATTTATCTTTGTATGTGTCAGAGTGGTGCAACTAAATATTTTGAATTAAAAAAAATTGTTTGGTTTGGGTCCGCTTTAACTAAGGGCCCATTCACACACTATGCTTTAGTGACTTTTTCTGCGAATTTAACGCATATTTTTTACTGGACATTTTGCGATTTTTGAGCGATCGCAATTTGCGTCTTTTAACATTTCAATAGCGATCACTCTAAATCACGAAAAATGCATGCACAGCATTTGTGTTTACCGCAGGTCGCCAGCAATCGCGGCAGTGAGATCACTGCCATATACTTTTAATGACACTAGTGTTTTTAAAAGCGCTAGCGATCATCGGAAAATGCCTGCAAATCGCCCTCATGTGAATGGGCCATAAAGATGCTGTTCCTTGTCTTTCATCTCATGCATTTCTCTGCAGAGGTTGGTTGAAAAATAACCATGGCTGTACTTGTCAGACTGAATCTGTCGGAACATTGTGCCATCTCTGTCCCCTGTACCTCCTCTGTGCCTCCAGTGTCCCCCTCTGTGTCGCCTTTGCCCTTTCTACCTGTTTATACAAGTTTAAAAGTCATTTTTTCTTTTAATTTTTTTTAATCGATTTTCTCAAAAACTACAAATCCAATTTGAAAAAATTGACTCGTTCCCATGGAAACACAGAATCCATGCCGTTTGTATCAGCGGATTGTTCGTAAGTCGGGGGACTACCTGTATTGTGAATCTGTTCTTCCCGCTGTTCAGCAGAGCTACAGACTGATGTGGGCTTTTTTATACTGAAAAACACAAGCGCAATGCGTTTTCTTTATAATTTTACAGTGCAATTTTTCTGGAATTAGATTTTGCAGAAAAGGAGATGCGCGGAAGAAGTGCTCAATCTGCGATTTACTCATAGGTTTATTTTCAGTTCAGGTTTATTTTCACAGTCATTGTTGGGGCCTAGAGATGGTTAGTGGGATGCTAATGATTACCAATTGATGCACATTTTAGCTCTAATTTTCTTTTAACCGATTCTGGACCATGGTAATTGAAATCTACGCCCTGTTTGTGGCTGCTTATTCTTGCCAGGGCGTAGATTTCAATTACCGCACCGCCAGGACCTGCTGATCTCTCCCTTGCCGCAGGCCCCTTGCTCTGCCGTTGCTATGACAGCAGAGCTTCGTGTAAGCCTATCTGGAGACAATTTCATTGGCTCTTGACTCCATGATCACTGTGAGCCAACGTGATGACAGGGCCAGGAGCCAATGAAATCTGCTCCTGACCGGCTCACAGAGCACTGCCGTCATAGCGACAATAGAGCGAGGGGCCTGCGGCTATGGGTGGGCAGTGTGACCAGCTAGAGCGGTGGGTCTGTGCTGCAATTCAAGCCCCATTGTTTAGTACCAGCAGTCTATGGTCCGTAAAGAGAGCCTGAGGTGGGCTCAAAAAGTTAAAAAAAAAAACTATCCATGGGGCTGAGCGGATCAGGTAGCTGCAAAAACCGCCGGTCCCTGCCGCTCCTGTGGGCCGCACTGGCTTACTTTCACTTGTGTGACCTATAGGTCACAACGCTGGAAGGAAAGACTGTGCGTCTCTCATAGCGTGCAGGGAGGCGGGGGAGCGGCAGGGGGCATGGCCAGGGAGAGAGAGCTGCCCAATGGCAGCTCTGGAAGCCCTGCAAGAACACCCCTCGCAGGCTTTTGAACAGGGAATCCCTCTCCCTGTGTTTACCTCCGAGATGGTGACAAATTGTCGCTAATTTTGGGTGGCTATAGCCCGGTGGGGGGGGGGGGGGGGGGGCAGAGAGCGGCGATGTGGGGACAGAGAGACATGCATGAGGCAGAGTACATGCCTCTGTGTCCCATCTGCCCACCTCGGGTTCTCTTTAAGATGCCAGAGAGTGCTGGTACGCAGTTGGTTAAAAAAATGCAGAGTACCCGGCTGCCCTGCTGATCATCTGACTCCAGTACGTTTAGCCACAGACCCTGAACAAGCATGCAGATCAGATGTTTATCAAATGTATATGATTGAAGTTAGGCAGGATTGGTTTTTTGCTTGTTTCAGGTATGTGAATAGACGCTTGGGGGCCCTCGGGCAGTTAGTCCAGGTTGCCCCTATGGTAGTGCTAGTCCTGTGGCCACCCCAGAGCTCACAAGGACCTCTGTAACAGACACAAATCAGGCCTTGAGCATAAATGCCATTTTTATCTGGTAAATCATACTGACATCTACTTATTTTTATACAGGTGACAACCCGGAAAACGGAGAGCTGGACCTCGATGGCATTGATGACAGTGAAATAGACAGGGTGAGACTTCTCATTTTCTGGTGTTGTGGCAGCCAGTATAAATGTGTTTAATCACGGCTGTTTTCCTCCATTCAGAACCCCTCGGTGCTTGCGTTCCAGCGCTGGGAAATAAATGAACGTATTAGCCGCGATACTGCTGAGAACGCTACCAGTGATCTATTGAGCTGATAATGTATTGTGTGATGCGTAATGGTAAATAAGTGGCCTTCCTAAGAAACAAAGCAAGAATGTCTCTGTGGATGTTATTCCCAATAAATGCTGACACTGATTCGCGGTAGCTGCCGGCGAGGAATGTTTGTTGGTGAGCCAGGAACTGGCCCAAAATAATTCTGAAGAAGATTTAAAGTGACACTGAAGCAAAAAAAAAAACAAAAACCCAAAACTTAAATTTAAAGAGGCACTGGCCGCAATAGCAGCATAGGGGGCGATATTGTGGCTGGGAACACGAAGAATCACTAGCGTTCCCATGCCTGTCTGGTCCTGAGGGTGAAACCGGAAGTGGTCGCCGGCGGGGACGGGAGGATCAGAGAGACACGGCGAGGGCACCGATCAGCTGCAGGGGGCAGAGGGAAGCCCCAGGTGAGTAAAACTCATTTTTTTTGTATGACTTAAGGTTCACTTTAATGAATTGTTTGTTTAGTATGGATAATTAATAGAACATTATTAGCAAAGAAGAGTCGCTTTTTTATTTTGTTATATAACAAACATTTAATCATTCTGTCATATTTGCAATTTACAAACTACACTCTGTATTTTAAACTATGAAACAGAGCAGAGCTAATGATCCTTTGAACTTTCCTGCAGTAAAAACTTAAAGGGAGACTGAAGTGAGAGGAATATGGAAGCTGCCATATTTATTTCCTTTTCACCAATACCAGTTGCCTGGCAGCCCTGTTGGTCTATTTGGCTACAGTAGTGTCTGGATCACACCAGAAACAAGCATGTAGCTAATTTTGTCAGATCTGACAATAATGTCAGAAACACCTGATCTGCTGCATGCTTGTTCAGGGGCTATGGCTGAAAGTATTAGAGGAAGGGTATCAGCAGGGCTGCCAGGCAAATGGTATTGCTTTAAAAGGAAATAAATATGGTAGCCTCCATTCCTCTCACTTCAGTTGTCCTTTCAACAAACAAAAAAGTGAGAGAGAGGTTGAGATAAATGCTTCAGCAAACAGCACTGTAGCCGACTAAGCTTGGTCGGAAAGCTCAGAGAACCTCTTTTGTTCTTTTTTCAGTATTTCATTTATTCCTTGCAAAACTACTCCCTGAAAAGGATCTATAAAAATATGCAGGTTGCCCTTCTATTAGATTTCTACTTCCTCCTGTAAGTGACAGCAACAGATGAGAATAATTTATAGCTCACTTTACTCTGGAAGAAATGTACTTTCATGTTTTTAAAATTTTACTATTTTTGGCGATCGTTGTCCTTTAAGTGTACAGTTTTTAAATTCTATTAACATATTTGTAATTTTCTAAAATGTTGCACATTTCATATACTGTATATACTCGCATATAAGCCTAATTTTTCAGCACAAAAAAGTGCTGAAAAGTTACCCTTTCGGCTTATATGCGAGTCAGTGGAGCAGAACGTATGGTGGAGCAGGTTATGTTACTGGCAGAGGAGTGTAAGGATTGTGCACTAGTGATCCTGCTCTTGCCACCTGGCTCCCTCCTGTGTCCCTGTGCCCTCCGTCCCCTGCAATATGGTGTGCAGAGTGTGCTGCTCAAGACTACCTGTGTCCCCTGGCTTGTGGAGTGGAGCGTGCAAGCAATGTGTCAGTAGTGCAATGATCAGGGATTCTTCCTGTGTTGTAGTCGCTGTGTCTCATATCTATGGTGTCTTAAAGGGACACTAGTGCAAAAAAACTGTAAAATTTAAAATATGTCAAACATATACAAATAAGAAGTACATTTATTCCAGAGAAAAATGAGCCATAAATTACTTTTCTCCTATGTTGCTGTCACTTACAGTAGGTAGTAGAAATCTGACAGAAGTGACAGGTTTTGCACTAGTCTATCTCTTTATAGGGGATTCACTGGGATATATTTATTTTCAAAAGCACTCAGGGCTGGTGCTCACCGAGCGGCTCTTTCAGCGTTTCTGCAGCCGCTTGCGGCTGCGGATCCACTTGGTCAATGTATCTCAATGGGGTGGTGCACACCAGAGTGGGAGGCGTTTTGCAGAAACAAATCCTCCCGGGGTGAGGCATTTTTTGGATTTCGGATGCGTTTTTGCCTCAATGTTAAGTATAGGAAAAACGCAAACCGCTCTGAAAAACGCCTGTTCAGAGCGGTTTTGCCGGCGTTTTTGTTACAGAAGCTGTTCAGTAACAGCTTTACTGTAACAATATATGAAATCTACTACACCAAAACCGCTACACAAAACCGCAAAACCCTAGCTGAAACGCTACAGAAAAAGAAGAAAAAGCGTTTCAAAATCTGCTAGCATTTTGCGGATCTGCTAGCGGTTTTTGGTGTGCACCAGGCCTCAGCGAATGGCAGGTGTTCTGTCCAACTGCCAAAAAACTGTGTAGCAAGCAGGGAAGCTGGCCAGCATCATTGTTTAAATCCTTTTTAGGGAATATCTTTATAAAGAGTAAAAGCCTTGCTGAGAATCCCCTATGAAGAGATGGACTAGTGCAAAACCTGTCACTTCTGTCAGATTTCTACTACCTACTGTAAGTGACAGCAACATAGGAGAAAAGTAATTTATGGCTCATTTTACTCTGGAAAAAATGTACTTCTTATTTGTATATGTTTGCACATATTTTAAATTTTACAGTTTTTCACTGTAGTGCCCCTTTAAAGAGACTCTGAAGTCTCAGAAAATTCAGGTTTTTATTGCAAAAACCTGTTCAACATGATCGCCCTAACTAAAACGCCGCATCCCCGATGCTGAAATCTAACGAAATCCCCCCAAACTCCCCGGGGCACACTGCAGGGAGCGCTTCTGTGAGAGGCAAAGCTTTCAGCTGCAGCTCTGCGTCTATCAGCACATATCTCCGCCTCCGCTTCCCCGTCTCAGTCTTCCTTCACTGAGAGGGGCGGGGATATGTGCTGATAGACATGTGTAGAGGCAGAGCTGCAGCTGAAAGCTCTGCCTCTTGGAAGCGCACAGGGCTGCAAACTCCACGACCAAGAAAGTCGTGGATTTTGCGAGGGGAGTTTGGGGGGATTTAGTTAGATTTCAGCCGTGAGGATGCAGCGTTTTAGTTAGGGCAATCATGTTGAACAGATTTTTGAAATAAAAACCTGAATTTTCGAAGACTTCCGAGTCTCTTTAAGACACATTTGTATCATCCTTGGGGCACATCTGGCTATGGGGAGGGGGACTGACCTGTACTGAGGGCACTTTAGGCTACTGTGGAGGGGGCTATACTGGGGAGAGGGCTCATACGCGAGTCAACCACTTTCTCCTGGTTTCTGAGGGAAAAGTGGGTGCCTCGGGTTATACGCAGGTTGGCTTATATGTGAATATACACGGGTATTAAAACCTGCTGCACCAGTACGTAGATCCTCAGTGAACATGTATGTCTGCTCACTCAGTTGTCCTGAGATACATCACTTTAACCACTTCAGGACCACAGTCTTTTCGCCCCTTAAGGACCAGAGCCTTTTTCTCCATTCAGACCACTGCAGCTTTCACGGTTTATTGCTCGGTCATACAACCTACCACCTAAAGGAATTTTACCTCCTTTTCTTGTCACTAATACAGCTTTCTTTTGCTGCTATTTGATTGCTGCTGCGAGTTTTAGTTTTTATTATATTCATCAAAAAATACATGAATTTTGGCAAAAAAATGACTTTTTTAACTTGCTGTGCTGACATTTTTCAAATAAAGTAAAATTTCCTATACATTTGAGCGCGAAAGTTATTCTGCTACATGTCTTTGATAAAAAAAAAACCATTCAGTGTATATTTATTGGATTGGGTAAAAGTTATAGCGTTTACAAACTATGGTGCCAAAAGTGAATTTTCCCATTTTCAAGCATCTCTGACTTTTCTGCGCACCTGTCAGGTTTCATGAGGGGCTAAAATTCCAGGATAGTACAAATACCCCCCAAATGACCCCATTTTGGAAAGAAGACATCCCAAAGTATTCAGTGAGAGGCATGGTGAGTTCATAGAAGATTTTATTTTTTGTCACAAGTTAGCGGAAAATGACACTTTCTGACAAAAAAAAGAAGAAAAAAAAGTTTCCATTTCTTCTAACTTGCGACAAAAAAAAATGAAATCTGCCACGGACTCACTATGCTCCTCTCTGAATACCTTGAAGTGTCTACTTTCCAAAATGGGGTCATTTGTGGGGTGTGTTCACTGTCCTGGCATTTTGGGGGGGGCCTAATTGTAAGCACCCCTGTAAAGCCTAAAGATGCTCATTGGACTTTTGGCCCCTTAGCGCAGTTAGGCTGCAAAAAAGTGCCACACATGTGGTATTACCGTACTCAGGAGAAGTAGTATAATGTGTTTTGGGGTGTATTTTTACACATACCCATGCTGGGTGGGAGAAATATCTCCGTAAATGACAATTGTTTTTTTTTTTTTACACACAATTGTCTATTTATAGAGATATTTCTCCCACTCAGCATGGGTATGTGGAAAAATACACCCCAAAACACATTATACTACTTCTCCTGAGTACGGCGATACCACATGTGTGGCGCTTTTTTGCACCCTAACTGCGCTAAGGGGCCCAAAGTTCAATGAGTACCTTTAGGATTTCACAGGTCATTTTGCGACATTTGGTTTCAAGACTACTCCTCACGGTTTAGGGCCCCTAAAATGCCAGGACAGTATAGGAACCCCACAAATTACCCCATTTTAGAAAGAAGACACCCCAAGGTATTCTGTTAGGAATATGGTGAGTTCATAGAAGATTTTTTTTTTGTCACAAGTTAGCGGAAAATGACACTTTGTGAAAAAAAAACCAATACATATCAATTTCCGCTAACTTGTGACAAAAAATAAAATCTTCTATGAACTCATCATACACCTAACAGAATACCTTGGGGTGTCTTCTTTCTAAAATGGGGTCACTTGTGGGGTTCCTATACTGCCCTGGCATTTTAGGGGCCCTAAACCGTGAAGAGTAGTCTTGAACCCAAATGTCTCAAAATGACCTGTGAAATCCTAAAGGTACTCATTGGACTTTGGGCCCCTTAGCACAGTTAGGCTGCAAAAAAGTGTCACACATGTGGTATCGCCGTACTCAGAAGAAGTAGTATAATGTGTTTTGTGGTGTATTTTTACATATAACCATGCTGGGTGGGAGAAATATCTCTGTAAATGACACATTTTTGATTTTTTTTTTACACACAATTGTCCATTTACAGAGAGATTTCTCCCACCCAGCATGGGTATGCGTAAAAATACACCACAAAACACATTATACTACTTCTCCTGAGTATGGCGATACCACATGTGTGACACTTTTTTGCAGCCTAGGTGCGCTAAGGGGCCCAACGTCCTATTCACAGGTCATTTTGAGGCATTTGTTTTCTAGACTACTCCTCACGGTTTAGGGCCCCTAAAATGCCAGGGCAGTATAGGAACCCCACAAGTGACCCCATTTTAGAAAGAAGACACCCCAAGGTATTCCGTTAGGGGTATGGTGAGTTCATAGAAGATTTTATTTTTTGTCACAAGTTAGTGAAAAATGACACTTTGTGAAAAAAACAATAAAAATCTAATTTCCGCTAACTTTTGACAAAAAATAAAATCTTCTATGAACTCATCATACACCTAACAGAATACCTTGGGGTGTCTTCTTTCTAAAATGGGGTCACTTGTGGGGTTCCTATACTGCCCTGGCATTTTACGGGCCCAAAACTGTGAGTAGTCTGGAAACCAAATTTCTCAAAATGACTGATCAGGGGTATAAGCATCTGCAAATTTTGATGACAGGTGGTCTATGAGGGGGCAAATTTTGTGGAACCGGTCATAAGCAGGGTGGCCTCTTAGATGACAGGATGTTTTGGGCCTGATCTGATGGATAGGAGTGCTAGGGGGGTGACAGGAGGTGATTGATGGGTGTCTCAGGGGGCGGTTAGAGGGGAAAATAGATGCAATCAATGCACTGGGGAGGTGATCGGAAGGGGGTCTGAGGGGGACCTGAGGGTTTGGCTGAGTGATCAGGAGCCCACACGGGGCAAATTAGGGCCTGATCTGATGGGTAGGTGTGCTAGGGGGTGACAGGAAGGTATTGATGGGTGTCTCAAGGTGTGATTAGAGGGGGGAAATAGATGCAAGCAATGCACTAGCGAGGTGATCAGGGCTGGGGTCTGAGGACGTTCTGAGGTGTGGGCGGGTGATTGGGTGCCCGCAAGGGGCAGATTAGGGTCTAATCTGATGGGTAACCGTGACAGGTGGTGATAGGGGGTGATTGATGGGTAATTAGTGGGTGTTTAGAGGAGAGAAGAGATGTAAACACTGCACTTGGGAGGTGATCTGATGTCGGATCTGCGGGCGATCTATTGGTGTGGGTGGGTGATCAGATTGCCCGCAAGGGGCAGGTTAGGGGCTGATTGATGGGTGGCAGTAACAGGAGGTGATTGATGGGTGGCAGTGACAGGGGGTGATTGATAGGTGATTGACAGGTGATCAGTGGGTTATTACAGGGAATAACAGATGTAAATATTGCACTGGCGAATTGATAAAGGGGGGTCTGAGGGCAATCTGAGCGTGTGGGCGGGTGATTGGGTGCCCACAAGGGGTAGATTAGGGTCTAATCTGATGGGTAACAGTGACAGGTGGTGATAGGGGGTGATTGATAGGTGATTGATGGGTAATTAGTGGGTGTTTAGAGGAGAGAAGAGATGTAAACACTGCACTTGGGAGGTGATCTGATGTCGGATCTGCGGGCGATCTATTGGTGTGGGTGGGTGATCAGATTGCCCGCAAGGGGCAGGTTAGGGGCTGATTGATGGGTGGCAGTGACAGGGGGTGATTGATGGGTGGCAGTGACAGGGGGTGATTGATAGGTGATTGACAGGTGATCAGTGGGTTATTACAGGGAATAACAGATGTAAATATTGCACTGGCGAATTGATAAAGGGGGGTCTGAGGGCAATCTGAGCGTGTGGGCGGGTGATTGGGTGCCCGCAAGGGGTAGATTAGGGTCTAATCTGATGGGTAACAGTGACAGGTGGTGATAGGGGGTGATTGATAAGTGATTGATGGGTAATTAGTGGGTGTTTAGAGGAGAGAATAGATGTAAACAATGGATTTGGGAGGTGATCTGATGTCGGATCTGCGGGCGATCTATTGGTGTGGGTGGGTGATCAGATTGCCCGCAAGGGGCAGGTTAGGAGCTGATTGATGGGTAGCAGTGACAGGGGGTGATTGACTGGTGATTGACGGGTGATTGACAGGTGATCAGGGGGGATAGATGCATACAGTACACGGGGGGGAGGGGCTGGGGAGAATCTGAGGGGTGGGGGGTGATCAGGAGGGGGCAGTGGGCAGGGGGGGGATAAAAAAAAAATAGCGTTGACAGATAGTGACAGGGAGTGATTGATGGGTGATTAGGGGGGTGACTGGGTGCAAACAGTGGTCTGGGGGGTGGGCAGGGGGGGGCCTGAGGGGTGCTGTGGGCGATCAGGGGGCAGGGGGGGGGAAATCAGTGTGCTTGGGTGCAGACTAGGGTGGCTGCAGCCTGCCCTGGTGGTCCCTCGGACACTGGGACCACCAGGGCAGGAGGCAGCCAGTATAATAGGCTTTGTATACATTACAAAGCCTATTATACAATGTAAATGCGGCGATCCGGGTGCTAGTAACCCGCCGGCGCTTCCGAACGGCCGGCGGGTTACTACGAGCGGTGGGCGGAGCCAGTCCCCGGCAGCTGATCGCGTCACGAATGACGCGATCGCCGCATAGCCACTCCCGCAGCCGCCCCCGCCGATGGGCGTATTGCGGTCGTTTGGGCCCAGTCTTTGCCGCCGCCCATCGGCTGGGGGCGGTCGGCAAGTGGTTAAAGGTAACCTTAACTGAGAGGGATATGGATGTTTCCTTTTAAACAATACCTGTTGCTTGTCAGTCCTGCTGATCTCTTTGGCTGCAGTAGTGGCTGAATCACAAACCTGAAACACCTGAAACAAGCATGCAGCTAATCCAGTCTGACTTCAGTCAGAGCACCTGATCTGCATGCTTGATGAGGGGCTGTGGCTAAAAGTATTAGAGACAGAGGATCAGCAGAAGACTCAGGCAACTGGTATTCTTTTAAAAGGAAAAATCCATATCCTTCTCAGTTTAGGTTCCCTTTAAGGCTTTATACACACACTAGATTTTCTTCATCCAAAATAATCGTTTATAATCATCTCTGGTGAGAGTTTAGCATGTGAATAGGGGTCCCTCACCTCTGCAGCCTTCCCTTCGACTGTCCACTCAGATTGGCTGATCGCTGTTGTATTTCCCACTGTAAGGCCTGATACATACATCACATTTTGATTGGCCAATTTTACCACTGCCATGTAGTATGAGGGCTAACGGGCATTGAATACTATGAACACATTTTGTGGGTAAGCTCTCATACTACATGTAGGTGGTAGAACTGACCAGTGATTATCAAAGCAAAATTGTATGCGTGTACGTTCCCTAAGGTGCAACAAGACCTCCTGCTTGTCATCCCAGAACGAAATGTGCTGCTTGGCATACAGCACAACCGCTCGTCTGTGCTGGTATAGTAGGTAACATTTCCCAGAAGTGATTGTAAAATCTAACATTTTATTCTTCATGTGTGGCTGGATAGTGTACTAGTTAAGGGCTCTGCCTCTGACACAGATGACCAGGGTTCCAATCTCGGCTCTTCCTGTTCAATAAGCTGGCACCTGTTCAGTATGGAGACCTTGGGCAAGACTCTCTAACTGCCTATTGAGCGCACCTTAGTGGCTGCAGCTCAAGTGCTTTGAGTCTTCCAGGAGAAAAGCGCAATAAGCTCCACTCTGCCTTAAGTCTCCCAGCGGCGATCGCCGATCAGAGACTTAGACAGCGAAACCGTCGTCTAATAAGGCCACGATCTGAAGCAGTGCTGTACTTGGGGATAGCAGTGTGGCACGACTGTCCCCCTGGGGGACACAGAAGCAATCGGCGGTGATAGGCTGAAGCCTATCACAGTCGATCGCTGTGATAGGCTGACATAGGGAGGAAGAGTGGGAAAAATAATAAATAAATTTAAAAAAAATGGGCATATTTATTAAAAAAAATATTTGTTAAATAAACATTGGGGGAGCAATCAGACACCACCAACAAAGAGCTCTCTTGGTGGTGAGAAATGGGGGGGGGGGGGGGGGATCCCTTGTGTGCTGAGTGAGTTGTGTGGCCCTGCAGCGAGGCCTTAAAGCTACAGTGGCCCAATTTATGAAAAAAAGGACTAGTCACTAGGGGTGGGGGGGTTTAATACCACGGTCCTCAAGTGGTTAAAGGGACTCTGACCTCTAAAAATAAACAAAAATGGTACTCGCGTAGGACTTTCTCCAGCCCACCGTAGGACGGGAGGTCCCTCTGCGTCCTCCTGGTTCTTCTCTCGGGCCTTCCGCCACATACCGCAACGGGGACACCCGCGCCGGGTGTCGGGCTCCCACTTCCTGAACGGGGACGCTCTTCGCCATCACGGCGGCTGGTTTGACAGTACTGCGCATGTGCGATTTAACCGCACATGCGCAGTTCTGTCATGCCGGCCGCCGCGATGACGCTCAGCAGCCGGCGTAGTGACGAAGAGTGTCCCCGTTCAGGAAGTGGGAGCCAGACACCCGGCCCGGGTGTCCCCGGTGCGGTATGCAGCGGAGGGACCGGGAGAGGAGCCAGGACCACGCCGGGGGACCTCTCGACCAACGGCGGGCTGCAGAAAGCCCCAGGTGAGTACCATTTTCGTTTTTATTTTTAGAGCTCGGAGTCCCTTTAAAGGACACCCGATGTGACATGTGACTTGATGAGACAGACGTGTATGTACAGTGCCGAGCAAACAAATAAATAGGCTATGTTCCTTTTTAACTTTCTCTGAGTTAAAAATCAGGTATGCAAGTGACAGCTCCTGTCTGGGTTGGGACTTGGTCGTATTATAGCGTAACTCACTGATAAGGGATTACAGCCTGGCAGAAAATGGCTGAGATAAAAATGGGCAATCGTTCATAGATTTTAGCTCTGGCATACTGCAATGAATGTGTCATTTAGAAGAATCCATGAAACAGTAAAAACTTAAAAATTAGATTTAAATATAAAATAAAACTGGGATTACTAAAAAATGTCTGTTTTTTTTTTTTTGGGGGGGGGGGGGGGGGGAGAGGAGGAGGATGATAGATACAATTGTTTATCTCTTTATATTTGTATTTATTTTCACCTTGGATATCCTTATCAATACAAAATAAAATACTTGGATTTATTTTTTCTAAATGCTAGGGAGAGGCTACAGATTGACAGGTGTTCAGTATCTGGGGAACTTCTTCTTTGCTGCCAGTTTCCTGCTTTCTAGAGGTTCTCAGGGTCACGTGACTGATTATTCCAAAGGGAATTCCTCTGAAATGGTTACAGCAAATATTAAAAAGTATTGGTATTGTCTAAGACTTTAATGATATACAGTACCTACTTAATACGGCCAAAAGTGCAGCAATTGCTGTTTCCGCATACTCATTAATATGAGAGTGTGCCACAGCAAGATCCCATTTCATTCTGTGGTCCATACGCTAGCTTTTAATGCAAACATATCTGATACGGACCACTGCTCACTTAAAATGAAATGCCTCTGAGTATTCTAAAAATCCTAAAAATGATTTCTGTGCATTTGGGGAATGAATTGGGCTTCAAGTTTGAGCTAAGCTCCATTTCAGGCCTTTGCCGAGTGTTAATGCTTGCCTAGACTAAAAGTAACACTGTCCTGTTTTTGTGTCTAGAGAATGCAACACAACGTTCTAACCCTGCTTATTGCCGAGATTATGCTCCTTTTTGCTGTTGAAGAAGTTGTTTCTCTTTCCAGAACAATGGTTGAACAAACGTTTCAGTTTCTCTTATTATTTAAAGAGGAACGTTAACCCATCATTGAATTTCATCCCAATCAGTAGCCGGTACCCCCTTTCCCACAAAAATATTAAAGGACAACTGAAGTAACAGGTATATGGAGGCTGCCATATTTATTTCCTTATAAGCAATACCAGTTGCCTGGCAATCCTGCTGATCCTCTGCCTTTAATACTTTTAGCCGTAGACCCTGAACAAGCATGCAGCAGATCAGATGTCTCTGACATTATTGTCAGATCTGACAACATTAGCTGCATGCTTGTTTCTGTGTTAGACACTACTGCAGCCAAATAGATCAGCAGGGCTGTATTGCTTAAGAGGAAATAATCATGGCGGCCTCCATATTCTTCT
Source organism: Hyperolius riggenbachi (assembly GCF_040937935.1). Lineage (NCBI taxonomy): Eukaryota > Metazoa > Chordata > Amphibia > Anura > Hyperoliidae > Hyperolius > Hyperolius riggenbachi. Next base: position 246,513,245 of record NC_090654.1, read on the forward strand.
CATTACAGTTGTCCTTTAACTTTTCCTTGAATAGATCACCAGGGACATCTGTGTGGCTGGTATTGTGGTGAAACCCATCCCACAGTGTGATGTTATTGCCATGGCCCTGACAGTTTCTTGCAGTGGCGTAGCTAAGGATCTCTAGGCCCCAGTGCAAGTTTTACATTGCCCTCCCACCCCCACCCCCAAGTACTCTATACATAACAATTGATATGGCGCACCAAAACATGCTAAGGACAGCCACAGCGTCAGAGGTGCAAGAAGGGAATGGGAAACCGTTTGCTAATCACCACTACTATTTAAAGCATTTATAGAAACGATTATTACCTGTAAAGGACCAAATAAAGAGCTAATACTGCTGTTCAGGGTAGGCCCCTTGGAGCCCCTCTGGCCCAAGGGCCCCGATCCGAACGCAACCTCTGCACCCCCTATTGCTACGCCACTGGTTTCTTGTCTATAAATTTTGAGATAAAGGCCTCAATTCACTAAGATCATGCTGGAGATAATAAGGCAAGAGAAAACTTACCTCCACACAGTAAGAGAGTTATCTTATCTCTTCATTCCTTACGTTACCTCTTCTGTAGTTAATTTACCTCCTCTGTAGTTCTTTTCACACGCAGTTAATAAACAGCCTGTCTTTAACTGTGGAGTTATTTTAAGGATTAAAGAGTTAACTTAAAGACAGAAGAGTTAACTTTAGGTTTGCCTGAGGTAAAATGTTTCCTGAATACGACATGCCTCATTGCCATGGTGACCACTCTAGAAACGTTATTAAAGACAGGAGATAAGCTTAGTGAATTGAAGCCGTAATCTGTCAATGGCCAGGTGAATCAGATGGGCTGTAAGGCGCAGACAGAGGATGACTGAATGTGATTTCTATTGATCCCCAAGGGGTGTGTGGACTAAATGTGCTTCCCTTCTCTCCTCAGTACATCCTCGATGAGAAGGAAGCGGAAATGAAGACAGAACTGTGGATGAGGGAGAACGCAGAATACCTTCGGGAACAGAAAGGTGAGTGACACAGGCCATGCTTAATGGGTGGCTGAAATCATTCTTAAAGGGAATATCCGAGCTGCATAAAAGTCGTTCTGCCCCTGCGCAGTACAGTTGGTTATTTACGCTAGTGGCAGCAGTGGGGAGTGTCTGAACAAGTTGGAGAAAGGGCGGTGCGAAGGGATGTGGCCAAACCAAATGCAAATCAGGATTAGCCCTTGCACTCAGCTTATACTTGCAGCAGTGCATAACAACAATAAACTGCCAATTCATATTGAGGATCTTAATAAAGCCAACCCACCTTGTCACCGTTCCCTCCTTAGGATTGGTCCACTAATACCAGCATGTAAGCAGACAATTCATGTATATGTTACGGCCAAAACCAGAAATCGGCCAATTCTAGAACTGGCTGGCCGTTTCTAGAACTGGCCGATTTGACGTCGGCCAAAGTCCAAAATGCTGGAAATTTCTGACATTGGCCGGCCAGTTTGCAAAATGGCCAAAGTCCAAAATGGAAAATGAACAAATTTCAGATTTTTTTTTTTTTTTTTTAAGTTTCACTTCTGCCAACCCCCTGCAGCCACCCTGTGCCTGCGACGGTACTTAGGGATCCTTCGGTCCACCGCTGCAGCTCAGTTTTACTTTTGCCAACTTGTCGACTGCCACTCCGCCTGCGCAGCCCTGGCCACGTGCGTCCTCGTTCACGCTCTCGTTGCATTACTTGCACACATGCTTCAGCGAGTGACTGGTTTAGTAAATGTCACTTATGTTTTCCAGAGAAAGAAGAAAGAATTGCTAAAGAGAAAGAGCTTGGCATCTATAAAGAGCAGAAGGTAACATTTCCTCCTCTACAGTTCTATGATTCTGTACAGCAGCTCATGCTATAAAGGTGTTGGTGCAGTGGTAGGATACGTATGCTGGGCCTCTGAGCTCTGAATCTTACTTGTGTCTCTGAGCGTTTTGAAATCCTCTAAAGTGCAGTTCTTGAATTTTAATTTGGACTTCTAAGTATGCGTCTGCTGTGCTCAGCACAAATTCTACTGCAAGAAGATTGTAGAAATAACCGTGTGGCATTCAGTCTATAGATGATATTATAGAGGAACTGTAGTGAAAATACCATAGTGAATAAGTTACCTATTATTTTTTTTACAGTATTCATTTATAAATGATTTCATCAGTGTTTGCCCATTGTAACATCTTCCCTCAGGCATAATTTCATTCTGAAATTTGTCACTGGTGGCGACATCTTTAGTCCTGTCAGGTGCAGCTCTGTGGAATGTTTGTTTCTAAAGCTGGCCACTAACGATACAATCTTTTTCATCCAATCGTACCATTTCTATGTAATATAAGTTAACTGCCTAAATTATCCATTCAATATATTCACTCCTTTTCCCCCTTAACTACATAGATTTGGTAAAATTAGATGAAAAAGATTGTATCATTAGTGGCCACCTTTAGATTTTCAAAGCCGATGATCATAATGCTTAGTCTCCCAGAATGCTCTGGGAGGAGGATTCCGTGCCACTAAACAGCCTAGGCTAATCATCACTGGGAGGGCGGAGCTATATTCCAAAGCAGCTATATATAGAGATAGGTAGTGGTTCTGATCCTGAGACCAGGAAAATTACCCTAAGGGCTCTTTCAGACTTAGACGTTGCGTTGCAGGGGACGTTAAAGTCGCATAACGTCCCCTAACGCAACGCTTGCTGGTGGCAAAGGTGGACGCTATTTAAAGCCGCGTCATGCGGCTCTCAGTGCGCCGTTAAAATGACTGTGGAGACCACGTGATCGGAACACTCCTCATCACGTGGTCCCGCCAGCCAATAAGCGGCCGCTCCAGGAAGTATACACTGTAGTAGTGATGGAAAGTCCGGCTCTTTCAATGAATCGATTCATTGAAAAGAGCCGGACTTCCCATCACTACTGTTCGATTCAGAGGCAGAGCAGCAGGACTGAACCTAGTGATGGGAAGATACAGGACAGAAGACAACACAGTGAGCCAGATATAGTGTAGTGTAGTATGTACTGGTATAGATGAATAAAATAGAGTAATCAGTTATACTCACTAGACAGGGTCACCACTCAGGTAACCACTGTATAGGCAGGTGGAGAGATTATATCTGTCCCCACTCAGGATTAAAAAGTCACTCTCTGTAGAAAGGAAAAAAGGGCCAACACCCCTCCACCTGGGGGGGGGGGGGGGGGGGGGACGACGACTGGTATAACAAGATGAACAGAGGTGCCAACAGGATAAAACTTGCTAAAAGGATTAAAATAGGGGGAGACAGTGGTGGACTTACCTCCTCCAAGCAGACACAACAAAAAGCTGATACTTAAAGGGGCACTACAGCGAAAAACTGTAAAAGTTAAAATATGTGCAAACATATACAAATAAGAAGTACATTTTAAAATGAGCCATAAATGACTTTTCTCCTATGTTGCTGTCACTTACAGTAGGTAGTAGAAATCTGACAGAAGTGACAGGTTTTGGACTAGTCCATCTCTTTATAGGGGATTCTGAGGGATATATTTATTTTCAAAAGCACTTAGTGAATGGCAATTGCTCTGTCCAACTGCCAAAAAACTGTAGGGAGCAGGGAAGCTGGCCAGCATCTTAGTTTAAATCATTTTTAGGGAATATCTTTATAAAGAATAAAGCCTTGCTGAGAATCCCGTATGAAGAGATGAACTAGTCCAAAACCTGTCACTTCTGTCAGATTTCTACTGCCTACTGTGACAGCATTATAGGAGAAAAGTCATTTTACTCTGGAAAAAATGTACTTCTTATATGTATATGTTTTCACATATTTTAAATTTTACATTATTTTGCTGTAGTGCCCCTTTAAATCAACAAAAATGTATTTTATACTCCAGGGGTTCAGTGCAATGCGTTTCACAGGCATAATCCTGCAATCTGTATTGGGCGATCATCTCCCTCAAATGCGTTTTTTATTTATTACCTAATTGCATGTCAATGAATGTATCCATGCCTCCAGCAACTCCAACGCCTAGGCATTCCCGAGTCCCATACTGCAAGTGCTCAACCTGGGGAGTATGAGGCTTTTGCTGAAGTATGCAAGCGATTTCAGAGGCAAGGGGGCGGAGAGGGGAGTGACGTGTTTACAGGCTGAGGGGAGGAGATGCAGAGCAGCTTGCCTGTGTAATTATGGCAAGCAGAATATGGCTGCTCTCATTGTAACACAGGAAGAAATAATTATATACTGTGGAAGCTGTTTGCAGTTAGATTTACTGTGTAAACCAACTAAAGTTTAGATAGGATATACAGACAAGTTACTTTCTATAATTAGTTTTTCATCTCGGATCTGCTTTAAACGCTTAGCTACAGGTCCATTGTCTGATTTTTGAGACGTCATACCGCCTTTTTAATACCTCCACAAACACTGAAAAAAGAACACCGTTTTAACACAATCTGAACCTGACTCAACTAGGTTGCTTTGATAGAAAAACGCTACTAGGGTAGACAAATAATGTGGAATTCAGGAGCTAGTCTGTTTTTTTGTGAAAATGAAAATGCACTAGTGGGAATGGGGTCAATGAGTTCCATAGGCGAAGTGTGCGCCCCCTTGTGTTTTTTTTTACCTGCATCTGCACGCGATTGAGGAAAACTGGTACATTCCTGCCCGCTGGGAAGCAACATTCTCTAAAACCTACTGAGAAGACTTTCTGGTGGCTGGACTGTGGCAGGTGCTGCAGACTTTTTGTTTCTGACAGTGCAAAGAAACTTTCCTCTGAAGGGACATAGAGATTTCCTGGAAATGTAAAATTTGCATTGTTAAAGCAACCCTAAAGTGACCTATACTCACCTATGGAGAGGGAAGGCTCTGAAACCCATAGAGCCTTCCCAGTCCTCTCTCCATGTCCTCATTCCCTCCAGGTAAAATGATTTGACCTCCAGGTTGAATATGTCTGAGTACTTGCAAACACAAGTGCATCTGTACGGCTTGCGCATGCACAGTATGGATGTGCACAGAGCTGGATTTACCATAAGGCAGTGTAGGCACGTGCCTACAGGCACCTGATGAGGGAAAGGCGGCTCACTCCACTCCCCGAGCACCTCCCTCCCTTCTCTCTATGCAGAGTCCTGGTAAGAGTGTAAATGAGAGGTTTTTCACCCAGCTCTTTGCATCTCACTGACGAGATCTCCCTTCAGTCAGGGGCAGCTATAGCTACTTAATATTGAGGGTACTTCTGGCTACCTAATGCTAAGGGGCACCTGTAGCCACCTACGCCAGGCACGGGAAGTAAGGAAGAAGTGAGGACAGCCAGCACATTTGTGGTGCGGTTCTGCAGGGGGGTTGTAGGTTCATGGAGGGCGAAGTCTAAGGTGCCACATACACATTTGTGCCTATAGGCTCCTGTGAGGTAAATCCGGGCCAGGATGCGTCTGTCCTTGGAAGCACTCAGCACATGGGGACTCAAGTACTTCCAAGGGACCCCCGAGTGGAGGACTGGGGAGGGGGGGGGGAGAGAAGATCATGGAGAGAGATGTAATATACTGTATATCAAAAAAATGATATATGCATAAAGATTAGGCCCGGTTCACACTTGCGTTTTCTGCAAATACTGACCGGTGGCACGGATCCGTTCCGGTCCGGATCGTTCTGAGAACATCCGTTTGCCATCCGGATCTGGTCAGTTGACGTTCAGTTTGCATCCGGATTTACTTCCGTTCTGCATGCGGATTTGGATCCGTTTCCGTTTTCAAAGAGGGGTCTGGAAGGTCTGGAAAAGCGCTGGGGTCATTTTTGGAGAGAGCCTGCTGTGTGGACATCATCCTTGGAGAGAGAGACTGCTGTGTGGACCATGGATCCAGTGGTCTGCGTGCCCCTTGTCCCGCGGGGCTGCACCTGGACGGTCAGGTCCTAGGGGGAGTATTCCCTGGCCTCCTGGGTACCTCTTGGAGAGGCTGGGGGCTGTCTGGCGCTGGGCACATGCGTTTCGCTGTCCAGATGGCCGCATGTACCATAGAAACCCCACAGGAATTGGGGTAGGACGACTGGCTATCATCCGGAAGTGTGCTGTGCACTTCCGTTTTTCATTGGTTCCTGTTGTGCTGGGTAATTTGTCCGGATCTGTTCCGGCAGCGGTGGATGGAGGGTCTCGGTCAGGAAAAACGGCCCTTTCCACTCTGAGTTTTTTCCTAAAGGGAGTCGTTTCTGCTCTGAGATTCTTAACAGAAATGCGCTCTCCCTCTTACTCTCTCTCCCATTTTAACATGGAACGTAACATAGTAAAATGGTATATCTTGTTTTAATAAACACATTATAACGTTTAATTTAATACGTTATTTGGACAGCTATGCAGGACATACGAGTGGAAAGTTAATGGCGCTAGACGATTACAGTATTAGCAGCTATTCCACTTCCTGTCTTTTATCAAAGTTTATGTATGAGTTATTTTGTTATCAAATGCATTTTAATATCAAGCCTATTTAGAAGTCTTTGTCTTATTTTTTCTGCATGAAGTTTGTGTAGGAGTTTATTTCCCAGCTCATTTCCTGCTGGCCCGCACCGGCCGTCCTTGATAAAAAAATCATAATATTGTCCTGTTGTCATTTCTTATTCGGCAACATCAAAGGCCAGCTCCTTCTAGAACGCCCCTTTCTTACAGAGCGCTCAGTCCCATCTTTGAAGAGCAGGAGTTGGAAATATTGACCTTGAGAACGCTGAGACTTCAAAGGCGAAGGGGGGGGGGGGGGTCAGGAGAAACTGAAAGCTGATGAAGGGATGTTGGGGTGGCTGGACTCAAGGACTTTAAACACAGGACATTGTCTTTCTCTTCTGCTTGTTTGCTTCTAAGTTTCCACAGCCAACTTACTTTTTTTTTTTTTTAAAGGGAATCTGAAATGAAAAAAAAAGTTTGATATAATGAATTGTATTTGTAATGCAGCTAAGCAATAGAACATTACTAGCTAAGAACAGAGTCCCATATTGTTTCCAGTACAGGAAGAGTTAAGAAACTTCAGTTATCTATGCAAAGTTCGGTTGGAGGCAGTCCAGTTTTCTGAAGCACTTATACATAAAAAAATGAAACCGCTTCAGATAAAATTTTACTGCAGGGAAGTTCAAAGGGTCATTAGCTCTGCTCTGTTTCATAGTTGAAAATACAGTGCGTGGTTTGTATTTGCAAATATGACAGAATGATGGAATGTTACAGCGCCACGGAATATGTTGGCGCTTTATAAATCAATAATAATAATAATAATAATGTTAGAAAAAAAAGCTACCGTATATAACTGAAAATTAAAACATGAGACTCTTTTCTTTGCTAATAATGTTGTATTAATTATCTAGACCACACATACAATTCATTATATCATACTTTTTTTTGCTTCACTGTCATCAGGTCTGGATTTACCATGAGGCACTGTAGGAACGCGCCTACAGGCGCTTGATGATGAAAAGGCGGCTAACTCCCCTCTCCTAGTGCCTCCCACCTGTCTTACCTATGCAGAGTCCTGAGTGGAGAGTAAATGAGAGGTTACTCACCAGGGTCTCAGCATTCCACAGACTCAAGTTCCTTTCAGTCAGGGGCACGTCTAATTACTTAATACTGAGGATAGCGCTGGATACCTAATACTAAGGGGCACTTGTAGCTACCTATGACGGGTAAGGGAACCAAGAAAGAAATGACAGCTGGGTCAGCCAGCACACTTACAGTGCGGTTCAGTGGGTGCTTGTAGGTTTATGGAGGATGAAGACTAGGGTGCCTGGACATCTGTGCCTATAGGCTCCTGTGATGTAGATCCGGACCTGAGTGTCACTTTAACCATTGCATTTTATTGGTTCCGAACACATCACACATCTGTAAACATTGGATGTATTACTGGGGATAAACAAGTTCTGGGAAGCACTGATGGGGGAGTGAGTCACCCAGTGCAGGTTTCCAGGTTTGCGCACTGACTGCAGCCTGTAGGGAGCTTTCAGCCTCCTTTTGATGTTATTAATCTCATGGTGTGGAGAATGCTGCAAGAGCAATGCTTAGGGCACAGCATGGAATTATAGCACAGAGCTTTCGCAGCTGCAGGAGTCTAGTTATGTGTGGACTATCAGCTGCTGCGCTGTTATCTGCAAACGGGCCGCTTCACACAGACCTATACACAGCATTAAGAGGATGTAGTGTTTGTTGTTTAAAGAGAGCCCGAGGTGGGCTCATAAAATTAAATTTGGGGGTCTGAGCAGATCAGGTATTACATCTGGGGATCTGAGCGGATCAGGTAGCTGCAAAAACCGCCGCTCCTGTGGGCTTCACTGGCCCACTTTCACTTTTGTGACCTCTGGGTCATGACAATGGAATGAGAATCTGTGTCGTTCACAGCGTGCAGGGAGGCGGGGGAGCGGCAAGGGGCGAGGCCAGGGAGAGAGAGCTGCCATTGGGCCATTCTGGCCCCTCCCCCGCCTTCCTGGTATGCTTTCTGCAGCACACTCCAACATGCACTCTACTTTTTTTTTATGTTACTCCCTATCCATGTGCAAAAGTACCCCTCTGATTCCACTTGCAGCCCCACCCCCTCTTCTTTTCCTTATTTAGCAACCCCTTTCCCATGTCCAGCTGCCCAAGGCTCGGGCCTTTGTGGCCTTCCCAGAAATCCAACCCTGTTAATAAGGGGAACAAAAAAGGGCTGTAAAAGGGACGCGGCAGCTGATTTCAGCGCATCCCTGTGCTGTTAATTGCGGTGCCAGCCATGCATGTCTGATTTGGGTACCCAGAGTGTTATCTGGGTGACACACAAATTATTGTTTGGCTGCCTGCATCAGCCAGCACCTGAATTAACTCCCTCCCGACCGCCTAACACCGATTGGCGTCAAGTCCTGAGATAGTGCTTTGCAGTGGATCGCGTGCATCCCTGCTTGAGTAACGGAGCTGCGCTCCATCAACGGTCCGCCATTGGTGATCGCCGCTAGCAGACTGAAAAGAAAAGAAATGGCTGTTTCTTTTCGTTGTACAGCGCTGCGATCTACAGCAGTGCTGCACTGGGGACAGCCCTGTCACTCGGCTGTCCCCTGGAGCGGCTCCGATTGAGATCCCCTCTCATAGGCTCATGCCTGGTGGGGGGGGGGGGGGGGGGGGGATGGGGGATAAATAGTCAATTTTATTAAAAATAAAATTACACATAAATTAATATAAAAAAAACTAAACCCTGCAGCAGCGATCAGAGCCCACCAACAGAAAGCTCTGTTGGTGGGCAGGAAAAAAAGGGTGGGGGGATTCATTTGTGTGCCAAGTTATATGGCTCTGTGGCGAGCTATTAAATCTGCAGAGCACTGATTTGAAAAAAATAGCCTGGTCAGTGGGGAGGGGGGGGGGGGGGGGTGTAAGCCTACGGTCCTCAATTGGTTTTAAAGAGGAACTCCAGTGAAAATAACGTAATGAACAAAAGTGCTTCAATTTTACAATAATTATGTATAAATGATTTAGTCAGTGTTTGCCCATTGTAAAATCTTTCCTCTCCCCGATTTACAGTCTGACATTTATCACATGGTGACATTTTTACTGCTGGCAGGTGATGTCAGTGGAAGGAGATGTTGCTTGTTTTTTTGGGCAGTTTGAAACAGCTGTTATTTCCCACAATGCAACAAGGTTCCCACAGTTTGATGTCAGTACCATGGTCCTCACAGTTTCCTGTGGGAGGGGTTTCACCACAATATCAGCCATACAGAGCCCCCTGATGATCTGTTTGAGAAAGGAAAAAGATTTCTAAGGTGAAAGAGGGGGCATCAACTACTGATTGGGATGAAGTTCGATCCTTTGTTACAGTTTAAGTGTCTACCCATGTTGCTACAATTCGGAGGGGAATAGTAATCAGTGCGCGCCTGGAGTTTGTGCAGGAGGAGGGTGAACAGTTTTTTGGATTCACTCTGTGCCAAAATAGCCCGCACTGGTAATGGAATGGACTCCTGAAAGGGACCTTGTTTAGGGTCAAAAAATTACTCTGAAGGAGACCTCGTATTGGGTCCAACATATATTTATTGGTTACCGGTATATCTGTCAGTCTCTAGTCTGTAAAAAGGTTCCTTTTTCTCGCCTCATTAGATCACTAAAATAATTCTGCATTATGCTCTACTGATGCTTTAACCGTTGTAATACTTTAAGTCACTTTTGTGGCTTTAATTACTCAGCATGTCCTTTTTAGCTCGTCTGATCTCAGGGGGGTTAGAGTGACATTTTTAGCCGCTCTGAATGGATATAAAATATGACATTTCTGCTCAGAAGCCAATGAAAAGGTAGAGTGTCAGCAAAGAATCTGTGTGCGATCAATAGCAGCTTTTCTGCCTCGTGTGATGTGAGGATGGCAACCACTGTAAGCCATGCAGAAATTTCCCAGCACTGAGCTAATCAATGGACTGTCCTGTGCTGTGACCCGTCCGACCTTCATAGGAACAGGAAGAGAAGAAAGACGCACCTGGTACTGTGTGACCTTCCCACTAACTGAAAGGGGATGCAGCAGGAACCTTTAAAGGACACGTAAATAATATCATGTGAGTTAGCAGTTTGTGTGTAGACCTCCAGATCTTGTTGTTGTTGTGAATTAAAACGCTTCTTTTTAGTGAATAAAAGTACTAAATATACTGTAAATGTATTTATATGCAGTTATTTGGCTTAACGTAAAAAAAAAAGATACTCCCATGATGCATTACTTTTGGCTTAGTGAGGGAATATGCAAATCATTCCGCTGTGTCCCTGAAAAGCCAGGCATACATCCAGAGCTGCGGGTCTACATACAGTATGCCTATAGCCTATGAATTTTACATACTAACCAAACTTACAGATTTTTTTAAGGGGACAGTACGGAGGCTAAGCGCTGTACAGATGCCTTTCTCTGCTAAAGCATAGCGTCACGGCTATTGCTTTGAAGGACGGAGTGGCTCACAACAAAATGGCTTCCAGGGGGAGGAGTAAGAAGGAGAATAAGGCACTCGGGAGTCGTCGCTTAAAGATTGGGCATTCCGGGTCATTAAATTGGCTCTGGAGACTCCTGCACACATGCTGGATTCTCAGCCGAGGTGTTCACAAACAGCTGCTTTGGCCGAGTTCCATCTAGCACATGTACACATCTTTATAGAAGATGTTAGAGTAGATTCAAACTGTCAGGAAGTGCTGCTGTCACTCCAGCATCCTCTAGATCAGTGTTTCTCAACATTATTATAGTATATGTGTTCAGTCGTGTCTGCCTTTTTGCTACCCCATGGACCACGACTCATCAGGCTATTCTCTACTGCTTCTCAAAACTTGTCCAAGCTCATGTTTCTTGCTTCCATGATACTATTTAGTCATCTCATTCCCTTTATTCTTCTGAGCATCCGGGTCTTCTCCATGAGTCCCGCCTTCTCGTGTGTCCAAAGTATGCATTGCACATAATCGTACAATATACAACTTTATTACTGTGCTGGAAGAGTCCCCCTTATTGTTGGTAACATCATCTCAAGAAACTCTTGGCACAGATATTTTTAGGAGTCCTCCATACTTCTGTATAAATGCTTTTCAAGGTTTTTTTGGTGCTTTTAGTTAACAAAAATACTTACGTACAGTAGATTTATTTATACAGTATATAATTTATCATCATTTTAATCTCAAAACTTACTTTAATGGGTTAACTATGACAAGTTCAACCACCCTCTGGGCCATACTACAGTACCTCCTGGGATGCTTGCTCTATTTGAAAAAAAAAAAAAACTCAATAAAATAATAGAATTTCTGCAATAGCGAAACTGTATGTGTAAGGGTATTTTGGGTTTAGCTGTTGTCAAACGTGATTGTTATTCCTTTCTACATTGCTCAAAACTGAAATGTATTATTTTTTACCCAGGGCTGGGTTTTAAAATGCACTCCCGGCTGGAGAATTTTATTTTCAATTTGGCATATGTTTATCTTTTTATGATGAAGGTTTATTGGTTCTGTTTAGCTTTTTGTATGTGTGCGCACTTAATTTGCATGATCTCTTCCATCTGCCAGATGGTGAGCAAGTCTAGTGTTACATAACACCGCGATGTATAGAGCTTTGGTTCAAATGATTTGGAAGAATTGCTCATCGAGCCGGTTACTGTAAAGCATGAGAGATTATTCCTGTAAGCTGTGAAGGCGTTTGTTGGGCCAGGGCTCACCTTGCTTGTTGGAGAACACATTAGGCGTCAAGGTCCGCTGCTCGGCCAAGTCCCAGTTTAGATGCAAAAGAGATGTAGTGGAGGAAGTCGAGGAACAGATGGGAAGACCTGGCACCAAATCCGGTGGCCACAACCTACAGAGTAGAAGTTTTGTGATGAATTACTTCCATAAGGCGGTCAAGATAATTTCAGATTATAGGAACGTTTCATGCCAACGTTTCTGCTCCTGTGGTCACTGAAGTATGGCTGTGCAGTCACCTTTCCTCAGAGCTTTGTGTTGGCGACCAGTTTATGAAGCATCCTGGGAAGCACGTGAAAGCTGCTTTTGTCTAAAGTCATTCTTTGGGCTTCTGGACGGTCCAGGAAAAGAACTTTGTACAGAAAAATTGGGTGTGCTACCCTTGGCAATCTGTCGGGCTGCAGACATCATTTTTCTAACGTAGGCTAGAAACTGAGCGGATGGGTTAATTGCTTGTTACGGACAGCTCCTATTTTTCTTGACTCTCTTCATCTCCAGAGGCAGCAGTAGTAATTGGAAGAGGCTTCATAACCTGTCCGAGTGATCTTCCAGAGGTCAGCCAATGGTTTCGCCCAGAGGAATAGGCCTATCATCTTCTGTCTGTGGCTTCCTTCAGAGAAAAAAAATATCTGTAGACCTAGCATTTTTCATACGCTTCTAGGTCAAAAGGGAGTTTGTCTTTTTGTTTTCTTTTTTCTAATTCTAGGAAACAATCTAAGAATAGCATCTAATAGCTCAGCAAGCTGAGTGGACAAATGTGACCTTTGTTGGAAATTGGGCTTTTTCTGTTAAATATCCTCTTTTTTCGCACACCGACCAAATGAATGACCAACTCATTTGCATACTGCGCAAGCAAGCGAACAACGGACTGCACGATATGGCCACAATCAAAACAAGTTCCAGTCGTTCTAAAGACTTGTTCATACATGGCCAACTGCACAATATCAGCCCAACAGTCGTGTGAGGTGGACCGCCTGTTGGATCAGACAAACCAACTCATAAGTCGCTTGTCTAGTCGTTTGTTCTACTTTCACACGCCCAACTCTTGTCCAACAGACCAAGTATGGATGATAGTTGGGTGGAAAAGTTGCACGTATGTACAAGCCTTAAAAAGAGGGTTGTCGTTCAGGCTCAGGTCTACTTCCTAGGACTGCGGCTATGAGGGACATGTAAGGGACCACTTTTAGGTATGCACTATGTTGAGAAAAACATAATTAACAAAGGCAGAAATGTGACTGAAAGTGGATCAAATTCTTGCTAGACGATAGATGTCAATTGATTACCTGATCTATTAATGTAAAGGTGACCATGACCATACACTCATCAATTTTCCCATTCGATGATCTGCAGATTCAGTTCATCTGCTGGGAATCAGTTCCTCAAAATGTCAGATCGATTTTGATCAAAAATCAATAGAAAGTATAGATTCCTACCACACACTGCACATCAGTTTTCAATAGATTTCAGCAGGGTATCTATTGATAATCGATATGGATACGGGTACGTTACACTGCATCAAACAGTGGATCTATATCTGCTCCTGCCTCACCCCCCCCATTAGTCATAGATTTCCCATCCTGTTCTATCAATACTTTGGATCGATTTATGATCAAAATCAACCAAAAGTTAGCCAAGCGGACATTTTGGGGGAATCGAACAGGAAAATCGAACACAGACCACAGTGATTCAACTTGCCGGCAGTAAAGATGCTGACATCACAAATGCATTTCAGAATGTAAGTCAGGGTAGGGTAAGCTTTCACAATGGACAAACGTTGACTAAGTAGTTAATAGCTGAATATTACAACAAAATTAGAAATTTTATTCATTAATTTATATTCAGTAACGTTCCTCTTTATAGGACAACTATCTAAAAAAAAAAGTGTAAAATTTAAAATACACGTGTATTAGTTGTATATTTGTCCCAGAATAAAATGCTATTTAAATTTATATTTTCCTTTGTTGCTGTCACGTTAAGTAGCTAGTTAAATTCTGACAATGACTTAGATTTTGAACTAGCCCATCTCCTTATGGTGGATATTCGGTATTTCCCTTATTTTTTCGAAAGCACTCTCTGGAAAGGATTTATACAAAGATGCTGGGAAGCCAATCTCCTCCTGTGTGCAGTTGAAATGTAAATAAAATCCCCCTTAAATAGATGGATTAGTCCAAAATCTGTCAAATGTGTCACATTTCTGCTGCCTACTTTTAGCGACAGGAACATAGGAAAAACATAATTTATAGTGGATTATTCGCTAGGACTAGTGTGCAACTAATAGACGTGTATTTTACATTTTACAAACTTTCACAATGGCGGTCCTTTAAAGCAGCAGGGACAGCCATACTATCCAAAGGGAAAAAACACCTATATAAGTAGATAACTACTTGTTTTACTAGCATAATAGATGTATTGTACTGTCCACATTTTGATTTCAGTTAATTTTATATAGTAAAGAGAATTCTGTTCCTGGCATTTTTTTGCTTCCCTCTGACTGAAGCCAATCCTGATGTCATTTCCTCCCTTACTTTTCTTTTCCTCCTAGAAAGTGCACTGTCATTTCTAGCTTGCTTTGTAAATACAAGTGAGCACAGCATAGATCAGATTCCAGCAGCTCACGGAACTGTCCTCAGCCAGTTAGCGAGGAACAGGAGTGTGGGAGGGGAGATGACAAGCTTCCTTCTCCTTGGCAATGGCAAACATAGAACCAGGCTGACTGAGATAAGATTTATTACAGCAGAAACATATCTGAATAGATTTGAGTGATTGCAATGCAGGGTCAGGATACAGTGGGTAAATGGAATTTGATTTTGTGGCTGGCAATCTCTCTTTAAAGCGGTATTGTCACCATAAAAATCAAATTTCAACAGCAACTGGTCTGAGTGTATTAAGTGATAAAGATGCTAATCCTGCATTCAAAACTTGCAAAACTTTTTCTGCTGTTATGGTTTAGAGTTATCACATTAGGAGCACTGGCCCTAGTGCCAAACAGTGCCAAAGAGTTGAATGCTGGGAGTTCTTTTTATCTATAATATATTCCTCCTCTTCCCTTTATTTCCCTGCCTAGATGCTTATCAGAAACACCCTCGGATTACTTGTGTTTACAAGCAAGGCTGAGGTGACTCAGTGATTGGAGGATAAGACAGCGTAGTTCCTAGTACACACCTCAGTGGGAGTGTCTGAAGACTCTGGGAGGAGGGCAGCTAATGAATACACAATGAGCAAGAGAAGGGAGGGGGGAAAACAAGAGTCAGGGAGGATATGATGTCAGCATTAGCTTGGCAAGATGGCCACTGCCTAGAATAGGATTTTCTGCCTTTCCTTTATAAAATTCACAGGAATCATTACGGGATAGCACAATACATCTGATATGTAAGTAGAAGTAGTATTTATCTACATATGTGTTTTTTTATTTCTAGGTTAGCATAGGTGTCGCTTGTTCTTTAACCACTTAACAACCTCTGCCACGCTTATCTACGCCCCTTTAAACTTCACCTGAGTCACAGGGGCGTAGATAGGCAACTCCTGTTTATTTTGCTGCTGTGCGCGTCCGCGTGCACGCGGATGTGCATACGTGTCAGGCACCCGCTAGTCCGTGATTGGCTGATGTGAACATGTGTTCACAAAGCCAATGACGGTGCTCATTCATGCAGAATGTGTGTAAACATTGCATCAGTCTCTATGCTGTTACAGTTACTGAGATCACTCGTGAGAGGATCTCAGATAACTAACACAGCATTAGTGACTGATCAGCATTAGTGATGGGCGAACATCCAGATGTTCGGGTTCGGCCGAACATGCCCTCGATATTCGGCATGTTTGGGCCGAACCCAACCCGAACATGTCCCTTTGGGGCCCCTATATTGTCCCAGCATAAAGGGAGAGCATGCCCCGAGCGCGGGGGGGGGGGGGGGGGTCGGAAATGCCCCCCACCCCTCCCCGCTAAGCTCTCCCTTCTGCTGGACCCTATAAAATTAAATAGAAGTCCCCCAAAGTACCTGTAGCAGGCTGGCAGGAAGAGGACAGGAAGCGGGCAGCCGGCGATCACAGGCACTAGTACCATCTGATACTTCCGCCCTCTCTCTGACGCACTTCCTGTTTACATTTGTAAGTCGCGTCAAGAGAGAACAGAAGTACCGCGATGACGCGTACGAGTGTACGCGTCATCTACATGACACGTACCCTCGTACGCGTCATCGCGGTACTTCTGTTCTCTCTTGACGCGACTTACAAATGTAAACAGGAAGTGAGTCAGAGAGAGGGCGGAAGTACCAGATGGTACTAGCGCCTGTGATCGCCGGCTGCCCGCTTCCTGTCCTCTTCCTACCAGCCTGCTACAGGTACTTTGGGGGACTTCTATTTAATTTTATAGGGTCCAGCAGAAGGGAGAGCTTAGCGGGGAGGGGCATTTCCGACCAACCCCGCGCTCGGGGCATGCTCTCCCTTTATGCTGGGACTCTATAGGGGGCTTTGTTCGGCCGGACACGGCTGTGCTCGGCCGAACACAGAAGGCCTGATCGGGTTCGGGCAGCTTGCCCGAGCACCCTCCCGAACACCATGAGGTGTTCGGGGGGTGCCGAACCGAACCCGAACAGGCCAAAATCCGGGCGAACCCGAACAGTGGCGAACACTGTTCGCCCATCACTAATCAGCATCAGTGAGGGTTTTTTTTAAATAAATTATACCCCCATTAAGCCCATTAACCCTTGCCTCCCTTAAATGTGAAAATTGCTGTGGTTTTTAGGTGAAAAACCCTGTGGTAGAGAAGTGGTTAAGGGACAGTGTGAGATGTGTATATGACACGTTATTGTCTTGTGATGACTCACAGCCCCACAAATGGTAATATGAAGCTCTCTGAACATTACACATGTGTTTAAAGCATGATCATTCAGTAGGAAGCAGTCATGCTCCTTCATTAGCTTATTTAAATGAAGCCCGATCCAATCACACTGCGATGGCTTATAATGAGCCGACACACTTTGCAGTGTCCAGTCTGAGTGATCATGCACTGTGAGGGCAGCTGTTACCAGTAATTAAGTGGTTCCAGCTCTGGCTTAAACATACAAGACAATTTAGCAGGTTTTGTTCTATGGCAGCACTTAATAAATTGTGATGAATGAGCAGGAGGTTTTCAAGGTCACACCGTGCAGGCTGCAGTATCAGCAGTGATGGGAGGCTGGGGGAGTCAGGCATGCTGATTCCAGGCAAGAACAGGATCATTATGGAATCTGGGGAGGTGTACGGAATATGGGTTCCTTTTTAGTGAATTCCACAAGATTGCTTAACCAGACAGCAGCTCTTTGTATGCCTGACACACACCATGCAATTTCCCGACAGATAGATGGGTCAAATCGAATCAGAAAAACGTTTGGAAATCAGATCGGACCTGTTGGAAATCATTGATTTGGCCCGTCTATCTGAGGGAATGTAGTGAAAATAACATAATGAATATAATTGCTTATTTTTTTACAATACTCATTTATAGATTATTTAGTCAGTGTTTGCACATTGTAAAATCTTTCCTCTCCCTGACCTCTTTAGTTCGGTCTGGTGATCTGTAGGGAATGTTTGTTATGCACAGAGGGAGATATTTCCCACAATGCAAAGAGGTTCACAGACAGGAAACTGTCAGGACTATGGTGCTGACATCACACTGTGGGAGGGGTTTCACCACCATATCATCCATACAGAGCCCCCTTGATGATCTATTTGAGAAAAGGTAAAAATTTCTTGTGGGAAAAGGGGGCATTGTCTACTGATTGGGATGAAGTTCAATCTTGGGTTAAAGTTCCTACTTAAAGGTCTCCAGATGCGAAGAAAAAAAGCTACCTTCACTTACCCGGGGCTTCTTCCAGACCCTAGAAGTGATTTGGGTTCCTCGCCACACCTCCGGTCCTCCCCGGTGTCCTGCTGGCTGTCACGATCGCCGATGCATCGGTGGGTCGGCACTTCTGCATATGCTTGAGCGCCAACAATGCCAGGCGCATACTGCACCTGCACAGTAGTACTGCCGCAGCAATAGACCTTTAAGTGTGGGTTAAAACCTTTCTTGGATTTTTTTTGTCCCTATCTGTATGAATTTCCATCACTTCCTTTCCAGACAGGAAGTGTAAATCCTTCCAAAATTGACAGCAATAAATAAAACTTTTTTTTAAGATCGAATTGATAGAATCTCCAGTTAGTTTTTATTGCTGTGCCACACAGTCCTGTTCCCAAGACTATCAGTCCACATGTTAAAGCCACAAGGCTAAAAGGGGTTACCAGGATAGAAAGTTATGGAAAATCTCTCCATTAGAGAGACAGCAGTAAAATAAATCCTGGAATTGAAGTTGAAGCTTCTTGTGGTAGCGTCCTATTATTATTATCTTATTAGAATTCAAAATATTTTTAGAGAATTTCCTCTGAATTAATAAAATCTTGCTTTACAGCCAAAGAAGCCTTCCAAACGTAGAGCTCCTATCCAGGCCAGCACAGCCGGTGAGGCGATCGAGAAGATGCTGGAGCAGAAGAAGATCTCCAGCAAGATTAACTACGACGTGCTGAGAGACCTGAACAGCAAGGGAAGCAGCACCCCAAAGCATGAGAAGAGTGAGCAGGAGAACAGCGTCACCGAGAGCAAACTGTCACAGCGGAAGTCCACCACCAAGAGGAACCTCACCACCACCCTCAACAACTCGAGCAAAAGGTACCCTCCGCACTATCGTGTCTTACTGATGGCCTGCTGACTGATGCCAGCATGATGAGCTTCTCTGCATTTATATACAGGCCCTGACTGCTCCAAGGGGCCACATGTGATCTCCACTGTACTAGACACACAGGGGGAAGAGGTGTCCAATGATAGATAAAACCGTATGAAAAACAGCTAAAATAATAAATGGAGAGGGGGCTTACCTCAATAATGACAAATTCATACACGTATGAAGTTTAATTATGTACAGACAACGCGTTTCGTGGGTTTAGCGCCCAGTTCCTCAGGCCAAATACAGTGTCAGAGATGTATCTAGCGCCAAGAACAGAGCGCCCCATTCTTGGCTCTAGATACCCCTCTGGCACTGTATTTGGCCTGATTAAGTGGGTGTTAAACCCACGAAACGCGATGCCTGTACATAATTAAACTTCCTATGTGTATGAATGTGTTGTTATTTAGGAAAGTCATCTCTCCCTTTATTCTTTTAGCTGTTTTTAACACAGTTTTTACTAGAAGCACCATCCGGCGCCACCACAGCACCTACTCAGCTAAGGCCCATAAGTGGGTGTGTGGAAGGGGGGGGGGGGGGGGGGAGCAGAAGGAAAATGATTATAGTCCCAGGCATTCTCCTGTTTTATAGAAACACATGGCTCTGGCCTTGCGATACCGAATGCGATCAATCATATTGAATGGGACAGCACTGCGCACACAACTGCATGCAGCAATGCATTGTCAGATCACACTGCTCTGCAGGGCATTAGTGTACCCATCAGACAGCACTATCTATGCACTGTCAGATGTCCCTGCATATCGCTCACTGACACACATTGCTGAAATCAGCTCAGACACCTTACAGTGAGCCTCACCATACATCTATTGACTTGGCAGCTGATTTACCATCCGATTAGATTATTATCTGATAAGAATCAGTTCCACCAAGAACACGCCCCACTGATGATGCAAACAATTTTGGGCCAAAATTCGTTGCATATGTTGGGTTACCGTGGTCGATCAAATGTACGATTGCAACTGCGAGCGATATCCAGACAAGCTACAAAATCTCAGGCGCTGTTCCCCCATGTATAAATGTGCCCCCCAAGTGTGTAATTATACATTACCTGTCCTGTCGCCCACCACACAGTACCCGTCTTCGGAATCCTCCGCACTTCCATTAGCGGTATGCACGCAGACGGCGTGACGTCACACACGCGCTACATGTTATATGCCGGTGGCGTGTATAGTGCTAATGAAGGGAGGGTTCTGAAGACGGTTGAGCACTGTACGGTGGGTGACACAGGACAGGTAATGTATAAATGCACACACAGGGGGCACATTTATACACTAGGGGGGGCACCAGCAAGGCGGTGGACTCAGCCAATACCCCGAGAGATTTCATTCTGAAAACGATTGTGAATCTGCCTGCTGTGTATGGTGAGCCGGCAGATCTGTCTCTAATCAGATTGGATCAGAGAGCTCTGTCTCTTGGTCGAATCTTCCCACCATCGCTAAATGTATGGCTACCTTTACTGTCTAAACACCATTTATCAGCGCTGCGTAATATATTGGCGCTTTATAAATACATTAAATAAATAAAATAAATGTATCTCCCCTGTTGGGGGCAAGGGATGCAGGCATCTGTTTTTGATGTTTATAGGCACTGTTGTTGTTGTTGTTGTTGTTGGTGTTGTTTTATATATTCACCTAAGTTCAACTCTTAGTCTTATGACTCAGGCAGTGTTCTATGCCCACAAGAGTGACATTTTTGAGCTTTGATTTGTCATATTTATTTTTTGGGCAGCAATGAAAGCAGAAAACACAGAGCTTTTTTTTACTTTCATAAATGAGCTGGCCTGACATCTGTACATGTGGCTGGTGTCACGCGGACGCACCTTCTCCCCTCGCTGCGCCTGTGTCTTCTCTCTCTTCTGATCTGCTTGCCTTCCACTTCACTGGCATGACACTTAACATGCTGCAGTGTTATTGTGCTGATCTGCATGAAAGAAGCCCCTTTCCTACTGGAAATGACAGGCTGGCATGTGTAGCGATACAGAAACCGCCAGAGCGACGCTGGGACACTTCAAAGGAGCCAGTATGATTTATCAGGAAATTGTATTACATGGGCCAGGCATTACATATTAAAGAAATAATACTATTTCTGCAGCACGGCTGGCATTGTGAATCCAGCCCCTGCTTGGTGCAAATACTATGATGCACCTGTATAGAAATACTGCTGGTTAAGTGAAACCATGGCCATGATTGAACAAGGTGGGAGAGCGTAAACTTTAACCCCTTGAGGACCGGCATCTAAACCCCCCTAAAGGACCAGATTCATTTAGTTTTTAAAGGTGGCACCAGTATAGATAGACTGGCATAGATATCCCCAGTATAGATAGCCAGGCATAGGTATCCCCAGTATAGATAGTCAGGTATAGGTACCGCCAGTATAGATGGCCAGGCATAGGTATCCCCAGTATAGATGGCCAGGCATAGGTATCCCCAGTATAGATGGCCAGGCATAGGTATCCCCAGTATAGATGGCCAGGCATAGGTATCCCCAGTATAGATGGCCAGGCATAGGTATCCCCAGTATAGATGGCCAGGCATAGGTATCCCCAGTATAGATAGCCAGGCATAGGTATCCCCAGTATAGTTGGCCAGGCATAGGTATCCCCAGTATAGATAGCCAGGCATAGGTATCCCCAGTATAGTTGGCCAGGCATAGGTATCCCCAGTATAGATAGCCTGGCATAGGTATCCCCAGTATAGATGGCCAGGCATAGGTATCCCCAGTATAGATGGCCAGGCATAGGTGTTCCCAGTATAGATGGCCAGGCATAGGTGTTCCCAGTATAGATAGCCAGGCATAGGTATCCCCAGTATAGATAGCCTGGCATAGGTATCCCCAGTATAGATGGCCAGGCATAGGTATCCCCAGTATAGATGGCCAGGCATAGGTATCCCCAGTATAGATAGCCAGGCATAGGTATCCCCAGTATAGTTGGCCAGGCATAGGTATCCCCAGTATAGATAGCCTGGCATAGGTATCCCCAGTATAGATGGCCAGGCATAGGTATCCCCAGTATAGATGGCCAGGCATAGGTGTTCCCAGTATAGATGGCCAGGCATAGGTGTTCCCAGTATAGATAGCCAGGCATAGGTATCCCCAGTATAGATAGCCTGGCATAGGTATCCCCAGTATAGATGGCCAGGCATAGGTATCCCCAGTATAGATGGCCAGGCATAGGTATCCCCAGTATAGATAGCCAGGCATAGGTATCCCCAGTATAGTTGGCCAGGCATAGGTATCCCCAGTATAGATAGCCTGGCATAGGTATCCCCAGTATAGATAGCCTGGCATAGGTATCCCCAGTATAGATGGCCAGGCATAGGTATCCCCAGTATAGATGGCCAGGCATAGGTGTTCCCAGTATAGATGGCCAGGCATAGGTGTTCCCAGTATAGATAGCCAGGCATAGGTATCCCCAGTATAGATGGCCTGGCATAGGTATCCCCAGTATAGATGGCCAGGCATAGGTATCCCCAGTATAGATGGCCAGGCATAGGTGTTCCCAGTATAGATAGCCTGGCATAGGTATCCCCAGTATAGATGGCCAGGCATAGGTATCCCCAGTATAGATGGCCAGGCATAGGTATCCCCAGTATAGATGGCCAGGCATAGGTATCCCCAGTATAGATGGCCAGGCATAGGTATCCCCAGTATAGATGGCCAGGCATAGGTGTCCCCAGTATAGATAGCCAGGCATAGGTATCCCCAGTATAGATAGCCAGGCATAGGTATCCCCAGTATAGATAGCCAGGTATAGGTATCCCCAGTATAGATAGGTGTCCCAGTATAGGCTGGAGGCATTACTCGCCTCCCCAGCTCCAGTGAAGAGCCTCCTCTCTCCCCCGGCATCCAGTCTCACACTGCCGCTAAGGTCCCGGCTTGATGATGTCATCAAGCTGGGACCCAACACTAGATGCAGTGCAAGGCTGGATGCTGGGCAGAGCGGAGGGGGAACGACAATCGCCTGAAAAACGTCAGGAGAGGTGAGTGCGGTCCTCTTCCTTCCTTCTGCTGCTGCTTCAGTGAATTTTTTTTTAAATGTCTGGTATCAGGTAGCAAAACTATTAAACTCTTACCTGGGTAATATTAGAATATGGCGCAGTGATGCCTAGCCTGTTTAGCTTTGCAGAATTCTCCTCCCAGAGCCTCAGGGAGACCAGGTATTTTTTAAACTGGCTTTGGAACACTCAGTATACAAACATTCTGCAGAGCTGCACCTGACAGGCCTAAAGATATCACCACCTGTGATAAATTTCAGAATGTAAATCAGGGAGAGGAAAGATTTTGCAATGGGCAAACACTGACTAAATAATTTATAAATCAATAAAAAAAAAATTAATTGTTATTTTCACTACAGTTCGTCTTTATATAGGAATTGTGGCGAAAATAACAATGAATAAAATTGCTTATTTTTTTTTTTTATTTTTTTTTTTTACAAAATTAATTTATAGATTATTTAGTCAGTGTTTGCCCATTGGAAAATCTTTCCTCTCCCTGATTTACATTCTGACATTTATCACATGTGGTGACATCTTTAGTTCTGCCAGGTGATCTGTGCAAAATGTTCGTTACTGAGAGTTCTATGCACAGAGGGAGATATTGATTGCTTGGCAGTTGGAAAAATATATTATTTCCCACAATGCAACAAGGTTCACATACAGCAAACTGTCAGGACTATGGTCATGACATCACACTGTAGGAGGGGTTTCACCACAATATCAGCCATACAGGCCCACCTGATGATCTCTTCGAGAAAAGGAAAAGATTTCTTGTGGGAAAGGCAGTATTAGCTACTGATTGGAATGAAGTTCAATCCTTGATTAACGTTCCTCTTTACAGGTTGTAAAATTTAGTCCAAGTGTTCAAACACTGATATCACATAGTAGTAGTTGAGCTGTCTAGGAAATACCAATTATCTTGCGTGATGTGGGAACACTGTCTGCCATGGTATTTTTTTCCATCTTAGCCCCTCCCATCCTCCATGCAGTACATGACAGTTTCTGAGCACCAAGAAAGCGTTGTAGCATTCTTTTACTGGAATCCTGGAAACGTTCTGAAATATGGATTCTGAGGATGTCAGCAGATGTCTGCTCAACTGTCTCGAGATGATTAAGGACTAGAGGAAGCATGAGATGACCACCTGCCTCTGTACTGTCAGGGGAAGCTGGGAGGTAACAGATCCTCCAAAATAAACATTTCAAGCTGGATAACGGAAGCAGAAATCTCCGGCTACCAGAAGGCCGGTGTTCGAGTTTTTGAAAAGTTAAAGTATATCGGTAGCTTTCAGAATGAAACTTGCTCATCGGCTCCAGTCCTTTCTGCAAAAGGTGAATGGGAGCATATTGGCCAAGATTAATAAATCCAAAACATCCTTTTATTTTTGTACAACTCCCAAATACTGGGTGTGGCTCATCAGCCAATCAGTGTGTATATAACTGATCTACAGGCCTGGATTTACCTCACAGGAGTCTTCAGGCACAGATGTCCTGGCACCTCAGTGTACCCACAAACGCCCACCAATCTGCACCACAAGAGTGTTGGCTGTTCCCGCTGCCATTTCTTCCTTACTTCCCTTGCCCGTCATAGATGGCTACAGGTGTCCCTTAGCATTAGGTAGCCAGAAGTACCCTCAATATTAAGGAAAACCTGAACTGAAAATTAAAAGTCAAAATAAGCATACACAAGTCATACTTCCCTTCCATGTAGTCTACTCCTCAGTGTCTTTCTCCTCTCCCGCGTCCTGTTTGTTCACTGTGATCAAGGAAATTTTCCATCCTCCATTTTGAAAATGGCCATTACCCATAACAGCTTTCTGGTCAGCACACAGTTAAACTGTAACATCGCCCACTTGAGCCATAGGGAAACATGGACATTACCTGGTACATCAGTTTTCCTCTCAGCTATAACTGACAGCAACTGATAGTTTACTGACAGCAACTGATATATTTCAGATCTGACAAAATATTGTCAGAACTGGAAGGGATAATTGTCAGAAGAAAATGGTGAGTTTCTGAGAGGAACTGATGGCAAGGTAACTATGTGATGTTCATTTGAAGTTACCTCATGTGTTTATTTTAAATATTTTTACTCAGTACAGGTTCTCTTTAAGCAGCTAGTGGTACCCCAAGTATTAGCCTCCTTGTACAGTGGAGGAAATAATTATTTGACCCCTCACTGATTTTGTAAGTTTGTCCAATGACAAAGAAATGAAAAGTCTCAGAACAGTATCATTTCAATGGTAGGTTTATTTTAACAGTGGCAGATAGCACATCAAAAGGAAAATCGAAAAAATAACCTTAAATAAAAGATAGCAACTGATTTGCATTTCATTGAGTGAAAAAAGTTTTTGAACCCTCTAACAATAAAAGACTTAATACTTAGTGGAAAACCCCTTGTTTGCAAGCACAGAAGTCAAACGTTTCTTGTAATTGATGACCAAGTTTGCACACATTTTAGGAGGAATGTTGGTCCACTCCTCTTTGCAGATCATCTCTAAATCCCTAAGGTTTCGAGGCTGTCTCTGTGCAACTCTGAGCTTGAGCTCCCTCCATAGGTTTTCTATTGGATTAAGGTCCGGAGACTGACTAGGCCACTCCATGACCTTAATGTGCTTCTTCTTGAGCCACTCCTTTGTTGCCTTTGCTGTATGTTTTGGGTCATTGTCGTGCTGGAACACCCATCCACGACCCATTTTCAGTTTCCTGGCAGAGGGAAGGAGGTTGTCGTTCAGGATTTCACGATACATGGCTACGTCCATTTTCCTGTTAATGCGATTAAGTTGTCCTGTGCCCTTAGCAGAAAAACACCCACAAAGCAAAATGTTTCCACCCCCATGCTTGACGGTGGAGACGGTGTTTTGGGGGTCATAGGCAGCACTTTTCTTCCTCCAAACACAGCGAGTTGAGTTAATGCCAAAGAGCTCTATTTTGGTCTCATCAGACCACAGCACCTTCTCCCAGTCACTCACAGAATCATTCAGGTGTTCATTGGCAAACTTCAGACGGGCCTGCACATGTGCCTTCTTGAGCAGGGGGACCTTGCGAGCCCTGCAGGATTTTAATCCATTGCGGTGTAATGTGTGTCCAATGGTTTTCTTGGTGACTGTGGTCCTTGCTAATTTGAGGTCATTCACTAACTCCTCCCGTGTAGTTCTAGGATGCTTTTTCACCTTTCTCAGAACCATTGACACCCCACGAGGTGAGATCTTGTGTGGAGCCCCAGAGCGAGGTCGATTGATGGTCATTTTGTGCTTCTTCCATTTTCGAACAATCGCACCAACAGTTGTCACCTTCTCTCCCAGCTTCTTGCTAATGGTTTTGTAGCCCATTCCAGCCTTGTGCAGGTCTACAATTTTGTCTCTGACATCCTTGGACAGCTCTTTGGTCTTTCCCATGTTGGAGAGTTTGGAGTCTGCTTGATTGATTGATTCTGTAGACAGGTGTCTTTTATACAGGTGACTAGTTAAGACAGGTGTCCTTAATGAGGGTGACTAATTTAGTAGAAGTGTCTAACCACTCTGTGGGAGCCAGAACTCTTAATGGTTGGTAGGGGTTCGAAAACTTATTTCACTCAATGAAATGCAAATCAGTTGCTATCTTTTATTTAAGGTTATTTTTTCGATTTTCCTTTTGATGTGCTATCTGCCACTGTTAAAATAAACCTACCATTGAAATGATACTGTTCTGAGACTTTTTATTTCTTTGTTATTGGACAAACTTACAAAATCAGTGAGGGGGTCAAATAATTATTTCCTCCACTGTA
Source organism: Hyperolius riggenbachi (assembly GCF_040937935.1). Taxonomy (NCBI): domain Eukaryota; kingdom Metazoa; phylum Chordata; class Amphibia; order Anura; family Hyperoliidae; genus Hyperolius; species Hyperolius riggenbachi. Next base: position 246,539,893 of record NC_090654.1, read on the forward strand.
TGTAGCCCCAAGCTACAGTAGGGGCAGAAAACCGCAGCTCAAAGCAGTAACCCCGACCTACACTCAGGGTAGCCGCCAGAGGTTCTGTGCAGAGCAATGCGCGCAGCGGGCACGACAGACTGCGATCTCACCAGGGGGAAGCAGAGCCTCGGAGGAGAGGAAGAAGAATGGCGGCCGACGGGAGGGGAGTTGATTGGGAAGGAAAGAGGGACGCGGTTGGGGAGGGGAATGAGGTACCTTTCAACCATCAGGTGCCTGTAGGCACATGCCTACCGTGCCTTATAGTTAGTCCAACCCTGCTGATATAGGATTGTCTAGCAGAATGTAGGAGGTGGGTGCCTATCCTCTACTTCTGATTTCTGTCCTGTTTTAATTGACCAACCCTCTAGCCTAGTGACACTTTTGGTGCCTTGTTAGTTATTTGGAATTTGTTGAGAAAAACTGGCACATAAAGTCAGTACTGAGTAGTATGGGCATAAACTATTCACTGTGCATTGGGCTTTAATGAGGCATAGGTACCAGTAATACAGGGCTACCAAGGTATCATGCTAGGAGGTTTTGCTGTGTAAGGCGTTCAAGTTCAGAAGGAGCAGTGCTTGAGGGGAAAAAGTGCTTCTGTGCCTGGAGGTTTTGATGGGGATGGTTCTCTAGGGGCAGCCTGAAAGTAGAAGGTTGAAGAAACAGCTACCGCGATGTTGAGGGTTGTGCATGATCCTGTTGGTCCTGATTCTCGGCCTGGATGCCTGGAGCAGGGCCAGTGGTGGTAGGGGTGTCCTACTGATCCTTTCCGTAGCATAGATTACTCTTTGTAGTCTGTACTTGTTGCTTGTGGTAGCGCCTGCGAACAATACAATAATAGAGGAGCAGAGGATAGGCTCAATGGTGGTAGTGCATTAACTGGTCAGCAGCACCTGCGGCATACTGAACTTCCTCAGTTGTCCCAGGATAAACCTTTGCTGAGCTTTCTTTTGGTATTTGGTGGTTTTCCCATCTCCATTCATTGGCGATGATTGTACCCAGGAACCGAACGTTTGGTACTCTGATGACTTCGGAGAAGACATGTTTGAGGGACGGAAGGCACTTTCTGAAATCCACGATCAACTCAACAGTCAGTTTTCTGATGGGTGTTTTAGCTACTCACTAGCACTAAAATTACCATCTTCAGGGGGTTCAGAGTTTATCTTTTAGCTTCTTTATAAAGCTTCAGTATGTTCCAAGGAAGCCTAATTACCAGTGTGTATAATTAAGTTTTCTAGACTTTGTAGTTTTCGCAGCACCACATGAAGTGCAAGCTCTGCCAGCCTCAGAGGGGTTAACACATTCTGGGCATCGCTAATTTCATCATCTGCCTTAGGAATGGAGTCCCTCTAGAGATTCGGCCTACTTGATATTTTCTTTTATCTGGCTGTCAGACTTGTCTTGTCCGTTTCAGATCTATCACTGTGCTGAGGGAAATGAAAATTCCCTCCATGCATCGCAAACTGCCTCAGACTCCGCTTTGTTTTCCTAGAGGTAGAGGGGGTCAGAGAAAGTTAATTTGATTTATCATAAAACTGCATTGCACGCTGCAGAGCGCTAAGAGGCTGGCGGTGCAGACAGGAGGTGGGTTCCCGCTACTACACAGATATATTACAGCTACGCCTGACACTCGCAACACAACTCATTTAATGGAGCTGTTCTCTTTATTTCCATTACTGACACTGTCAACTTTGGTAAATTTGTCCCCACAATAAAACTGGTGACCGTTTTCTTTACAAATCAGGTATGCCGTCTAGTTGACTTGTGGAAATACCTAATATGTCCCAGTTCCCTGTGCCTGTGGTAAATTTAGCTTATTTCAGATGAAACAAGACAAGGCACAGAACATTTATATTGCGCTTTTCTCCTGGTGGACTCCGCACCAGGGCTGCAGCCACTAGGGCTCGCACTATAGGCAGTAGAAGTGTTAGGGAGTCCTGCCCAAGGTCTCCTCACTGAATAGGTGCTGGCTTACTGAACAGGAAGAGCTGAGATTCGAACCGGGTCTCCTCTGTCAGAGGTAGTTCTCTAATAAGGCAAGGTGAAACGTTTGCATCAGGCGGCAGAGATTACAGGGGCAGTATTTTTGTACTGTGTTTACACTAACAGCATGTAGACAGAGGAGGAAGAGAACGAGACTCACAGCCAGCCAGTGTGCTATTGTGTTGCGCTGCAGCATGTCATGTGAGAACATTAAATGAAGCAAAGCAGATTGTCGGGTGCTGTGTGATCATTCCAAATCTGGTGGGGGGGGCGAATCCTCACAAGTTTGCCTCAGGTAGCAAAAAGTCTAGCCCGGCCCTGAAGTGGGGACTGTGATATTACCATATTCTTCACACCGATTCACAGAATCAGATCATGATGATGTCCTTCACTTTGGATATGAGCATTTAAGTGTACCTGAGGCGACATGCGACATGGTGAGATAAATGTGTATGTACTGTGCAAAACATATGAAGAACCAGGCTGTTTTACATGTTTTATTTTGCTGCTTGAAAAGGTTAATGTTTAGGTATGGAAGTGACAGATTCTTTACAACCATAAAAGTTTTCCTGGGCAGGGAGAGATAAAAATCCGTGAACTATTGACGTTTTTCTAACTCTGGGACACTTGAAGAGGATCCGAGATAAACTTTTACACATTGCATAGTTGTGTTCCTTTCATATAGCTTATAGGGCATTCCTCAAGCCAAATACTTTTTTTATTTTTTTTTTGTTTTAATACTTTAATTCCCTATACTCTAAACAAGCCTCGCCCACAGCTACTTTTGTGCCTTGGCACTCTTAGAGCCATGTAGCAAGGGCTTATGGGAGTTCACTCTTGGCAGGAGGAGGAGGAGGTTACTAGCCAGAGATTTCAGAGGCAGAGGGGAGGAGGGGGGAGAGAATTTATCACAGGCTGACCTAAAGGGTTGGAGATGCTATCAGCTTGCCTGTGTGTAATGTGACAAGCAAAACATCGCTGCCCTCGTATCACAGGAAGAAAGAATCATAAACTGTTGAAGCTGTTTGCAGCTAGATCTGCTGTGCAAACTACCGTATTTTCCGGACTATAAGACGCACTTTTTCTTCCCCAAAAGTGGAGGGGAAAAGTCAGTGCGTCTTATAGTCCGAAGGTGCCCGTTGGTCTCTGTCTTCCGTCTGTCCTTCAGTGTCTTACTGGCCCCCATGTCCCTTCTGTCACATCTGCCATCATGCCCGGTGTCCACCTGTACCTCACCGGTCCCTCTGTCCCATCAGTCCTCCTAGTAAGTTAATTGCCGCTTACCACTAATAAAATGATGTCCCGGGTGTAGAGACCCGGGACCTCCGTGCAGCCATTCAGCGCCTCGCTTGATCATGCAGCCCCTATACATCGCCAGCCCCCTCTGTCCCATCAGTCCTCCGAGAAAGTTACGAGTCCGACGTCCCCGGTGTAGAGACCCGAGATCTCCGTGCAGTCATTCAGCCGTTCGCTCGCTGAAGCCTCCAGACACTGTGCAGCCAATCAGTGGGAGCGCTGCTAGTCATTCACGGCAGCCTGGCGTTCTGACTGGAGCCGCTGGTCTCGGAGGCGGGACAGTGGCTCCGTCAATGGGCCAATCACGATCAGCGGTTTCCTTGCAGCGCTCCCACTGATTGGCTGCACAGTGTCTGGAGGCATCGGCGAGCGAACGGCTGAATGATTGCACGGAGATCTCAGGTCTCTACACCGGGGACGTCGGACTCGTAACTTTCTCGGAGGACTGATGGGACAGAGGGGGCTGGCGATGTATAGGGGCTGCATGATCAAGCGAGGCGCTGAATGGCTGCACGGAGGTCCCGGGTCTCTACACCCGGGACATCATTTTATTAGCGGTAAGCGGCAATTAACTTACTAGGAGGACTGATGGGACAGAGGGGGCTGGCGAAGTATAGGGGCTGCACGATGCCTGAAGGATCCAGCGAGTGAGGCTGCATGGAGGTCCCTACACCCGGGGCATTGTTTTATTGTTTTAGCAGCGGTAAGAAAATTAATTTATTAAGAGGACACAGGTGGCTGAAGGGACAGAAAGGGCCGGTGAGGTACAGGGGGACACAGGGCACAGCTTCAAATAGAGATCATTGATCACAGGTCTGATCACACTGAACACACATAGGGGGCAGATGGGACGGAGGGGGTCAGTGAGGCACAGGGGACATAAGACACAGGGGAGCAGATGGGGATAGACTGATCTCAGAGGTACACATGAGGTCAAAGGGGACACATTAGGGCGCAGGGGACCAGTAAGACATGGGACACTGACCAGAGGGGAGACGGGGGCAGATGGGACACCGGAGGACACTGGGGACACAGGGGCAGATAGGACACTGGAGACACAAAGGGGCAGATGGGACAGAGGGACACCGGTGAGACCCAATAATTGGGGGGGAAAACTTCTACAAGACGCTCCTGGACCATAGACTCACCAGGTTTAGTATATATATTTTTTTCTCTGGTTCTTGCCCTCTAAACCTAGGTGCGTCTTATAGTCTGGAGCGTCTTATAGTCCGAAAAATACGGTATCTACATTTTGGATAAGATATATAGACAAGTTACTTGTTGTTATAGTTAGTTTTTCATCTCGGTTCCACTTTAATAGTCTGCCACTGATTAGAAACAGTGACATTCAACCTACTTTGTAATTGTTTAAGTATAAAAGAAAACCTTGGGATACTTAAAAAAAAAATGTCATTTCTAAGAGTAGGAGGATAAATATCGTTGTTTATCTCATCCGTTTATTTTCCCCTTGGGTTCATTTTAATATCGCATTTACCTTAATACAATTTTATTATAGCGATTATTCTGTAGCTCTAAAAAAAAAAATGGATTGATTTATTTATCCTGCATAAAAGTGGCATTTTCTTTCTGAACACTTTGGAAAACTGCTGAGAAGACATCTGATGGTGGATTCCGGTACCTGCAGTGATAAAATACTAAGACTATAACCAGGCATTCTAATAGTGCTTTATTCAGAGCAGTCGTCCTGTGAATGAGTCACACATTAATACAGGCTGCTATTAATGCATTCGTTAAACCTGATAATAAAGGATGACGCTGGTGCTCAGGCCAATATCGGGTGTCGCCACTTTAAAAGCACGCTAGAGAAATAAGGTAATTGGTGTCCCGGGAGATCTCTTTATCCCTGTGAAGGGGCCTCATGAGCAGGACTATTGTCAGTGAGCCATGACGTCAAGGGGGGGTGTTTAGCAGTAGAATAGCAGCTCTTACTGCCAGAAGGTGATGTCACCCGGTCGCCCCAAGAGGGTGTCATCCTGAGCAGCTCCCTAGTGAGTGCAGGCTGTCTAGCAAACTTCATTGTGACAAACTCTTTCATTATCGCTTCCTGCGCAAAGACCGCTTAACCCACGCACTGCTGGTAGACTGTCACAATGAAGAACTACTGATAGGGGCAGCATGTTGGCAGGTGTGGTTAGCGCTCTCGTTCTGCAGCGCGGTCCCCGGTTCGAATCCCAGCCAGGGAACATATGCAAGGAGTTTGTATGTTCTGCCCTTTGTCTGTGTGGGTTTCCTCCGGGCACTCCAGTTTCCTCCCACATCCCAAAAGCATACAGATACATTAATTGGCTCCCCCCCTGAAAAATTGGCCCTAGGCTACAATGCATATAGTACACAGTGGCTGGATAGTGTAATGGTTAAGGGCTCTGCCTCTGACACAGGAGACCAGGGTTCAAATCTCGGCTCTGCCTGTTCAGTAAGCCAGCACCTATTCAGTAGGAGACCTTGGGCAAGACTCCCTAAAACTGCTACTGCCTATAGAGCGTGTCCTAGTGGCTGCAGCTCTGGCGCTTTGAGTCAGCCAGGAGAAAAGCGTGATATAAATGTTCTGTGTTTGTTTTGTTTGTTTGATACATACACAGACATAGGACTAGACTAGGGACTAGATTGTGAGCCCCTCTGAGGGACAGCTAAGTGACGAGACAATATACTCTGTATAGCGCTGCGGAAGATGTCGGCACTATATAAATACTGGATAATAATAAGGAAATGGGGCTGTAGGCAAGCTGGAAGCTTTGGCTCCACTTGTGGTTATTTTGGTATGCTGAGATGGGTCAGAGAAAGTGGCAGTTGTTCCACTTGAGACCCATTAAGCCCCGGAAACCTACCTAGATGCCTTGTGGATGATACTGCTTTGAGAGTAATGGCACCCAACACATTTGTGAACACAGTAGAATCCGTTTATAGTAAACTCCATGGGACCGGGCAAAGTAGTTATAATGCCGGTATATCAGAAGTTTATTATATCAGAAATTGTCATACTCAAACACATAAAGTATACCGTAGTACTGAATCTTAATTCAGTTAATAATTGGGAGTCATTTTTTCCTTTCAATGCTTCAGCATGCGAGCGCAGACAGTGTGTAAGATCAGTGGCGTACCTAGGGTATTTGGAACCCGGTGCTTATTATCCACAGACACCCCTCCCCAATCAGGAAGACAACGTGCAGCGCGCTTAGCCGAAAAATTGGGCTACATTGTGCGGCTGCGCTGAAAAATGGGTGTGGTCATGGACCAAAATGTGGGTGTGGTCACAGGTGGAGACAAATTTACTTGAACTTAGCAATGGTGGGACATTAGAATAGGACAGTGGTGGCGAACCTTTTGGAGGCTGAGTGCACAAAATACAACCCAAAAGTCACTTATCTATCGCAAAGCGCCAACAGCAATTTAAACTAAATACAAACATTTTAACTCATACGTGAACATTATGGAAAATCCAAGTTGAAAATAAACTGTGAAGATAAACAATTTCATCCATCCTATTCCTGAAAAATGTATTGTTTTAATTTTCTGTTTTAAAAAGATAAAAAAGTAGGTTTAAGGCTATTGTCTCATATGATTATGATTCAGCTTTTCCCATAGTCTCACAGTTAGCAATCATGAGGCCCCCAACAAGACAAATCCAGCAATCATGAGGCCCCCAACAAGTCAAATTCAGAAATCTTGAGGCACCCAACAAATCATGAGGCCCCCATCAAGACAAATTCAGCAATCATGAGGCCACCAAGACAAATTCAGCAATCGTGAGGCCACCAACAAGACAAATTCAGAAATCATGAGGCCCCCAACAAGACAAATTCAGAAATCATGAGGCCACCAACAAGACAAATTCAGCAGTCATAAGGCACATAAATAGACAGCATTTCACAAAAATGGGCAGAATGCCCCCTTAATATGGTAGACACCTCTCACCTGGCTTCTGAATTCTCCTCTACTGGCTGCTGTGCCTGGCTGGCAATACTGTTTTTGGCTGGATTGGGGATGATGTGTGGACTGAAAGGCCTGGCAGTGATGCTGTGGCCTCGCTGGCGCTGATGCTGTGGCCTGACTGGCGGTGATGCTGTGGCTGGGCTGGCTGGCGGTGATGCTGTGGCTGGGCTGGCTGGCGGTGATGCTGTGGTTGTGCCTGGCTGGCGGTGATGCTGTGGCTGTGCCTGGCTGGTTGAAGTAAATGCTGGCCTGACTGGGGGTGATGCTGTGGCCTTTTTGCCAGTGATTCTGGGCTGGTTGGTTGGTGGTGATGTTGGGCTGGCTGGCCGGCCTAGATAGTTTAGGTAGTGAGAGGTGCCCCCTAGTTTAGGTAGTGCCAGGAGCCAGTGTAGGTAGTATAGTAGTCCCCAGTACAGCTAGTATAGTGGCCCCCAGTATAGGTTGTATAGTGGTCCCCAGTATAGTGGTCCCCAGTATAAGTAGTATAATGGTCCCCAGTATAGCTAGCATAGTGGCCCCCAGTATAGCTAGTATAGTTTCCCCCAGCCAGTATAGCTAGTATAGTTGCCCCCAGCCAGTATAGCTAGTATAGTTGCCCCCAGCCAGTATAGTTGCCCCCAGTAAGTATAGTTGCCCCCAGCCAGTATAGCTAGTAGTTGCCCCCAGCCAGTATAGTTGCCCCCAGCCAGTATAGCTAGTATAGTTGCCCTCAGTAAGTATAGCTAGTATAGTTGCCCCCAGCCAGTATAGCTAGTATAGTTGCCCCCAGCCAGTATAGTTGCCCCCAGTAAGTATAGTTGCCCCCAGCCAGTATAGCTAGTAGTTGCCATCAGCTAGTATAGCTAGTATAGTTGCCCCCAGTAAGTATAGCTAGTATAGTTGCCCCCAGCCAGTATAGCTAGTATAGTTGCCCCCAGTAAGTATAGCTAGTATAGTTGCCCCCAGCCAGTATAGCTAGTATAGTTGCCCCCAGCCAGTATAGTTGCCCCCAGTAAGTATAGTTTCCCCCAGCCAGTATAGCTAGTAGTTGCCCCCAGCCAGTATAGTTGCCCCCAGCCAGTATAGCTAGTATAGTTGCCCCCAGTAAGTATAGTTTCCCCCAGCCAGTATAGCTAGTAGTTGCCCTCAGCCAGTGTAGTTGCCCCCAGCCAGAATAGTTGCCCCCAGCCAGTATAGCTAGTATAGTTGCCCCCAGTAAGTATAGCTAGTATAGTTGCCCCCGTAAGTATAGCTAGTATAGTTGCCCCCCCGCTAGTATAGTTGCCCCCAGTATAGCTAGTATAGTTGCCCCCAGGAGGGTGAAAGCAGCGCTAGAAGGAGGGGCTGTGGAGGCAGCGGTGGGGAGGGGGGAAATATCCCCCCCCTCCCTCACCTGGGACCCCTCCTTCTGCCTCTCTCCCCCTCCATAGCTAAATGTCGGGCAGTGCAGTGGCGGCTGGAGGCGTGCTAAGAGTTACTCACCTCATTTCCGCGTTCCAACCGTGGAGACGGAGCGCAGCGTCAGGTTGTCACAGGTCTGTCTTCAACGCCGCCCACTGTGCTTCCGCTAATTAGGAAGCACAGTGGGCGGCGTTGAAGACAGACTTGTGACGACATGACGCTGCGCTCCGTCTCCACGCTTGGAACGCGGAAATGAGGTGAGTAACAGAAGGTGGGGTCCCAGGTGAGAGAGGGGGGGGGATATTTCCCCCCTCCCCACCGCTGCCTCCACAGCCCCTCCTTCTAGCGCTGCTTTGACCCTCCTGCTGTGCTGCTATGGGGGGTCGTGGTGACACACCCCTGGGTGTCTGTCACCCGGTGCGCCACGCCCCCCTGCACACTATGGTAGGGACGCCACAGTGTAAGATAAATTAAAAAAAAAAAAAAAACACTGTGCTCAATAATGCTATAATCATTCAACAGCTTACACAGGAAGCATAGCTCTCACCATTTAATGCAGATACAGTACTGATAGTGTGCTTCTCTGACCACATTTCTGTGCAGCCTGGATGATACTGCAGTGTTACAGCCATGCACAAGCAAGTCACAGATGACAGGCCATTCCCACAGTGATCAGGCAGCAGGTTACGCAGGAAGCATAGGTCTCACCAGTAGGTGCAGCCTACAGTCTTCAGCCCATGCATTGGCCGGTGCTTTTGAGGTAATCCACACAGGTCCAGAATAGTGTGCAGATGGTGAACAGGCTACAGATGGCTGCCAGCCTACCCGCCGATGGGTCTCCAACTAACACCTGCGCAGTTCTGAGACGAGCGCTTCTGCTGGGGGGTGGGGAGGTGGATCGTCCTGATTTTCGTGTTTGACTTGAGAATTTTGTTGAATATGAAGTGGACCCAGGGATGGGGAACCCCAAGGACAACAAACAGCGCCAGGACACTTCTAAAAGGTAATCTAGCCCAGGGCTTCCCAAATATGTCCTCAAGTAACATCAACAGTGCAAGTTTTGCAGAAAACCACAAACATTCATAGGTGGGGTAATTAGTGTCTCAACAGAGCTGATTGAAGCATGAGGGTCAGCCATACTATCTTAGGGGAAAAAACACATAAGTAGATAAATACTTGCTCTACTTGCATAACATATGTATTGTACTTTTCACATTTTGATTTCAGTGACTTTTACATAGTAAATAAAGAGAAAACTGTTTCAGGCATTTTCCATCTTTACTGCCTCTGACTGAAGCCAATCCTGATGTCATTTTCTCCCTTATTCCCTTCTGCTGCCTGAAATGGTGTATGCAGAACTGCACTGTAATATATAGTTTGCTTTGTAAACACATAAGCTGAACATAGATCGGATTTCAGCAGCTTCTGCAGAGGGGTGAAGTGGTTTAGCGTACATTTCCCTTTCTTAGCGTGGCACACTGAACTGTACTCAGTCAGCAAAGAGCAGGAATGTTGCAGGGGAGGAAAGGAAGATAACAAGGCTTTTTGTTTTTAGCTTCCCTCTCCCCGGCAATGTATGAGAAAATAGCCAGGCTGACTGAGATAATATTAATTACAGCAGAAACATTTATGATTATATTGGCATGCTTACAATGCAGGGTCAGGATGTAGACTACATAATAAACACAGTAGTGGGTAATAGGAATTTGAATTTATGGCTGACAATCCTGCTTTTAACTACCTCTGTGAATTTCTACAAAACCTGTACTTGAGGACCAGGATGGGAAGCCCTGATCTAGCCCACCATGGGCTTCAGTCATGTTTTTGTGCCTGGTTCAGGGAAAAATTTAGTAAGTCATAACAACAAGATAAAGTGTAATCAGTAGAAAGTAATACTCACAAACCAGGGTTACCGCAAAGGCAACCACTATAATGGCAGGTGGGGAGATTAGACCTGACCCCATTTAGGTTAAGAAGTCGCTCTCTGTAGATCGGAAAAATAGGGGCGAACACCTCTCCACCAAGGGTTAGATTATAGACTGAAAGGTTCAACAGAGGTGTCAATGTAGTATAAAAGTGATTAAAAACCTTTTAAAAAGAGGAGGTAAAGATGGACTTACCTCCAACAAGCAGACACCAAAAATTGTTTGTTTTAAACAGACAACAATTTATTCATAACACTCCAAATTTGCAACGCGTTTCAGAGATGTGACCCCGCCCCATCAGGGAATAAAACGGAGTAGTAACTATAGGGTCAGTACAGAAGCCAAACGCCTCTGCCGCTGGTTCAGGGGTAGTTTACAAATATAGGAATACATTTTTCTCCCATTTGACCTAGAGTCGTATTTTAAAGTACCCGTTATGCTGGGAATACACGGCTCGATTCTGAGCCATTTAGATGTCTCGATAGATCAATTCCGACATGTCCGATCTCGCGCCCGATCGTTTCCGCGCTTGCTTCGGCATTTAGGACAATTGGAGAAGAAAAGAAAAACGAATGGAGGATAAGAGAATCGCCTGCAGAATCGAGTGCGGAAAACGATTGGGCACGGAATCGAGCAGCCAAATCAACCCCTGTATTCCCAGCATTAGACACAATGCTTTTGTCCACAGATTATAAGATGATATCAACCTCCAGCCTGCCTGCCATCCGCAGAGGATCCCATAGACAGTGCAGTCTGCAGAAACGGCTGTCATGTTTCCATGGCAGATAACTGGCTGTACGCATCATCTCCTTCAAGACATTCTTCTCACATGAGGTCTCCCCGGAATACAGAGAAGAAGGGTGGAGGTCAGACCTCGCGATGAGCAAATCAGCTTCTCGGAATGGAGAATTGGACAAATAACTTCTTAAATGTGGTGGAGGTTGTGTAAATGACCTCTAGTGTACGGCCTGCAGTGATTCAGAACACCCACTTGTGGACTGGACTGTGAGCTGTATCAGCATAGAACTATTAACGGCAAGTAATAACCCTCTACGCCAATCTCCATGGGAATCGCATGTAAAGGAGACATGGATTCTGGGTAGATGTCACTTTTACATAGCATGCATAGCAGACCAGTAAATGAGTGCTTATTTGCATACATTTCCCAGGAGAATCGCCTTCTCAGAATGCAGCAGCAGAAATGTTAACCAAGTAGACTCTGTTCTGTCTGATGACACCAATTCTTCCCACACTGAACTGAATTGCTTTCTTGTAGAACCTCTTTCAACTTACCGGTAAAAGTGAATTGCTCAGCCTTCCCCCTCCTCTACCCCTCTTTCCTATGTTACGTTATTGGGATGCCGGGATGGGCAGGCAACTAAAGGACTCCAATGTAAATTATCGGTATTCAGGCTCCCAGCTTCTATGTAGGGGTGAGTTACGTTGGATGATAGGCGAGTGGTGTACATGTAATTAAGGCGCCAGGAAATTTGGGCACAGGGTAAAGATGAAAAACTGCTCACCCTGCTCCCGTAAATGTCCCTGCGGCATTGATTACTATTCTCCTCGGGGCACCGTGAACTCCAGGGTAAGATATAATGCGGCTGAAACACAGTGCGGCAACAGGGTCATATGCATAGGCTGCTCCCCGCTAGTGCTCCCTGCTGGGCAGGAAGAACATCACTGTGATTCCCGTCAGTCCGTGCATGTGCGCCTAGTGCTCTCTTTTTGCACTGCCCATTGACTTGCCTTACAGCATGATTTGTGTGATAACCACAGATCATGAGGTAACGATTGAATCGGCCTTGTGACGCTGCATCCACCGCCTTGCCGGCCCAACGCTGGTCCCCCTAATGTTTAATGTGCTCCCCCTGTTCCCAGTGCACTATACTTTACCTGTCCGTGGCCGCCGCTGGCTCCATCCTCCATCTATACACGCGCCCCACGGGGTTGCCGGACTAACGTGGGTGTGTGTGACATTACGTAATGTGTAGTGTAGTGGGCACCAGGGGGGCACATTGAACATTTGGGGGACAGTGTTGGGAGTGTTGTCGCATTCGTTGCTCATCCTGATATCTGAAGAGGTGGGCGGTGTCTTGGCACCCTAAAAGAGTACAAGAGACAAAAACGAGAGCCCATGAGTGCAGAACGTTTTTTAAACAAAAATAGCTGTATAAAGAATGTTCTACTCACAAAGGCGTGTTGCAGAGGGGCAACTGACCACAGGAAGCAGGTGGAGACAACAAACCCGACTCTACTCGGGGTGGCACAACCGGACCAGATTGCGGTCGCTCTCCTTGGTAAAAGCTAACAGGTGTCCATATTCTTCCTGATATGGTTTGCCGTTACCGCCATGCACCCGATCTGCCACAACAGCCTGATATCTTGCAGCATGTCTGATCCACATGCTCGGCCCGGAATTGGTTGCATCATCAATTGGGCATGCACTTGGCGGCACCGATTTCCATCCGATTCAATAACAATCGGATGGTCAATCGGCTGCCAAGTCGATAGATGTATGGGCACCTTTAATGTTCCTCTGAATGATCACTGGTGATCGTTTCAGGTGACAATTTTAGGAACAATATATGATTGTGGGTGTGTTTGTAGCTTTATAGCATCCGTTCCCCAGGAGTGCTAGAGGCCCTCTAACAGCATCTGAACCAGCTCAGAAACACAAACATGCCAGAACTCCAATCACTGTATTTAGTTAGCAGAATGCCACAAGAACAGATCTATTTGAGAGCCTGATTAAATTATATGTCTAAACTAAGAAATTAAATTTGCTGTTTTTGTCATCCGCAATTCAATAACGTTCTATAAGAAATGGATTACGCCTGCTGTGGAAGCTTTCACAGCGTGGATTCTGAATGCAGTTAGCAAGATCAGGAAATGATTGTAATTTTTATTGATTTATATCCACCTCTTCTTCTGTACAAAACAAGAAATAAACATGGGTACGCTATACAAGCAGTGATACATTATACAGCAGGGGCGCCTCTAGGCATAGGCAGTACAGGCCATTGCCTGGAGTGCCATTGGTCCAGGGGGGCGCCATGTTGCTGGATTAAGCCCTGCCCCCAAATTAAGTCCCACCCCCAGACTAAGCCCCACCCCCATGGGTGTTCTAATACTTGCTTCCGCTGCATCTACTTAGCGTAAGTTGCAGGCAGCTGTCACCTCTGTGCCTTGTGCATCCTTCTTTCCTCTTTTGTGCCTCCTTTTGTCTCCTTGTGCCTTCTTAAGTCCCTTGTGGCACCTCTGCCTCCTTCTGTGCCCCATTGTGCCTCCTTCAGTCCTTGTCCCTTGTGCCTACTTCTGTCCCCCTGTGCCTCCTAATGTCCCCTTTGCCTTTTTTTGTCTTCTTGTGCTACCTCTGCCCTACTGTTCCTCCTTCAGTTCCACTCTGCCTCCTTCTGTTTCCATGTGCCTCTTCAGTCCCCATGTGCCACCTCTGTCTCCTGTGCCACCTCTGTCTCCTGTGCCTTCCTCTGTCCCCTTGCACCTCCTTCTGTTCCCCTTTGTGCCTACACTTGTCCCTGTGTGCCTCTTTTAGTCCCCTTCTGCCTCCTTCTGACCCTCTTGTAGAGGGTGCCTGGCCGACTAAGCGGTCACAAGTGCTGTGCGGGAGGGACCGCGGTCACCTCCCGCCTAATGTTGTGTCCGCAGGTGTGAACAGGCTTGCGGCATCTAATAGAAGCCGCGCCAGTTCACTGCAGCCTTACATTACATGCATTTTCTGGCAAAACACTGCTACATTACAATTATTTCCTGTGGAAAAATTGCCGCATTACGATTATTTCCTGGTGCAACACTGCCGCATTGCGTTTATTTTCATGGGGGGGCGCCATAGATTTTCTCGTCTGGAGTGACAAAATCGCTAGAGGCACCTCTGTCATACAGGCAATCGCACATACGTGGTACATAAATGTTACAGTGACTAATACAAAAACACAATTACAGCACTTTCGAGATTACAGTGTAAAAAAAAAAAAGTACTGGAAGGAAACAAGTGTAAGGCCTCGTTCACATCATGACGTGCTTCTGTGCGCATTGGAAGCTCGTATGATGCGCGCCACGCAAGAACGGCAGAAGGGCATAGACAGCCCTCACATCATAGGCGCTGCACAGCAGAGCGATGCGCTATCATACTGCTGTATGCGTTCTGTCCGGAAGCCCAGCACTGACCCATTCACTGTAACGAACGCGATCAGCGGCGCAGATGGCGTGCGATCATAAACATTGTGTTCCGATCGCACGGCCATCTGCACATCATGATGTGAACGAGGTCTAAGGTAATTGGCAAGTAGGGACGGTCGAAAATGCCAATTTCCGTTTCTGCCGAAAATCCGCATTCCGCCATTGCCAATTATCGCTACCGTTTCCGCTAACGATTTCCACATTCCGATGCGGATTTTTTTGGTAATTTCCACCGATTTTAACATTGATTTTCTCAAAAACTACAAGGTCTTTTTGAAAGATTTGTTCCCCTCTTGTTTTCACTTGTCTGCTTAACATTCCCTGAAAATTTGGTGTTTCTAGCACCTATGGGGGCTTTGCTATTAACCTCTAAAGTCGGTGTCATACCGCATAGCGGTTCCAATGCGGATTTTCACTAATTTCTGCCGACTTTAACATGGATTTTCTCAAAAACTACAAAGTGTTTTTGAAATATTTTGTATTCCTCTTGTTTCCATTTGTCTGCTTCACATTCTCTGAAAATTTGGTGTTTCTAGCACCTATGGGGGCTTTGCTATTAACCTCTAAAGTCGGCATAATACTGCATATCGGTAATGAAAATTTTCTGCATTTTACATTACAGTCAACAGTGACCAACTTTGGCGGTTAATAGCAAAGCCCCCGTAGGTTCTACAAACACCACATTTTCAGGGAATATTAAGCAAGAGGAATACAAAATATTTCAAAAAGACTTTGTAGTTTTTGAGAAAATCCATGTTAAAGTCGGCAGAAATTACAGTGAAAATCCGCATTGGAACCGCTATGCGGTATGACAACGACTTTAGAGGTTAATAGCAAAGCCCCCATAGGTGCTAAAAACACCAAATTTTCAGGGAATGTTAAGCAGACAAGTGAAAACAAGAGGAAAAAAAATATTTCAAAAAGACCTTGTAGTTTTTGAGAAAATCCATGTTAAAATCGGCAGAAATTACCACGAAAATCCGTATTGGAACCACTATGCGGTATGATGCCGACAAATGAAAACAAGAGGAAAAAAAATATTTCAAAAAGACCTTGTAGTTTTTGAGAAAATCCATGTTAAAATCGGCAGAAATTACCACGAAAATCCGTATTGGAACCACTATGCGGTATGATGCCGACTTTAGAGGTTAATAGCAAATCCTCCATAGATGCTAGAAACACCAAATTGTCAGAGAATATTAAGCAGAAAAGTAGGAACAAGAGGAAAAAAATCTTTCAAAAAGTCCTTGTAGTTTTTGAGAAAATTGATGTTAAAGTCGGTGGAAATTTCCGCAAAAATTTTCACGAAAATCCGCCTATCGCACTTGCAATTTCCGAATTTCGATGCGGAATTGCATTTCCATGGAATCCGAACGAGCCTCCCTATTAGCAAGTGGTGGTATCCATAATTGTTAAGATTTTAAGACAAATTCTGTACAGAGACAGAGTTTGGTTAGAGCTGAAGGTGAATGGCTGTGGTCAAATTGTATGCATGTAGATAAGGGTGAGTTTTATGCTAGTACACACCATACAATTTTCTGGCACATTAACCTACCATATTGATTATTGCCAACATGTCCGATCTGAATTTCTATCGATTTTCCGATTTATTTTTTCTTTTATAATTTCTTCTATATATTTTTCTTTTAGATCAAGTTTTATAGAACTGAACGAAACTCAATCAGAAAAACGATCGAAAAATCGACCGATATTCAGATTGGACATGTTGGAAATAATGAATCTGGCAGGTAAATCTGCCAGAAAATTGTATGGTGTGTACCTAGCATTAAAGTATACCCATGGCGGATTAAAATAACAAGGTAGCTACTTATGGTACCTACAGTAAGAAGAGGGAAGACTCTGGGTCCTCCTTGGGACTTTATACATTACCATTATAGTAGTGTCCTGCATGAGGAAGGGTTGGATGCAAAATTCATTTTTGAATTGGAGAAAACAGGTGTACGTTGGTGAGTGAATGAATGTATGGAAGTAAAGCAATAGCAGTCAAATATTACCCATATATGGCCAACTTGACGTGTTGAGGTGATATGGGTGCAGAGCAGGATCATCCACCAGGCAACCTAGGCAGGTGCTTGGGGCCTAGTGGGTGTCAAAGGACCCACCAGCCACCTTCTCCGACATCTCCCCACTTCAGCTTACCTAAAGAGCCACAAGGGGGCCCCACATCTACTACCTTGCCTAGGGTCCCATTACATCTTAATCCATCTCTTTATGGGTGCTAATCATATTTATTGTTTCAGGTGGGAAAGTAGAGTTAGACAGTGGGAAACTAATCAGTTCTGTTTTGTAGCAGAGTGCCCAAGCAGCTTGGGGTGACCCAGAACCACTTGGGGTAGCCACAGTTGCTCACTTAAAGCTGAATTATCACAAATACCTTTTTTAAAAAGGCAAATTACACTGAGCATTGCTTTTTAGTAGGAGACTTTTCGGTCTCTCTTAGTCCCCATGCTTTCCTAGTCACCCTGATCTGCTTGGGTATTCTGTTGCCCCGGTCCAAGCCCTTTCAATCCCTGCCATGCACTGAGGAGGACCAAAAGTCTAAAACAGGCTGTCTGCATGTGGGGTTGATGTGGCTGTGTAAAATGTATAAGCTATAGGCTTGCTAGACACCAGCAGTTCTGGAAGCAAGCCTGGCTACAAGGGCATAAAAAGATGATTTGCATATTCATTCATTGTGGGTCACCACAGTTGCTCACTTAAAGCTGAATTATCGCAAATACCTTGTGTTTTAAGAAGGCAAACTACACTGAGGTTTGCTTTTTAGTAGGAGGACTTTTCGGTCTCTTATAGTCCCCTATACTTTCCTAGTTGTTCTGAGTCACCCCGAGCTGCTTGGTTACCTTGTTATACTGATCCAAGCCCTATCCTATAGAGCCATATCAATCCCTGCTATGTACTGGTGAGGACCAATTCCTTCTGTTTTAAGAAGGCAAGCTGTTTTGCAAGAATTCATGAAAGAAGCTTTGACAGAAATCTAGAGACCCAAATGTCCAGATTGACAAACAAGTGATCAGCATTAGTGGAATGTTTTTTCTGCTTGCTTTGATCCTGGGCATTGTGGGAACCTCTTGCCTCTTCCCCCCCCTTCTCACTCTATATGACATGTACTGTACATGCTCAACGTGTGTGATCGGCCATCGGAGGAACGTTGACAGAAGTAAGCACAAACAGTTGTTGTGACTGGCAGTAGTATTACGTCTGCAAATGTGCAGCGTGTGCAAATTCTCCTTCCTGCATAGTAAATCTCTTCCATATAAAATGTGAGCGGAACTCGGCGACGCAAACGCTGCCTGTGCCGTCTTACTGTAAAAGAAATGAATATATGTTCCTTCAGGGAAAATCCCTTTTTACATCTTCAATAAGCTATTATCTCATTTCCCGCGCACCTTGTGAGTGTGGAGGAACGGTGCGCTCAGCCCTGCGACTCGCCATAGTAACATCTAATGAATATAATCGCTCTCGGTTGGGAGAAAAGTGCCTAGTTGAGCTTGATGTGGTACCTGCAAATTAAGCTGGCACTCTGCTGCAGGATTTATCGATGATGTCTTTCTCCTTTCCAGCCCATTGACTACACTGCATTTCTTGCAGGGAACAAAGAGATCACATTGAGGTCTGATTGCAGCTTTTATGGTATACCTTACATTAACTAGAAGAGAAATCATCTTAAATTACCCAGGAAGGACAATCTTTTACTGGCGGGGGGGGGGGGGGGGGGGGGGGCGCTCAGGATTCTTCCGCAGCTCATCTGAACTGGCTAATGATATCTGAGAGGACAGGATGTATTATCAGAGTAATAATCTTGTCTGGTTAATCCCATGAACACCTAGACTGGAAAAGTACTGTGGAGAGGGGAAGGTGTTGGTCGCTGAGGAGGATATAGCGAGGTGCAGACTTAATTTCCTGTCAGGGATATCGACAAGAAACCAATTTATGTCTATTTGTGTGTTTTTACTGTCAGGGAGGTTGTGATGGACAAACCAAACATGCTGCATGTTCCGTTATGGTGGTTTGCTGCCCGTTTTCAGGTTTAAAATTTATTCTGTGATGTTTATAGACGATCTGCACAGCCACCTGAAGAAAACATTCAAGTGAATGTTTAAACAAACAAGATAATATAAAATAATATATAAAGTGTTTATATAAAGATAATATAAACACTGCTTGCTGTGTCACGGCTGAATATACCTGTAAGCCAAAAGTGTTCACAGGAGAAGACACATTCTCGCTGGATACACTGTATAAATACAGCAGCTATGCAATAAAATGCAATGGCCGCTTTCAGAGCAGATAAACGGTTCCTTGGGAACTTGAAGCTTGTAAACCGACAATAATACTTCAGCACAAAAGCACATATGATAACTGTATGGGTAATAAAAAATAGGAAAACATGTTTTTACTGAATGTTATGTCAGAGTTTAATCCCTCTTTAATCCCTTCCCCTCCCCCGGGACGAGTAACTACTTCCCTACAAAATCCTGTATCTCCCTTCCCTCTCACCCTCCTGCGATCATTACTGCCACCAATCGTTACCCGGGAGATCAATGAATGGGAACACAGATCCCATTCATTGATCTAAGTCCTCGTGTAAATGACCGCACCCGTCTATTAGACAGCGCCGCCATTCACAAAAACCTATACTTACACATCCACGCATTACTTCCTCTCTGCGTAGTAATACTATGCATACTATGCTCGAGGACATCTTGTGGCCAAATAGTAAAATTACCTCTGCACACTTATTTTTTTTTTTTTTTCAATTAAGAATTTTTTTTTACATCTGAAATTAACCCCCTACCTCCCACTATCCCCAATAGTTACCGCCCAAAAACAACACAATAAAAAAAATACATAAATAGTTACCTTAGGGACTGAACTTTTTTTTAATATGTATGTCAACAGGGTATATTACGGTTACTTTATAAATTATGGGCTTGTAATTAGGGATGGACGCAAAACTGAAAAAATGCACCTTTATTTCCAAATAAAATATTGGCACCATACATTTTACTAGGGAAATAATGTAAACGTTGCAATAACTGGGACAAATAGGCAAATAAAATATGTAGGTTTTAATTATGGTAGCGTGTATTATTTTAAAACTATAATGGCCAAAACGGAGAGAGAATGAAATTTTCCCATTTTTTTCTTATTTTTTCCTGTTTAAATGCAGTTAGCATAGAATAATTCTTAGCAAAAAGTACCCCCCAAAGAAAGCTTAATTGGTGGCGAAAAAAACAAGATATAGATTGTTTCGTTGTGATAAGTAGTAATAAAGTTATAGGCGAATGAATGGAAGGAGCGCTGACAAGTGAAAATTACTCTGGTGTTTTAGGGGAAAACCCCTCAAAGATGAAGTGGTTAAAGGACAACTATCGCGGAAATTGTAAAAAAGTACATGGAAATGCATGCAAATAAGAAGTACATTTCTTCCAGAGTAAAATGAGCCATAAATTACTTTTCTCCTATGTTGCTGTCACTTACAGTAGGTATTAGAAATCTGACAGAACAGACAGGTTTTGGACTAGCCTAACTCCTCACGGTGGATTCTGGAAAATAAGGTTCATGTGTCTCAGCCCAGCCAACACATGATCAGGGCGTCGAGCACTGTGCGCTCGGTTTAATGCTGTTCTGTGTTATCCAGGCAGTAACTGTTGTGTTATTCAATATATTTCTTTAATTAAAACCCGTTCAGTCAATAAAGCTCACAGCTGAACTTTGCCGAGCGATCTGCCCCGGGGCCCGGCGGCGGTAAAAGCCAGCCTTTGTTGATAGACTACAATTAGGTAAACTGATGCGTCTGAAGTTACGAGCTGTTGTCTTCATTTCTAACACAACGTCAAGAAGCTGTGCCCTGGAGGAGAATGTAAGCATAGTGAAGGAGAGATAGATTACAATAGGAAAGAGTAAAGTTATCTTTACATAAAAAAAAAAGAATATATTCTTGAATTGCAAATTGAAGCATTAGGATAATCGTCAGACGTGTTAAATAAACTGTTGCGTGTTATTAGTTAACGCTGTAGGGATTTTCAGTTTATCTTTGCTAGAATTAGGCTTTCTGAGGGGGATTTCCCCAAATTATTATTTTTAGTACAGGTGTTGACTTCGAACGTGTGCCAGACAAGTCATTAGCGGGTTTTCTGTAAGCGTGGCAGCGGCTGGGCGTGGCCGCGTGCAGTTTGTTGCGTTGCGCCAGGCGGCTGGGAAGTTTTGGTAGTTGGGAAAGTCTCAGAACTGATATTTATAGATATGGTTATTAAGGCAGAGTTAGAAGCGCATAAGCTGGGTATGAGTGTGTTGGTTTGTTTTATAGAGCAACTGATTTTTCTTTAGGCATTCACAATTGTATTCAGTAAGGCCTAGTTCACATAGAGAATCTTTAAAGAGAACCTGAGCCAAATCTCGTCTTTTGGAAACACACATTTACCTAAGGAAATGGAAGCCTCTGGATCCTATAGTGGCCAGATAGTGTAATGGTTAACGCAACCCAGAGATCAGAAAATACAAAGAATCGATACTTACCCGGGGCTTCCTCCAGCCCCTTAAAGAGAACCAGAGATGAAATAACTACCGTAATAGATTTATACATACCAGGGGCTTCCTCCAGCCCCATCAGCCTGGATCGCTCCCTCGCCGCCTTGTTCCGCTGCCTCTGTCCGCCGGTACCGGGTCCCGTCATTTCGGCCAGTCGGCGCAGTGCCCTCCCTCCGTACTGCACAGGCGCATGTGTGAAGAGCCGTAGGGAGCCCCTGCGCATGCATGCAACTGGCTGCATCCGGCGGAAGTGACGGGACCCGGTACCGGCGATAAAGGCAACGGAGATGTGCGGCGTGGGGAGTGATCCAGGCTTATGGGGCTGGAGGAAGCCCCAGGTATGTATAACATCTTTTTCAATTTTGCAGGTTGTCTTTGTCTCTGGTTCCCTTTAAACACGTGTGTTTCCCACGCTTTCCTGCCGCGATCAGCCCCGCTAACTGCTTCAATTGTCAGTCTGGGTCTTCTGCGCTTGTACAGGAGGTCTGCGCATGCGCAGAAGACCCAGACTGGACCGGACTGAGCCAGTTACAAGAATTGATTGCCGGTGAACGTCAGATTGCGGGAGGAAACCCCTGGTAAGTATTATCTAAACAACATTTGACTCCACACATGACCACGCGTATTTTTTCCAGAGGGGGGGCGCAAAAACTGTCTAAAAAACCCTAGCTACGCCTCTGTGGCCCCAATCAGATTACCAACAACACATTGGAAATAATGTTTGGAGGGTCGGCGTGCGGCAACAGGGGACCGGAGGACACAGAGGGAGGCCTCTATAGGCTCCAGAGACTTCCCTCTTCTTCGGTATGAGATTTTGTACCCAAGTTTTGGCTCTGCTACAGTTTAAAGTGCCAGAACTGTACCTTTGCCAAGTGGTGGAGAGCCAAACAATGGCCAGTCAGTTGTCACCTCTTCCTTTGCCCATGCTGCCAGCCTTTGTGCTCATAAGGAACAACCTACTGCTCTGTAGCTAGTTCTCCCCCATCATGCCTTGCAGTCTAACAGCAGCAAGTTTAACGCTGAGATAAAATCAGCAGCCATTACATACCAGTGTGAAATTCCTCCAGGAAACAACTGAGGAACTGGAGAAGTCTTTATGAAATTCATATTTAGGAATTTACAAGCCAAAAAACACTTCTCAGTGCTGGCGGCAGCAGATGTACATGTCATCATGCACGTTTTGGCACCTGCTGTGGCAACAGTTTTCCAGAAAGAACATTGTTGCTTTGAGTGCTGAATAGGAACATCTGGTAGTGTGGCGACATTCTGACCAGCGCACTCTGCGGTTTCAAGAGGAACTGTAGTGAAAATAACATAATGAGTAAAATTGTTTTTTTTTTTTTTTAACAATACTTATTTATAGATTATTTAGTCAGTCCATTGTAACATCTTTTCTCTCCCTGATTTACATTCTGAAATGTATCACTGGTGGTGACCTCGTTAGTCTTGCTAGGTGATCTGTATGGAATGTTCGTTACTGAGCGTTCTGTGCACAGAGGAGACACTGCTTGCTTGCCAGTTTGAAAAAACTTATTTCCCACAATGCAACGAGGTTCACAGACAGCAAACTGTCAGGACCATGGTCATGACATCACACTGTGGGTGGGGTTTCACCACAATATCAGCTATACAGACCCCCCCCCCGATGATCTGTTCGAGAAAAGGTAAAGATTTCTCATGGGAAAGGGGGTATCAGCTACTGATTTGGGATGAAGTTAAATCCTGGGTTACAGTTCTTCTTTAGATCACCCACTCCATCCCCATGAAAACATTCAGATAGGTTAATCTACTATCTACTATCTCCCCCCCCCCCCCCCCCTTAGGCTGCAATTGGAACATATAGCAAGGAGTAGATTGTGAGCTCCTATGACATGACTATATACCACTGCCTTTCTCAACCTTTCTAGATTTCAGCAACCCCTACATAATTTTCAGATCTCAAGGAACCTCTGCTTAAAAAATTACTAATACAAATGTGCCGCTTTCATAATCAAGGTGGTGTCTTGATGATTCGAACCTCTTGCTTTGAACAAACACACCACCATATTTGACTACCTACTGCAGGACTGTAAGCCTTACAGTGCCTGCAAACCACAATCTTCCTCAATCGACTAGCCAGATACATACCTGGGCAACGCCGGGCCACCAGCTATTAAGAAATAAATCAATTTAATTGATGGGAATACAGTTTATAGTCAAACACATTTTTTGTAGAAAAATACATATACAGGTAGTCCCTGGTTAACGAACGAGATAGGGACTGTAGGCTCGTTCTTAACCTAAATCCGTCCTTAAGTCGGAACGCTGTGCTTTCTCTGTCCCCTGTGCTTCCAGTGTCATCTCTGCCCCCCTCTGTGTCTCTTGTACCCCTCCTCTGTGTCTCTCGTGCCCCCTCTGTGCCTCGTAATGCAGAGTATGTGCAGCGGAAGGCGCAACAAGTCTCACCTGCTTCCAGGGCGGCTCCGAGCCAATCAGCGGCGTCCTCCCACCCCTTAATGTTCCTCCTGGCGGCTTCACTAGCACCGTATAATGACGCAATCAGAAGGAGCCGCAGGGTATCCTTCTGATTGCGTCATTACGCGATGCTAGTGAAGCTGCCGGGAGGAACATTGAGGGGTGGGAGAACGCTGCTGATTGGCCCGGAGCCGCCCTGGAAGCAGGTGAGACTTGTTGCGCCTTCCGCTGCGCATACTCTGCATTAAGAAAGTTGGTACAATAGGTAGTCCCCGGGCTGCGTGAAGTCATCGCGGCGGGTCGGCGGGGCGTTCGTAACCCGGGGACTACCTGTATTAATACAGAGCTGTACATCAGTCCTGAACAAAAGGGACAGAGGGAAGAAAGAGGGGCAAAAGGATTTGGTTTCCAAAGAGGGACAATTGAGAGCCATGCCATCAGTGTGATTGCCCCTTGTTGCCTTTCTATTTCCAGACCAGTGTTCAGCAAGAATAGGCAGGAAAGTGTTAAGTTCTCTGCTGCATTATTTCCTGTGGACAGGACCAGGCGTAGAGGCTATTCAGAATGACATTTTGTTGCTAGCCATGCATAAGGTTAATCTGGTAATCTGAGATGTCGATACATAAGCGTGTTTATTTTTGTGTCACTTGAAATGCCATGCTATTGTTCAAGTGTTTACAGCCATCTCGGAACATATTGTGGATTATTTTTTTGAACTCATTTCATTGAATGACAAATATAGACACTGCTTTTAGCTTTTGAAAACTGCTAAATCCTTGGCGGCTGTTCCAAGCAGGCGGTTTGAAAGAATTCAGATCCATACCTCAAAACCATTCTGACTTGTTGGACAGTCTTGCCTTCCTATTGAGTCTACTCTTCAATCTCTTTCTCCTCTTCTGCGGGACTTGTCCACTGTGATCAGTGAAAATCTCCATCATCCATATTATAAATGGCCATTACCCCATAACAGCTTCCTGGTCAGCATACTGTTAAACTGTAATTCACCCACTTGAGCCATAGGGAAACATGGACATTACCTTGCACATTCAGTTGTAACTGACAGCTGCTGATCTATAACTGACAGCAACTGGTATATTTCAGTTCTGACAATATTTTGTCAGAACTGGAAGGGATCGCTGTAAGAAGAAAATGGTGAGGTTAGTATGTAATATTCATTTGCAGCTACGTCGTGTTTATTTTAAATACTTTTACTTGCTTCAGGTTCCCTTTAAGCAGGAATTCTGGTAATTACAAAGTGCTGAAAACTTTCTCTCGCAGCTGTGTGCGTGCTTAATAGGCTCGCAATATAAGTTACACTCAATGTCATATGGATTCACTGTCCCATTTCTACTTATTAATAGTGTTCTAACTGCAGCAATTTGGGCTGCCAATGTAATTACTTCACCAATGAGGCTTTTCCCATTCTCGTTATGCAGCTATTAAAGGATACCTTGAAAAGTTCTGATTCATGTTCATTACAAGAGACAGAGACTTTTAACAGTGAAACGTGTGGTGAGTTCATTGCCCATGGCAACCAGATTACATAGGATGCTAACAGCAGAAAGTAGGCCCTTGTGATGACAGAGGTCTATTGCTTTAAAATTTAGGCTGTACGCTGTGGCCAGGGCCGGTCCTAGACTTTTTGCTGCCTGCATTTTTCAGTAAAAAAAAATACATATATTTACACAGATCTGTACTGAAGGAGTGATTGGGTTCCCAAACAGGGACTGTCACTCTAAGGCCTGGTGCACACCAAAAACCGCAAGCAGATCTGCAAAACGCTAGCGGTTTTTGAAGCGTTTTTTCGTATTATGAAGCGTTTTGCGGTTTTGTGTAGCGTTTTTTACTTAAAGTGAAGCGTTTTTGGTAGCGTTTTTGTGTAGCAGATTATAGATATTGTTACAGTAAAGCTGTTACTGAACAGCTACTGTAACAAAAACCGCCTGGAAAACCGC
This sequence comes from Hyperolius riggenbachi, assembly GCF_040937935.1. Classification (NCBI taxonomy): domain Eukaryota; kingdom Metazoa; phylum Chordata; class Amphibia; order Anura; family Hyperoliidae; genus Hyperolius; species Hyperolius riggenbachi. Next base: position 246,565,607 of record NC_090654.1, read on the forward strand.
TCTGATCTGGCGTTTTATCAAGCGTTTTGCGTTTTTCCTATACTTAACATTGGAGGCAGAAGCGCCTCAGAAATCCCAAAAATGCTGCAGCCCGGGAGTTTGCGGTTCAGCTAAAACCAACCCGCTCTGGTGTGCGCCAGCCCATTGAAATATATTACCCAAGCGTTTCCTCAGCCGCAAGCGTTCCTAAAAACGCAACTGCACCTCTCTGGTGTGCACTAGGCCTAACAGAGGGACAAATGGGAGCTATGACCAGGGCTGTGGAGTCGGAGTCGTGGAGTCGGGCAATTTTGGGTGCCTGGAGTCGGAGTCGGGAAAAAATGCACCGACTCCAACTCCTAATGAATTTGTAACTGTAATTAAAATAGAAAATATGATAATGTTCTATTTCTCAGATAATGGTCATTAAAAATAATGTATATATACAGTAATAGCTGTGCTTAGTCCACAAAAATGAAATAAACCAGTCAAAATTAGTTACTTGTGCTGCTTCAATAAAGCAGTCCCCGTATTTTTAAGGTCAGATATACATATCTGATTGTGACTGTATATATGATGTGTACACAGGAATCTCTTATATATACTAAATAACATCTATGCTGTAAGAATAAAGCCTGATGTGTAGCTGTGTCACTAATAGAGATGGTCAACGAGATGGAAATAATTCTGCATTGATGCTGATTTATGCAAATGTATGCACTCCCTTTGCTGATGAAATCAAATAATGTGCTATGTTATTAAAATTTGGTTTGGTGACTACAAATTAAAGGGTAACTGAAACGGATGAAAAGTAAAGTTTTATACATACCTTGGGCTTCCTCCAGCCCCCTTCAGGCTAATCAGTCCCTCGCTGTCCTCCACCACCCGGATCTTCTGCTATGAGTCCTGGTAATTCAGCCAGTCAGCGCTGTCCGGCCGCATGCCGCTCCCACAGCCAGGAACATTCTGCACCTGCGCAATAGTGCTGCACAGGTGTAGTATGCTCCTGGCGGCGGAGTGTGTGCATGCGCACTACGCCTGACTGGCTCAAGTACCTGGACTCATAGCAGAAGATCCAGGTGGTGGAGGAGGACATACAGGGACTGATTATCCTGAAGGCGGCTGGAGGAAGCCCCAGGTATGTATAAAACTTTAATTTCATCTGTCTCAGGTTTACTTTGTTACACAGTAGTACTATACTCTACATATGCACTCCCCACAGAGCTGCAGGGAATCCACTGAGAATGCTGTCCACATTGAACACAGAGGTGTTGTCTGTTTACAATCTCCTCATTCCCCTGCAGAGTACCTGCACATCATTCTTACATGTACCCACACTTACATTGCCTAGGGCCTGATAGATGTTCTTTGTTCCGGTTTGTACCTTTTACAAGTACTCTTACCAAGGACGAGTTTTAGTCTATGACTAAAGGGAATAAATATAGTAGTCTACATATCCTTCTCACTTTAGTTGTCTTGTAAAATTCCTAAGCGTTGGCAGTTAAGAGACGAATTTCATGTTACACACTTTTAATCAACAAAATTGTAATATGCAAATTAGAGGAGTCGTGGAGTCGGAGTCGGTGGAATCCTAAACTGAGGAGTCGGAGTCGGTGGATTTTTGGACCGACTTCACAGCCCTGGCTATGACTTCAGAACACTCCTTGATGGGGGAGAATTCACTGCACAAAAATGTCACAATATGTACCTAAAACTAAGGACAGTCAATAGTCAATCAGATGCAAATAATCTTGAGTTAATACAGGATTATGCAAATTGTGTATTTAAATTTATGCAGCTTGAAAATAGACCAATCGAACTTTACCTCAGCAGGGTTTGATTGGTTCGTGTTCAAGCTGTATAAATTTGCATAAATTAGCATAATGCTGCATTAACTCGAAATTATTTGCATTTCACCATCCCTACCTACAAGCACCCTGGCTACTTTCCAAAAAAATGGCAAGCAAATAGGGCTCTTTTATACTATGAAACGCAATTGCGCTGCAATGCGATCACTTTTCAAATGTGTAGGCCGGTTAGAGTAGCTGTAGTAGGACTTTATGTAGCGTAGGTGAGGCTGATGCTTTGTGTGCAGCTAACAGTTCTTTTCTTCTTTATTGACAGCTTTGTATTATTTATTGTTCGGCCCTCAATGCCAGTTTCTTTCCGTCTTATTGTCTGCAGATGGACAGAGCTGGCGGTGCCAGGCGTTCTGTATCTGCTCCTCATAGAAATGGTATTTTCTGCTGTCTGACCTCATAACACTTAGCAGGGTTCTGTTCCGTTTCACGTTAGTCTCTGTGTCATGAACCAGTGGGATTGCGAAGAGCAGCACTGCTATAATCTATTCATGAATGAACTATTTATTTTTAGGGTCAAGTGTTTTTCTTTGGGCATTCATTGTTCTGTAGCCCTTGTATTGCGTGCGATGGCTGTAGAACAATAACATTTTTATAGCGCTTTTCTCCCATAGGACTCAAAGCGCGTAGGCTCTCTCTGATTCAGTAATTGGTAGTAGGATGAAATATTAACACACACAGGATAAAATTATACTTCTGCAAATGCCAAACTGAACAGGTGGGTTTTCAGTCTGGATTTAAACACATCCAAAGATGGAGCTGTCCTGATCTGCTGAGGTAAGGCGTTCCATAACGTAGGAGCGGCATGACAAGAGACTCTGTGACCTAGAGTTTTCAGGTGGACTAGATTATTAGAAGCTGTGGATCTGAGATCGCAGGGAGTGCTACGTAGCTGCAACATTTCTTCCATGTATGCAGGACCCAGATTCTGTAGTGATCTAAATGTCAGTAGGCTGAACAGAATCCTCCATTTTATAGGTATGTTTATGTGTAGCATTGACTTTACTGTTGGACAGTTGTTTGCAAAAGTCATCACTGCTATAGCTGGATATTTATTTTATAGGTGAACAGCCAACAATGCCGAACGCCTACATATTAGAGCATGAATAGGCTGAAGATACATTTTAACCCAGTGAGCCTGAAAGGACTAGGCAGACTACTATCTTTATTTTACAGTACGCCTGGAGGGAGAGGGATGTGGAGGCTTCCATTTTTATTTTCTTTTAGATAATATCAGTTGTCCGGCAATCCTGCTCATCTGTTTGGCTGCAGTAATGTCTGAATCACACACCTGGAACAAGAGATGTGTCTAATCCAGTCAGACTTCAAGCAGACCTGAACTCAGAATGTCCTCTCTGCTCTAAAAGATACACAACAGCATAATAACCTTTACAGAAAAAACATTTCTTTGTTACAGCTGATACAAATCCTAAAATAAATCTGCAGCTTCTACTTCCTGATTCATGGAAGCAGACATATTGTTAGCAGCCTGTGCTTTCAAATGAGCTTATCTGCTATCTCTGCTGTGGCAGTCTTAACACAGGGGAGAGATCAAATTATAACTTGTGATTAGACACAGATGAGGGGGAATTAAACAGGCTAAAGTCTCTAAATACATACAGGGTGCATTTCTGGTTTCCTTCTGTCCTGTGCAAGAGTTCAGTCAGCAACACTTAATCTGCATGCTTGTTTGGGGTCTATGGCTATAAGTATTAGAAGGCAGAGGATCAGCAGAACAAGCCAGGCAATGTGCATTGTTTAAAAGGAAATAAATACCTTATTTTTTGGCATGTAAAATGCTTTTTTTTCTACCCCCCAAATGGGGAGAAAAAGTTACTGCATCTTATATGTCAAATACAGGGCATCCCCAACTTACCAGCACTCGCTGATGTGAACTGCTGACCCGCCGCAACGTCAAGTGTCCTGCTCTGGTTTGCCCCCGGTCTCCTCCACTCCCTGTGTGTGAAAACAATTATCGGCAGCACCGACTCACCTCATTCAGCGATTGCAGGTGCAGACCTCTTCTCTGCTGCACGGCTCTCCTAGTGTTTGCTTCTGCTGATGACACGATCAGCAGAAGCCGGCACTAGAGGAGCAGCGCCGGTGATGAGAGGTCTGCGCTCGCTGTGGGAGCTGCTGAATAAGGTGAGACGCTGCCGCTAATTATTTTTACACATGGGGAGTGAAGGAGATGAGGGGCGGAGGGTACCGGAGGTCCACACAGAGGGACCGGAGGAAGGCACAGGGGAACAGAAGGGGACATAAGGGTGCAAAGGATTACACAGTGAGACACACAGAGGGACAGAAGGGGACACATAAGCGGGCAAAGGAGGACATAGTGGTACACACAGGAGGAGGAAACTGGGACATACAGGGGAGCAAAGGAGGGCAGAGGGGGACACAGGAGGACAATGATTGGGGGAGAACATCTATAAAACACTCCTGGAACATGGATGCACCGGATTTAGTATATATATATATATATATATTTTTTTTCCTTGTTGTTTTGCCCTCTAAAACTAGCAGCGTCTTATATGCCGAAAAATATGGTATGTCGGCCTCCATATACCTCTCAGTGCAGGTTTGCTTTAAGAACTTTTTCTCTGGGGCATAGTCTACTTTGAAGTGAACCTCCGGACTAAAAATCGACTCAGCAGCACTGAAAAGGCCTGGGGTTTCTTTAACAGTTTCACAGCATCAGAACTTTGTTTCTCTTATACAAGTATCATTTTTAGCTGCACAGAAGAAAACTGCCCGGGCAGTTTTCCCCTTATGCTGTGCAAAGCATGATGGGATTTCTGATGATGTTGTTCTCGTTCTGCTGTTTTGGTGCAATTTTTTTTTTTGTACATTTTGAATTTGACATTTGAAGCCTAGCGTGTGCAGCTGGGAGGGGTTATCCGGACACAGGACAGTTGGAACTGTGTCTCCTGCTCCTTGCCACCTCCTTTCAACCAAAAAGATGGCTGCCCCCATGACAAAGATGGCAGCCCCCATGAATCACAAACATTTGCCTGTTCTTTTAAAACAGGGTGGGTAGGAGATTATATTACCTATCTATTCTAATTTACATAACTAATGTAACTTGATGACAGTATGTTTTGTTTAGGCTGAAGTTCCCCTTTAACTACTAAGTCTGGCAAATTTAGAGCTGAATTTAACAGTGGAGGTTGGGGAAGGCCTAACCCCAATTCTTTATCAGATACCTCATGTATAGGTTTTTTTTTCTTATTGGTTATAAAGCATACTCATGTTTGTACATCGTTTTCTTAATTATAATGTCATTCTCAGTTACGGAATGTACCGCGTGCGACTTAACGTACACATCGCCACTAACACCGGCAATTAGTCTCCCCTGGCAGAAAAAGGGTTTGATATTTAAGGCACTTTGACCAGCAGCCGCGTTTAATGTGATTCCGCCAGACAATAATTACACAAGCCGCCCCTGAGAAGATCTCATTTACTTTGCTCGCTCCTCGCGCGGCCGTCTCGCTGAGCGAATGCAGCTCACGCATTTTCCCGCTCTCCGCGATCCTGAGAGGAGAAGCTCTGCTCGTTTGATCCAGATTATTATTAGCGGGTTCTCTGTTAGCAGATGGATAATTACCAGCCTGCTTGCAATGTGTGTTTATAATGAAGTACACTGGCAGCCCATCAACAAGGTATTTCCTCCACACCCATCCAGCGTCGCAGCATCGGCTCCTACTTACAGCTACATAGTAATTTATTCCTGTAATAACAGGTATTGTGGAGCTGAAGCACAACTCTAATGAACAAGCCGAAAATCGTATTTTATTGCAGCCGTGCAGAAGTTTATTGCACGCCGCCTGGCTTTCTATACAGAAACCAGCCTCATTTATAACGTAACTCAAAATAACAGCCTTTTCTTGGAGAAATAAGAAAGCCCCTAGAAGATCCTCAGTCAAATTCATGTGGAAGAAGTAGAGGAATTGTTGCTTTACATCAAACTGGAACAGCCATTCCTAAACGGGTGGAAGGGGCCATCGGCGCCATTTATCAGCAGCAGTATACAATACTGTTTTTGCATGTTTACCTAGACAACAGGGTCGGATTTAGCATAAGGCACTGTAGGCTCGTGTCTACAGGCGCCTGATGGTGGAAAGGCAGCTAATTCTCCTCCCAAATTGCCTCCCTCCTGCTTTAACTATGCAGCGTTCCGAATGGAGTGTAAATGAGAGGTTGCTCACCCGGGTCTCGGCATTCCACTGGCCAGATCTCTCTTTAGTTAGGGGCACCTCTGTCTACTTAAAGGGAACCTAAACTGAGAAGGATATGAATTTTCCTTTTAAAATAATACCAGTTGCCTGACTCTCCTGCTGATCCTGTGTGTCTGTCCCTGGTTTTAGCCACAGCCCCTAAACAAGCGTACAGATCAGGTGCTCTGACTGAAGTGAGACTGGATTAGCTGCATGCTTGTTTCAGGTGTGTGATTCAGCCACTACGGCAGCCAAAGAGATCCGCAGGACTGCCAAGCAACTGGTATTGTTCAAAAAAAATAAACCATCCATATACCTCTCAGTTTAGGTTCCCTTTAATACTGAGGTTCCTCTAGCTACCTAATACTTAGGGGCACCTCTAGCTACTTAATACTGAGGATAGCTCTGGCTGCCTAATACTAAGGGATACCTGTAGCTACTTATGACTGGCAAGAGAAGTAAGGTAGAAGTGACAGCTGGGACAGCCAGCACACTTGTGGAGCAGTTTGTCGGGTGCTTGTAGGTTCATGGATGGCATCTGTGCCTATAGGCTCATGTGATGCAAATCCAGGCCTGCCAGAGGGTGTAAAGACTATTTCTGCATTCATCCAGGAAGCAGTGTAGTCTGCCTGTTGGATTTACAGTATTTTTCGGCATATAAGATGCTATTTTTCTCACCCAAAAATGGGGAGAAAAAGTCCCTACACCCTATATGCCTGTTGCCTGGCTATCCTGCTGTTCCTCAGCTGCTAATTTAGCCATAGCCCCTGAACAAGCATGCAGCAGATCAGGTGTTTCTGACATTGTCAGATCTGTCAAGATTAGCTGCATGCTTGTTTCTGGTGTTATTCAGACACTACTGCATCCAAATAGACCAGCGGGACTGCCGGGCAACTGGTATTGTTTAAAAGGAATTAAATATGGCAGCCTCCATATTCTTCTCACGTCAGTGATTAGACACAAATGAGGGGGAATTAAACAGGCTACACCCTCTAAATACCACAGAAGCATCCTCTTTGTCCCTTCTTTAGTCCCGCTGGCGGCTCAATCCGGAGACTTCGGCTGAAGTTGCGCATGCGCAGGACGCTTACGCCGACTGGTGTGAAGACGCGCTGGGTCCGCACATGAGCCGCACATGCACGACTTCAACCAAAGGCGCCGGATTACCTGAGCTGCCAGCGGGACCACGGAAGAGACCAAGAGGATGCTGGGGGACCTCGCCGGCTATGGGGGCTGGAGGAAGCCCCTGGTAAGTCCAGATTTTCTATTTATGCCTCTGTTTAGGGTCCCTGTAAGTCCCTGATTATGCTGATAAATGTATACATCCCTACACATTTTATCTGTGCTGTGTGACCAAACTCCCAAGAGAGGAAAATCCTGAGTGTCTACGGATTGAGTGCTCACAACCTCGAAATAGAGTCTGGGAGACACAGACAGACATACAAACCCAGGGAGGAGAGACTATGCCAACACTGTGAGCAGAAAGCACTTGAAGATGAAAGCCACTTCCTGCTGCACTGCCCCAAATATACTGCAACCAGGGACACTGCAACCAGGTGCCCATACACTCGTCAGATTGGCAGCAGATAAATAAGAAATGCATCTGATGATCTATCTGATGCGTTTTTAGAACATTTTTTACCAGGATAGAATTCCAACAGATTTCAGTTTGAAATCTATTGAAATTCGATCTGATGGCATTTTTTTGCCATCAGATTTCCATTAAGGCCAATGCAAACTGATAAGCAATCTCTTCAGATCGACCTAAATTTTCCACCCTGCAAGTTCGATGGAAATCCATCGAAATCGATCGAAATCGGCCATCGATCGGTCGATTGACCAACCGATTTGCAATCGATCAATCGATCGATCGGGATCGATCGGTCGGCCAGAAAATCGGCTGAGTGTATGGGCTGCTTTACTTTTAGAAATTGTTGGAACTATTCCCAGACTTTCTTAAATTAGAAGATGAGAGAAAAACATATATCCTACTGGGAGAAGAGGAATCCACAGTGACAATCGCTGCACACTATGTCACGGAGCATAACGGAACTGTAAACCTAAAAATGTCCACAGACTGCTTAGCAATTGTCCTGCTACCCCACGCCCTTTCATGTCTCCCTTTTTCCCCTTGCTTTGAAAATACCTGTATGAATCTTGGTCATGCCAATAAAGCTATCTTTGATTTGTGACCACATTCTACACAAATATTGCTTCAGTGTGATTCCCATTGTCCTTCCGATAGTGTCTCCTCCCTTCTCTGTCCGCATTGTAGGAGCAGCAGAGAGGACAGTGTGAGGCCTCCATCACAGATATCTGCGCTCTACAATTCCTCTCATTAATAACATTTCTGACTCCACTATCACACTGAATTCCACCCTTCAGTAACTTCTCTGCCCCGACTGGAATTAGTTTTTAAATTATGGGATTTTATATCCATTGCGTGCCAGAGGTCAGACCTGCTGGAGTTGTTTCCAAAAGAACTCCACTAAAGAGATGATTCAGATAGAAAGTGGTAATTAAACGAATATTGATCTGTGCGCTTTTCTCCATTATTTGGAAAGCAGGTACTTCAGGAGGGCTAGAAGTGTTCTCTGCTAGGACCCTGCGCTATGCAGATGGTGCACATCTCACCCACACTGCAGGAGATTGTCAGCCTGTCCTGCTACAAGGAAGGTGAATATATTCAAACTTAAAGCAGTTCTCCAGACTGAACGTTAATGCAAACCTGGAGCGATAATGAATTGTATGTGTAGTACAGCTAAAACTTATACTCACCAGACTTAGAGACACTGAAGCCAAAAAAAATATGATGATATAATGAATTGGTTGTGTAGTACGGATAATTACTAGAACATTAGTAGCAAAGAAAATATTCTCATATTTTTATTTTCAGTTACGGTATATAGTGTTTTTTCTAACATTGCATCATTGTCTAATATTTGCAGTTTACACACTAATCAGCATTCTAAATGATTTTACAGAGCAGGCCAGTGAACTATTGATCTGTCCTCTAGAGCGAAAAAGAAAATACAGTGACTGACAGTTGAGATAATAAGCTTCAGAAGGAAGAGCTCTCTGGGACTTTGAAAGTCATGGAGATCAATGGCTCTTTTGCATAGATAACAACGGAAATGTAACTCTTCCTGTACTGGAAACACTATTAGACTTGTGTCTCTGCTCCTAATGTTTTATTTCTTAGCTGTACTACACATACAAATCCTATCTTCTTTTTTTTTTTTTTTTTTTGCTTCAGTGTCTCTTTAAAGCAAACCTGAAGCGAAAAAAAGATAATGAATTGTATGTGTAGTGCGGTTAACGAGTGGAACATAACTAGCGAAGAAAAGAATCTCCTATTTTTATTCTCCGTTACATAGCATTTTTTTTTTTTTTTTTTTTAATAACTGTGCAGCATTCTGTCACAGCTGCAGAAACATAGAAACATTTCACAGTTTTATGTTTAAATCTACTTTTTAAGTTTTAACTTTTTTATTATTTTTGCTCAATGACACATTTATTGAAGTATGCCAGAGCTAAAATCTGTGAACTATTGACCCTTTTTATCTCTTTCCTGCTCTCAGAAGCCATTTCTGCTAGGAAAGTGTTTTATAGTTGGAATTTCTTATCAGTGAGAGTCACACTGTAGTCACTTCCTGTCTGAGTCAGGACTGAGTCAGCCACTTACATACCGGATATTTAACCTTTCAGGCAGAGAAAAAAAAAAGGAACAGAGCACTTTCCTTTTAAACAATACCAGTTGCCTGGCAGCCCTGCTGGCCTGTTTGGCTGCAAAAGTGTCTGAATAACACCAGAAACAAGCATGCAGCCAATCTGTCAGATCTGACAATAATGTCCGAAACACCTGATCTGCTGCATGCTTGTTCAGGGTCTATGGCTGAAAATGTTAGAGGCAGAGGGTCAGCAGCGCTGCCAGGCAACTGGTATTGCTGAAAAGGAAATAAGACTTGGCAGCTTCCATATACCTCTCTCTTCAGTAGTCCTTTAAATAGACCTCCTTCCATGAAGCACCTTGTCCACTGATATCTGTGCACACAGGTACTCGAGCTGAACTTGAGGTATCTGTAACTCCCTCACACTCATCATAACACAGCAGGTCACTAGGACTATTGCTAGAAATCATTGTCTGAATGCGATCTGGTTAATCCCCAGACTCAGAGTACGTAAAATGGATTATGTTCTAAATAAGCTACAAAATTCTATTTCAGAAATCCCCCCTTTTTTTCCTCCAATACCTCTTAAAGAAAATTCCACCAGCTTAACTGTAAAGCCACTCTGTGTTTGCGAGTAGCATCTATTTTCTCAGCATGGAGATGCTTGCCTGCACTTTTATAGGCTCTGGAGCTGATGGTTTCAAGCTTTGTGTGCAGCTGCGGATTGTTAGTATAATGTTACATAATGCAGCCAATGCTAAGCACAAAGCAAGCTGCTAAATTTAATAACAGTCCAGCACACACAGAGAACAATGGAAGAGTGAGTCATTGTGTGAGATCTGTTTATACATCAGTGCTTGTGGGACCACAGAAGCAGGCGTTCCATCGTGTCATCATCACTACTGTGTACACACAGGAGGAGACAGACTGCAACCTGCACAGGGCTGGATTTCCTCAGCTCCTTACAAATAAATCAATTATTTAAAGCAAACCTGAACTGAAAATAAACCTGTGGGATAAGTAAGTGTATGTGGGGTAGGAATGTCAAATAGACTTTCCTGGAGTCTCGTATTCGCATGTGTGAAGTGTTAACAGCAGCCATGTCAATTTGCCAAAATCTGCTTCATTCAGCTGGGGAATAAATATTTACATTTTGAACTTTTCAGCATTGCCCTGTTATCAGGAGTGTTTTTTTAGCCAGATGCAAGTACTTTGGTATCTCTATACTTTTCAGGAGAGCTGCTGGTGCATTCTACCACTAGTCCAACTGTCTCATCAATATAGATGTTGGCAGCAGATCATTGACCTTTAAGGCCTCTTTCACATGGGAGGGGGAACTGCCTGCTTGTCGGGCATTTCAGCTTCTTATCTGCTTACCCCCAAGATCCTTCCAGCTGCAGTTTGATGCAGCCGAATAGCAGCATTCGTACCCCCCCCCCCCCCCAACACTTCCTCGCACTGTGCACCACTATACCTTACCTTTTCCTCGTATACCCGATTCGCGCTATATATTCCTAACTCCCTTGTGCACATCATTCTCTCTATACATCTCTCTGCACTTCCCTGCATACTCCACTCACATGTATGTGTTTAAAAGAGTTGATATAATACTCAGCAATCAGCATAGCTTCCCTGCGGGCTCTGCATACATCGCCACCCAATGAACTCTCCAGTCCACACCCCACACATGCTAAGCACTTCACCCACAAGTGTCTGGGTAGGGGAACAATAAGAACAAGAGACAGTGAATAGGTTAATTCCGGTATAATCATGCAGGGACAAGGCACTGTATGCAGGGACAGGCAATGATTAGCAGCTTCCACTGTGCCAGCAGCACTAACAGCTACTGATTAGCAGCTGTCACTATGCCAGCAGCAGTAACAGCCCCTGATTAGCAATGGCAACTATGCCAGCAGCAGTAACAGCCACTGATTAGCAGCTGCCACTGTGCCAGCAGCAGTAACAGCCCCTGATTAGCAGTGGCCACTGTGCCACCAGCAGTAACAGCCACTGATTAGCAGCTGCCACTGTGCCAGCAGCAGTAACAGCCCCTGATTAGCAATGGCAACTATGCCAGCAGCAGTAACAGCCACTGATTAGCAGCTGCCACTGTGCCAGCAGCAGTAACAGCCCCTGATTAGCAGTGGCCACTGTGCCACCAGCAGTAACAGCCACTGATTAGCAGCTGCCACTGTGCCAGCAGCAGTAACAGCCACTGATTAGCAGCCACCACTGTGCCAGCAGCAGTAACAGCAACTGATTAGCAACCGCCACTGTGCCAGCAGCAGTAACAGCAACTGATTAGCAGCCGCCACTGTGCCAGCAGCAGTAACAGAAACTGATTAGCAGCTTCCACTATGCCACAAGCAGTAACAGCCACTGATTAGCAGCCGCCACTGTGCCAGCAGCAGTAACAGCCACTGATTAGCAGCCGCCACTGTGCCAGCAGCAGTAACAGCCACTGATTAGCAGCCGCCACTGTGCCAGCAGCAGTAACAGCCACTGATTAGCAGCCGCCACTGGGCCAGAAACAATAACAGCCCCTGATTAGCAGTCGTCACTAGGCTAACTGCACATGGTATATGGGTTATTTCCAGTGGAAACGTTTTGACAGAATTTCACAGGCATAGTGTACCTAACAGGAATCCGCAAATTCAGGTTTAATTTGGCCAGTTCGGCCCCCTAGAATTTTCAAGAATGGCGATGTGGCCCTTGGCCTACAAAGTTTGGCCACTACTGATTTTAAATGAATGGAAGCTGTTTTTAAACAGTGATAGCAGTTGGCACCATTTGCGTAACTGCCGCATTCCGCCAGACGCCCATGTGAACCAGCCCTTAGGATGCCTAAATTGATTATATGTCTGTAAATCAGGTTTCAAGGGTTCCTTTCAGCCAGGGGAGAAAAAGCCCGGAGCTTGTGGAGTGGAGAGAAACCAGGAGCCTAATGGTGCAGAATCGTTAGGTGAGGGAAGTAGTGTCATATTGTGAGTGATACTCACAAGGATGGGATGCCGCCCTGCAACCACCGTATAAGCCTTCGGGAAGAAGACAGCTCCCGCTCTGTGTCCCGGATCTTTCTGGACCTGGATAGTCGCTCTCCTCCTGTATTCTTTTCTAGCCGACTTGCCAGCTAGTGAAGACTAAAGGTGCCCATACACTCGTCAGATTGGCAGCAGACAGATAAGAAATGCATCTGATGATCTATCTGATGCGTTTTTAGAACATTTTTTACCAGGATAGAATTCCAATAGATTTCAGTTTGAAATCTGTTGAAATTCGATCTGATGGCATTTTTTTGCCATCAGATTTCCATTAAGGCCAATGCAAACTGATAAGCAATCTCATCAGATCGACCTAAATTTTCCACCCTGCAAGTTCGATGGAAATCCATCGAAATCGATCGAAATCGGCCGTCGATCGGTCGATTGGCCAACCGATTTGCGATCGATCGATCGCGATCGGTCGGTCGGCCAGAAAATCGGCTGAGTGTATGGGCTGCTTAACACCTTAGTTGACATGTCTAAGACTGGAGATAAGGGGGTTGGGAAGGCGCCCAGTGTATTTGTTTAGCCACATAGCTATACAGGCCCCAATGCCCCACACAGCTCATAGAACAGGTTTATCTGTTTGTATGAACCTGAGGAAGTGGGCAAGGACCCGTGAAACGCATTGTCAACAGTATAACCGTTTTCTTTTTGAACATTGAAGTCTCCTTTTCCAAACTTCTTGTGAGTCATTGTAAGAGGTAAGACACATCTAGTTAGGATTATAGGTTTTCGTTGTATATCTACCCACTCCAAAAACAAATACACTGGGCGCCTCCCCACCACCCCAATCCCCTTTAAATTGAAAATATGTAGGTGTTTCATACTGACATACTGCTTAGAAGATGCCCTGTGGAAAGGGGAGGACAGGTGTGAGTGAGCTGCCACTGCCTATGGGGGTAAATTACAGCAATCAGGCATGGACAAGGATGGATTTACCATAAGGCAATGTAGGCTCGTGCCTACAGGCGCCTGATGATGGAAAGGCAGCTCACTCCCCTCCCTGAGCATGTCCCTCCCTCCCTCCCTATGCAAAATCCTGATGAGGGTGTAAATGAGAGGTTACTCACCCTGCACTCTGCATTCCACTGACGAGCTCTCCCTTCGGTGGGGGGTGTGGGTTCAGGCGAAGTCTAAGGTGATAGGACATCTGTACCTATAGGCTCCTGTTAGGTAAATCCAGGTCTGGGCATGGACTTCCAGCGTGCCGGATTGTGAGCGAGGGAAAGATGCCCAAAACGATCATGAACAATTATTCAGTTGCAAGCATGTATGGGCCTTTAGGGACAAACGGTTCCCCCTCACCTCTGCTACTGGGCCTGTAGTGACCACAGCAGCAGCTATAGCTGTTCATACACCTCTGCTCTGTGCTGTTTCCAGGCATGGGGACCCAGAGAGACATAAAAAGTAAAGTTTTCAGATTGCGTTCATATTTTATACTGGCACTTTCCAAAACAATCAGAACTTGTTTACGATTACACTGTGCCCTGAGGATTGAATCTCTGCGTTTCGGAGTGTATAATAATCACCGCTGATGCTCATTTGAATATTGTTTTAATGATATGCACAATGAAATAACACATACATTAATTTGCATTACGCTCATTTAAATATCAATGGAAATACATATGCGCTGGCTGATTAGCGGCCATTCGCTTTTGCAGCAACTGCTACTTTTGTGATGGCTGCGGAATTCTCAGCGATCGGCACAAAGGCGCGCAC